>NC_072735.1:184928043-185246027 GCF_026930045.1 Uloborus diversus | reverse complement strand
TAAACTTCTAGAATGCCTGTAAAATGCACAGGATAAACAGTGCGAAGGTTGAAGATACAATGTTTCTTTCTCCTAAAAAACGTTGGGCAGCGTTTTTTCGACTTCCATTTCAGAATATGAATAGTAGTTAAAAGCTCCAATTTTTCAAGGAGGAGGAGAACGACAGGTATCTTAAACACTATATTATTATTCACTTGTTCTGTCTTAATTATGTGCATGTAGAGAGTGTTTCAGAGTGTTGGGACCTTGATCAGTTTTGTCTCCGATCTTTTTTCAGAAAACTCAAGTTCGCAAAGTCGCCACCACTGCTTTGTTCAAGTGTAATTAATGTTTTTGTACAATAATTTTACTTACTTTGAACAGATGAAGCAAAATAAGTTAAAAAATAATACAACTTGCAATTTTGTTTCCAAATAAGCTCAAGTCCTCTCAGCTTAATTGATTTGATATGTTGTAGTAGTATAAAATTAATTCAAAAATCCTTGTTAAAATACTGAACTTGTCATGGGTTTTTAGTTCAAAAAACTTTTCAGTGGTTCAAGATCCAAAGGGTCATTCCACCAGTTCAAATTAATATTTATAGAGAAGAAAATGTCCCTGCAGCTTCAAAACGGCATTACATATCTAAAATGTAGCTGTACATTGCATGTGATAGCAGAAACTAGATCAATATGAATAACAGGAAATATCCATTGTTGTTTGGCACAAATAAA
Source organism: Uloborus diversus (assembly GCF_026930045.1). Lineage (NCBI taxonomy): Eukaryota > Metazoa > Arthropoda > Arachnida > Araneae > Uloboridae > Uloborus > Uloborus diversus. The sequence goes on along the minus strand of NC_072735.1, from coordinate 185,245,314 downwards.
CAGATTACAGAATACACGTGTTTCCAGGTTTCAAGGAATCCCTTTTAGGATTCAAAGGTGTGAGCTTCTAGATGTAAAGACACCCAGTAAAAGCATACTTTAGTACTTTACATCTAGAAGCTCACACCTTTGAATTGAAAAGGGGTTCCTTGAAAACCCAAAACATGTGTATTCTGTAATCTGTTTATTTGTGCTAAACAATAATGGATATTTCCTGTTATTCCTCGGCACAAAGGTATTTATTTATTGCTTAGATCAATATGGTTTCTTTGATAAAAATATTTTATTTCATTAAAGAAAATCAAAAAAATATGTATCTGAAAACACGGTATGTAAAACATGATAATCTGTAAGGGGTCATCTTTTTAAATTTAAAGTTCTTGAAACTATCTGGAATGTTTTTGCTTCAAATGCATAAATCCTAGTGCTTCAAACCAAGTAGTCATGTTTGATACAAAAGCGAGCTCCCAGTAAATAACGACAGAGAGAAAAATTCTGGAGAGTTACCAAATTTTTCTGGCTTTTTCAGTCGACAACATGTATTTTTTACAATGTTTATTAAAGCATTGCTCCCTTTTCCCTTGCAATGGATAATTGTTGCACTTGTTAAACCTTTGTGATAATGCATATCACATTTTTTTACCCATTTACATTTTTCCCATGTTTTCGGTCATTTTAATCGTTTTCTTCCCCCATTTTGTTGTTTTTTTATTTTCTTGTGCATTCCACGTTTTCCCCGCGTTCCCCCGTTAAATTTCGCACACTTTACGATATCAAAATATGACTTATTCACTTTTCCCATCGTTTAGCTTTTTGTCAATTTTTCAAGCGTCGATCTGATTTTTTTGCATCTTCTTGTCGGCCATTAAAATGGCGTAGCGTCCCCTTCCCTTCGTTGTTTGGGCGCCAAACGCACTCATTGGTTCCCGCGCATCACCGCGTACCCGGATCTGATCGCTCATTTGCCGATTCATTTTTCCACCCCACTTCACTCTACTTGCTGCTCTCTGTCCGCTCGGTCGCATTTTCTGCGGCTCCGGTTTTTGTTCTACCATGGCGATAATGATGCATCGGTGCACGGCGTCTGGGGACGGCCGTTGCTCGCCGCAAAATCGTTAATAACCTCAACATGAGGTGAACGTTTCATTTTTTTATATATGTTTAAAATATATTAATCAAGACCGTACTTCGTCGCAGCTGAAGATGAGTGCATTGATGATCCATTACCTGTTTGAATGATGGCGTCCGATGGCGGCACGCAGTGTGCACCTGAATCGTCCCCTTAATGTAACTACTTCTTCGATGATCTACATACCATGAGGTGACGGCATGGATCCGCAATTACCTTGAAAGTATCCTGATTCCTTTTTAAGCGTGTGACGAGCTCAACGTTGTCACCATGGTGATTACAGCCTGCACCATTTTCGTCTCAACGTACATCGGCCTGCAACGGACATTTTTTTTATCAAAAGCCATCCCTCGATAACATCCCACCATATTCATAGCGAACTGTACGTCCTTCTTCCATTTCAATTTAAATATTCCACCACCCTCCGCGAGAACTCTACCTTTTTTTGATCGTTAACGAACTTAGCAACAAAACCCAGCTCCATTCATGAACTCTTAAGTCTGTATTCCTCACATTTGTTTTTTTTTATACTAAGTGAAATGTTCTGGTGATCACCACGCCTAGTGCCTATCTTCATGTCTGCTTTGAAGTAACGTTGAATAAAGAATGTATGGTAATTATTTTTGTGCTTCCTATCGTCAACTAACACACCACCCCCGGGTAAGTCTCTTTTAAATTTTGGTTCTCGGGCATTCAAGGCAGTCGTTGGTCTGAGGTTATGCGCGGCAGCGATGCTTCCACTTCCACGGCCTAAAATCGCTTTCTCTTTGGTTTTCGTATGATTTCACAAAATTAATCGCGCAACATGACAAAATGGCGCCGTTTTTGACCAGGTCTTGAATGCCTTTTTTTTCTGAAGTTGAATGCATATGCACTTTTGTTGTTTTTTTCATATGGCTCTTTGTATTTCTGTGATGTTAATGGGGGGATATATTAATTTTTTTTTTTAATTTAGTTCAAAAATTTGATGTCAATTTTTATTTTATTAGTTGCATTTATTCTCATGTGTGCATGTGCTTTCAACAATATTTGCATTTAAACATTTTTGTTTCTCATGATTGCACCGTGTGAATTAAGTGAAAATTATATTAGATGCTCATTGATTTTTGTGCTAAAGTAAAAGACGGCACATTTGTTGCCATGTCAACTGATAGTACTCAAACCGACCCACCCCATGGTGTGAATATGGCCAATGAGTCACCTCAAGGTGCTGTGGCGAGTAGGAATTTTAACTTCCCCATTCCCTCATATTCAGGCGAGCCAGAAACTGTTGAATTTTTTATATCACAAATTAAGGACTTGCAGAATTTAAACGGTTGGGATGATCCCACGACTCTTATGTTTTTAAAGTCAAAACTTTCTGGCTCTGCCTTGTATTTTTTTGCGACCAATCCCAGTTGCTTGGAGTCTATGACTTTTAACCAGGCTTGTGACAAATTGCGTGCATTTTTCAAAATGCATACCCCTTCTTCTGTGTCCCTTTCAGAATTTCAAAATATCAAATTTGAAACTCATGAGAGTATTCAGAGTTTAGCACATCGTGTTGAACGTGCTGCTCACTCAGCATATCCTTTTATTACGGATAGTGCTGCCCTCACCCAAATAAAATCTTACCAATTTTTGGCGGCTTTACCATTGAATATCAAGGACAAACTACTTGATGTCGACACGTCAAAGTTTACCGATTTAGTCGACAAGGCTAATAAGTTACACTGTTTACATGTAACAGGCCAACCAAAATTGACAAATGCTATGACTAGTGCTCAAGTGCAAATAGATGCCTTGGCCGAAAATTTACGATCTTTAACAACATGTGTCACTAAATTAATGTCAAATTGTCGTCTTTGTGGGGAAAGTCCACACCCACTTGTTGAATGTCCTTTGTACATTCGCGTCTCTTCCGTTAATGAGAAAACTGTTTTGCCCAAACCCCAGCAAAAAGTCTCTCAAAATTCTAATAACACTTTTTGTGTATTTTGTGGTAGAACAAACCACTTAATGATTAATTGTCGGATTTACAATGGGGGTCAACCCCTTAACAATTTCTCAAATCAAGGTCAAAATAGGCCTCAAAGTCAAAATTTCTTTGCACCTCGTATTCCATTTAGGCCACGTGGTAACTTTAATTTCCCCAACCATTTTGTTCCACCCCTACAATTTCCGTCGCAAAACAGATTTTCATCGCCGGAAGTAAGACTTAATACTCCAACACAAAATGGAGACAATTTAAACTGGCGAGGGGGTCATCCATGAGGGACGGCTTGGCCTCGGTAACTGATTTCTCATATCTGGTCCCTCAAAATATTAGTGTACAGGAGACTGAATCTGTTCAATGTAAGAAACATAATACATATCCAGATTTACATACCTTTTTAAATAGCTCCATTGGTAAAGATACTATTGGGGAATTTTTGTCGAAATTTTCAAAGCCTGATGAGTCTCAATGCAAACAATCCGAATCCATTTTTAATGTTCATTCTGATAACAAGGTTAGCGACTTACCTATACTTAATATTTCAATTGGTCATGAGATATTCCCAATGCTTTTGGATTCAGGATCTTCGGTCAGCTTATTTTCAAAAGCTGTTTTCGAACAGATAAAATCTTTGACAAAATGCAGATTTCTCTCACGCACTGTCACAATCAGGACTGTAAATTCTAACTTATCATTTTCTGCGTGCGCTGAGGTTTCATTTAAAATTGGTAAAAATTTCTTTAAGCACCCATTTTTTGTTGCTGATTTTGCACCTTCCTCTTTTTATGGGATATTAGGTTATGATTTTTTAACCCGTTTCAATGTGTTAATTGACACTAAGACCGGCAGTGCCACTTTTGATAATTTTAAAGCTCCTTTAATGCCTCAAACTGACATCTCACAACATTTGGCCAAAATTAATTCTCTGCATAGTGACAAGGCTTTTTCTGTTGCTCTTAAAAACAAATTAATTATCCAACCGGGGGAAACTGCCATTGCTAATTTTTCGTTATCTGACATACCGGTCAAATCATCTGAAATTTATTTTATTCCTACCGTTAATGACATAACTTGTGAAATTCATCCCGCTGTGCACTTAGTCGAGAAACATAATTTCTCCTCTATTATCAGAAATATAGGTAACAATCCTCTTCATTTAAATAAAGGTATGGTAATGGGTCATGTCACTGAACAGTTTGAAATTTTAAATGATTCTTTGAATGAAACTACATGCTCAAGCAATCAATCCCAATTTTGTCACCAAATTATTGCATCAGACGAAGTATTAAAAATCAGGAAAGAGGAACTTAGTCCTTCAGATTTTAAATTAGATCACTTAAATACTTCACAACAAGATATTTTATTAAACATTTTGATGAAAAATTTTTCTGTGTTTAGTAAATCTGTCAAAGCTTTAGGGTGTTCTGACGTTGTCACTCCTTCAGTCATTTTGCGTAACAATAATCCAATTAAGGCCTTACCTTTTGAAATTCCTCAGGCGTTAAAAGGACAGGTTCAGGAAGAATTGGATGAATTAATTGAGGCTGGAATTATTTCTAGAAATGTGAGCCACTATGCGAGTCCGATGATAATGGTACGTAAGAAATCTGGGCCTAATGAACCACCTAAGTACCGTATGGCATTAGATTTAAGATTATTAAATTCCGTCATCGAAAGTTCCACATACCCACTTCCCAAAATTTCTACGTTAATCAATGCCGTCTCATCCTATAAGTACTATACCGTTTTAGATCTGCATTCGGCCTATTGGCAAATTCTCCTTCCCAATCATCTCCAAGATATTGTGACTTTCTCGACCGAATTTGGCTCTTTTGCTCATAACCGTTTGCCCTTTGGCCTTAAGGTAAGTAGCAACATTTTCCAATCTGCCGTGGATCAGTTAATTGATGAGTTAAAATTGCTAGGAATTCACGGAATTCATGCATTTCAAGACGACTTTTTGGTTTGTGCCGAAAACTTTGACCAGATGGTATCTAAGCTCGAGGCTGTCTTTTCTGTTCTCTCCAAACATAATCTAACTTTATCGCCATCTAAATGTGTTTTTTTCCAGACCGAAATTGATTATTTGGGATTTCATATATCACACAACTGTATTCAACCTATTACTTCTAATATTGCCAAAATTACCAAATTTGCCCCACCTCGCACTGTGCGACAGGTCAAGAAATTCTTGGGGTTATGTGGATTTTATAGGCATTTAATTCACAAGTATGCTGAACGCACCCATGTTTTGACACAATTAACCGCAAAAAATAAACCTTTTGAATGGAATGATGTTCACCAAAAAGCTTTTGATGATCTCCAGTCTACCTTTTTTAAGCAGCCTTTTGTGGTTCTTCCAAATTGGAATGATGATTTCTATTTAAATACAGATGCTTCACTTCAGGGAATTGCTGCTGTATTGATGCAAAAGAGAAATGGTATTCTAAAACCCGTGTCTTATTTTAGTAAAGCTTTGTCAAAGTCTGAGCGTAATTATCCTCCAATTAAACTCGAGTTGTATGCTATATATAAAGGAATGACAGCATTCAAGACATACCTCTTTAATAGAAGATTTATTCTCATGTCTGACAGTAAGCCCTTAGAGCGTTACAGCAATGTAACCTCGCCAGCCGATGTTGTTACTCGTTGGTTGTTAGAAATTGGTCAATATTCCTATACTTTTTCATATATCCCTGGCCCTCAGAATATTTTAGCAGATTTCTGTTCTCGGAGCCCTGACCCCAATTTACATGAATCAGCTCTTCAACCCAATGCGGATAAGGAGTTGATCCTTCCCTTCACTGATATTTCCACCCCTGACAATATGCTGTGTGATATACCCTCTAATACTCCTTGTGTTGAATCCACTAATGTGGTTAATTATTTGAGACCGCACCCTACTTCCCTATGTGAACCTCAGTCTGGTCATAATTTAAGCTTTCATTCATTTGTGTGTGCCCAAACTGATGCACATAATGAAATATCTATTAAAACCTTTTTACGTGAGCAACTTAATGATCCGTACATTAAAGAAGCTGTTTCCTTTTTGCAAAAGCCTAATCTGCATCATGCTCACAAGCTTAAGGATTTTTTCATTTGTCCAACTACAAACCTATTAATGCATGTTCGCAACAAAACTTGTTTACCTACTATTGTTGTTCCCGACACATTGAAAGCTAAAGTTTTGCAAATTTGTCACATTTCTCACACCGGAATAAAGAAAACGTATGAGGTAGTTGTTAGTAAATATTTTTGGTTAGGAATGTATCGGGATGTGTCGAATTTTGTTTTATCATGTGATTTTTGTATTCGACTGAAGCCCTATTCCATTAAACCCGCCCCATTGCAAAATATTTGGATTCCGAGGAGACCTGGTGAGTTCTGTTCAATCGACCTGGTAGGTCCAATTCGCCAATATGGATATATTTTGACGGTTACTGATCATTTTTCTCGTCACGTTGTCCTTTATCCTTGTAAAAATATTACTGCCAACACAATAGTTAAGCACATGTTGAATTACATTTCTCTATATGGTAGAATGTCGTATCTTCTGTCAGATTTAGGCCGTCAGTTTGACAGTGATGTATTTCACTCTTTGAACAAGGCCTTAGGTGTTACAATTCAGCATTCTTCTCGTGCTCATCCCCAGTCCAATTCGATTTCTGAGAGAATTAATAGTCAAATCAAGTCTAGTTTACTGTCTTTACTCGAACAGAATGTGTCTTTAGAAGTTGCTGTTATGGTTCACATGTCTATATATAATGGGACAACTCATTCATCTACTGGTTTCACTCCTAACATGTTGCACTTGGGAAGGGAACTATCCTTGTTTTTTGACACTTTTGATAATGACGTGCAACCTCGATTTCTTAACACCTCACATTATATACAAAATGTTCTGCAGGATCTTCGCCTAATCTATGAGGAGGCGTACTCTTCTTTACAACTCAAACAGATCAATCAAAACAATAGGCAATTGCCTGCTTCTCACAGTCGAAATTTTAAACAAAATGATATTGTATACATGAAGTCGGCTGACACTTTTAAACCTAGATTTGATGGCCCTTATACTGTTGTAAGCAATGTAGGGGATGTAAATTGTAAAATTAAACTCTTAGGTGATGACTCCGCGCATCCTTTTGTAATTCATGTCAATCGTTTACGTTTAGCCCCACCTCGCAAAAGCAATTTAATGTCTGTTAACACAGATAACAATGTGTCCCACCAACCTCAGCATCCCAGTCAACAAACCCGTTACTTTCTCCGTAGTTGTAAGTAATTTAATCATAGGGTGTGCCACTTGCTGTTATGTACGGGCAGTCGTGCTGGTCGTGATTGTAATTCCGGAATCCGTATCATTTTGCTTGTGATTCTCTCTATGTCTTTTATGAAAGTAATTTTTTTCTCCCCTATGTTTGTTTTCATTGAGGGGCACAGTGATGAGAATTTATTGTTAATACAAGGCAAGTCGATCTCATTTTTTTCTATTTTTGGAAATGTATTCTTATGTGTTTTTTTTAATTTTTACGTATGACAGGACGCTGTCATATTTTTTGCTGTTGGTACCAACATATGTATGTCAACATGTGCGTAACAATTTTTCCTCCACATAATAATGTCAATCTCTCGATTATGTCCTAATATCTACAACCGGTTTTCCTTATTATGTCTTACTCTTCATGCTTATGAATTTGTCCGTCTCAATCTTAGTGTGTCTTCAACATTCAATTTTTTTTTCAAATACAAATTTAGTACTCAGTGTGCTCCTGGTAATTTGGTGCACTACGCTGTTGAACTCTTTAACAATAGGAACTGTTTACAAAAAAAAAAAATTTCTACTTGAAATTTTTTACTCATGTTACCCTAATGTGTAACACTTGACATAGATAGTCAAGATAATGATTCTAATGTTTTTTGTGCATTAATATGTTTCTGTATAATTTAATGCATATCGAGAATGGTCATATTTGAGGGTTATTGCATTTTTTTGTATTCATACCTTCTACATGTGTTGGGTTGTTGTGAACTTTTTTTGAATGTTTATATTTTTAACTCTTGGTATGCTATGTGTTGTTCACGTAATTACAACTGTGTGTATTTTTTTGTCCTTTTGGTTGGTCGTGTGTGGCAAATTGTTTTGTGAGCAGGGTGCAATCATGACATGCAAAAAGAAAATGCAAACAGTTCATTTTCTTTGACTTACCCATTTTCTACCTTGACGATAGTATAAAACTGTATCCCATGTCTTTTTTTTGGATGTTACAACTCTTTATGCATTTGAATATATATGATGTATGAATTTGTTGTGTAAAGTTTCGGTAAATTGGAGCTGGACTTAAAATTTTCTTTTTTTTCTCTTTTTTTTTCTTTTGCTTTGCCAGTGTATGTGATAATGCATATCACATTTTTTTACCCATTTACATTTTTCCCATGTTTTCGGTCATTTTAATCGTTTTCTTCCCCCATTTTGTTGTTTTTTTATTTTCTTGTGCATTCCACGTTTTCCCCGCGTTCCCCCGTTAAATTTCGCACACTTTACGATATCAAAATATGACTTATTCACTTTTCCCATCGTTTAGCTTTTTGTCAATTTTTCAAGCGTCGATCTGATTTTTTTGCATCTTCTTGTCGGCCATTAAAATGGCGTAGCGTCCCCTTCCCTTCGTTGTTTGGGCGCCAAACGCACTCATTGGTTCCCGCGCATCACCGCGTACCCGGATCTGATCGCTCATTTGCCGATTCATTTTTCCACCCCACTTCACTCTACTTGCTGCTCTCTGTCCGCTCGGTCGCATTTTCTGCGGCTCCGGTTTTTGTTCTACCATGGCGATAATGATGCATCGGTGCACGGCGTCTGGGGACGGCCGTTGCTCGCCGCAAAATCGTTAATAACCTCAACATGAGGTGAACGTTTCATTTTTTTATATATGTTTAAAATATATTAATCAAGACCGTACTTCGTCGCAGCTGAAGATGAGTGCATTGATGATCCATTACCTGTTTGAATGATGGCGTCCGATGGCGGCACGCAGTGTGCACCTGAATCGTCCCCTTAATGTAACTACTTCTTCGATGATCTACATACCATGAGGTGACGGCATGGATCCGCAATTACCTTGAAAGTATCCTGATTCCTTTTTAAGCGTGTGACGAGCTCAACGTTGTCACCATGGTGATTACAGCCTGCACCATTTTCGTCTCAACGTACATCGGCCTGCAACGGACATTTTTTTTATCAAAAGCCATCCCTCGATAACATCCCACCATATTCATAGCGAACTGTACGTCCTTCTTCCATTTCAATTTAAATATTCCACCACCCTCCGCGAGAACTCTACCTTTTTTTGATCGTTAACGAACTTAGCAACAAAACCCAGCTCCATTCATGAACTCTTAAGTCTGTATTCCTCACATTTGTTTTTTTTTATACTAAGTGAAATGTTCTGGTGATCACCACGCCTAGTGCCTATCTTCATGTCTGCTTTGAAGTAACGTTGAATAAAGAATGTATGGTAATTATTTTTGTGCTTCCTATCGTCAACTAACACACCACCCCCGGGTAAGTCTCTTTTAAATTTTGGTTCTCGGGCATTCAAGGCAGTCGTTGGTCTGAGGTTATGCGCGGCAGCGATGCTTCCACTTCCACGGCCTAAAATCGCTTTCTCTTTGGTTTTCGTATGATTTCACAAAATTAATCGCGCGCAACATGACAACCTTCAAAACCCATGTTTTTAAGAAGTATAGCTAATCCCTAGTATAACATTATGTAAAAACCTAAGTTTTCTCTTGTTGGGACCCCCCCCCAGAAGGAAAGTCTGTTTGCTGTAGGAACTCATTTTATGATTGATATTACCTTTTTATTTTATTTATTTATTTTTTCATAAAAATGTGATACTGATATTGTTCATTATGTTATAAATCATAAGCAAATTCATTCTTTTCTGTATAGAATTTGTAATTGAAATTTTAAGAAAATGTTTTTCTAAAATAAGTCTTTTTTTTTTTATTTTTATTTTGTGCAGAGATCAAGTGACAGATCATGGAGGCATTTATGGGCAATTTTGCGAAATAACATCCTTTATCTTCTTAAAGAGAGGCGAGAACCTTCTAAAGTAGGTAATTTTAGTTGTAATGTAGGACAATAGTTTTATTTTGTCTTTCGATGTCTCATTTTAGTAATTATTTTTTATTATAACAAGTTAATTGGTAGCAAAATTTAGGTATATACTTTACCAACACATCCTTTAACCAAGAAATTGATTGATATTTCTTTCAATTTTACTATAGCAATATTTTTACATTGTTATTTTTCAGATAGAAAATTATAAATTGCTTTTTAATTGCTTAAATTTTTTGTATCATGTATAAATATATGCAGTGTTTCAACGCTCTTGGGAAATATTCGTGATGGGATATAATTAACTCATTTAGCTAAAATATGACCATAGACACCACAGTCTATCTTGGGCAGCGGCAAATAATTTTTTGATTGTTCAGAAACTTTCGAAAACTTTTATCATGATACAGAAGAAACTCTCATCTTCTACACCAACCATTAAAAACTTATATATATTTATAGTTTAGCAATATTACTTTTAAAAAAATAGAAAAGGTAACAAAAGTTGTGCCTAAAGATATTATTGCCTATGTAAAATTATTTTTTAGCCCCAACCCACAAAGGATGGGGTTATCAATTTGGCGTGTCTGTGTATCTGTCTGTGGCATTCCAGTGCCTAAACAGATGGACCAATTTTTGAAAAAAATTTTGCTCAAGAGTGTTCATAGTTAGATTGCGAATTGGGATCACATTAATTAATGACGGTTTTAATTAAAAACCTCTAAACGGTTTTCCAGGATTTTTGCCGTGAACATATTTAAGAATTTAGTACAAAAACTGGTATGTTGTGGCCATCACGAAACTTTTATCTATATCTTTCTTATAATTCCGATCCCTCCCCATGCTTGACGAGGAAGCAATATTTCCAACAAAAACAAAAATTAAACTAGTTAAAACTTGACGACCATCCCAATGTCTGAATTATTGCAAAAGCAAAGCAAAGAGCGAAAATTGAAAGTTATTTAAAAGCCTTGCATGAAATAAGAACAAACATTTATTTGTTAACAAACACAAGATGGCAACAATTAAAAATTTTAAATCATTGAGATAATATTTCCGATCATTTCAATGCAATTAAAATCACGAGATAAACGCAGACGGCAGTCTATTACGATTTATCTTTCTTATTGTTGCAATTATAAAGCTATTTTTATTCACACAAATAAAAAAAAAAATCAGCCCCCCCCCCCCCCCCATGGAGCGATTGGCGCTAAAATTGAACCAACGCCTGTTTACATATGGATTCATATTTATTCCAAATTTCATCCAGAATGTAGCATTATTTCTTGAGATATGGCGCTCACAATAGAAAAAAAAGAACATTCGATTGCTCTACCCCCTTTTCAGCTTTTGACGCCAAAATAATTTCTTACACCCTCTAAGGGCTACTTGTCGATAAATTTTTGTTTGATTATGTTCATTATTATTTCTTGAGATACAGCAGTCACAATTGACAACAAAAAATGTTCTACACCTCCGTTTGAGCTATTGACACCAAAATTGAATCAGGATCTGTACCTGTTAAGCAGGGGCGGCAAATAGGGGGGTCAAGAGGGGGCGGTCGCACCCCCAAATTTTTTGAGAAAAAGGGTGAACTTAATTTATGTAAGTCGGAAATGAATGTTCATAAAAAAAATCTCGCTGGTTCTCAGTAACTATTTGATGAAACTCGATACTTTCCCAGACTAGAAAAGTGTTTTTCGTATTTGTATGATGACTTAGAAATTCATGAAGTATTTTTCGGCTTTTTCAGAACATATAATACTGATAGAGAACTATGGTTAATTTAACTAAAGAAGACATTTCCTCATATAAGCTAAATATTCATACTTGTGTGCCCAGCGTAACGATGGCATGTTCAATATGAGAGGCTCGTGCAAAGTGGTGTGGATGCATGGTTTTCACAAGAAAATTCCTTGATATTTTACATTCACTTTTATGCTAATTTTTTAAGTGTATAATTATTTAATGAGTGTTCATTGCTTTCTTCTGCTAGAAACATGTTTCAGCTGCTCAATGCATTATATGCTTTCATAGCAGCTCTTAAAAATGCATATGATTATTGAATAATAATAACAAAAAAACATATCAACAAATACCTTTTATGGGTTCCTATAGCTATGCAATCTCGGAATGACACAAGATGGTCTTCAAGAGTTAAAACCATAAAAACATTTCTCTATAACTTCAAAGCAGTGATTTAATGACTGGAAAAATTATTGCAGAACGACTCTTTCAATGGTGAAAAAGCTCATGCCCTTTAGCATGTATGACTTCGTTTGAATTTTTATTCAATTTGTTTGTATTGAGGAAAGTTTTTGAAAAATGCTTTACTCTATCAAAACATCTTCAGTCCGCTACCCTTAATTTTCGGACTATTCAAGCCACAGTTCAATATACAATTGATCTGTGCACCATACTACCACAGTTCAATCTACAATTGAAACTGAAAACAGATTTTACACAGATATTTATTTCAATCAATCGTGAAACATTTCAAAAAAATTCTTCCTCTGAGCCAATATTAAAAAGACTCATAAAAAAAAGTGACAAAAATTCACGTGATGATGTGAAGTCAAATACTGTTTTTTTTTTTTTTAATATTTTGTATAAAGTAATAGATTCAGTTTTGAATGAAATTAACACAAGATTTGATGATAATTATTTTTCTGTATGGTTGGTTTCTATATATTATCTGGATTGGATTTTGAAAACGAAAAATAAAATGATTCAATTATGAGTAAAATTTTTAGCATGAGGCAGGAAAATTACAAGCCACCTACCAAAAGACCGTTATTATATCCAGAGACTACAATTTCGTCCTTGTTATGGACTCATCAGTCTGGAATAGCGATTAACAGAGAAGGAGGCATATGACATCTCATTGAAGCTGAGAGCGCCGACGAGACTAAATTATTTGATGAGTAAAAACTAAGCCCCTCACAATTTTTGAATTTGCCTGGGTGATTTTGAAGAGCAAGATATAAAAAGTGTTTTCATACATAACTTTGTTACTTTAATTAATTTTTAACTATTCCAAGCAGCTCAGCTAGTAGAGAAAGTTGTTTTTTTTTTGTTTTTTTTTTGTATGTTTTAGGAGGTTAGAGAATTATTTTCGAAACACAATGGGCAAAAAAAAAAAAAATTATATTTAGCTGTACTGGCAAAACAGCATGACACTGGGCACTGATAGATTAGTAACACGATTCCTTGCTCTCCCGAATTCCAAAAGTAATGCATTAAAACTTTCCCAAACGGTATAAAAACTTTAGTATCCAGATGTTTTATATGATAACATATTAGAAAGTGAATCAAAGTTTTAATTGTTTCCAAACACTAATTTTTATTCATATTAAACCGATTTTATGACCATTTCCTGTTAGCTAATGTGTGTTTGGGATCACACTGTGGTAATACATATTTAAGAAACTCGACCCCCCAAATGAAATGCCGAAATGCCGCCCCTGCTGTTAAGGGCAACATATGGATCAAATTTTGTTTCATTCCGCCATTTACTTCCTGGGGAATAGCAGTCACGCAAAACTCAAAAAACATCCTATTGCTACACCCCCCTTGGAGGAATTCGCGCCAAAAACCAATGGGCACAAGTTCATAAAGAGGCACATACGTGTACCAAATTTCGTTTGCTTTCATGCGGTAGTTTTTGCTGTAGAGCGGCCACAAAAAACTGGTCACACACATACGTTACACACACACACACAGACAGACAGACATTTTCCAAAAATGGTCGAAATGGACTCAGCACACCTCAAAACGTTCAAATCATTCGAAATTCGAAAATTAGCACAAATCCAATACTTTCTTCTATATATTAGATATAGAAGAAAGTATTAAAGGGTATTTTTTTCTGCGTCTGATAGAATGTGTTTGGAACTTCCAGTTATATAGAATTTGAATTATGGTGTTATTTTTAAAGCAGATTTTAAAAATGGCTATAAATTAAAAATTTACAACCCCCTTCCCTTCCCCCTTCCCCAAGGGTAGAATCAAGAGGAAAAATTGAAAATCCTTTTAAAAGCCTCATACTATTAAAAATCAATTACAAGTATTTTATTTGTTAACAAATAGAAACTGGCAGCAGATAAAAATTTTAAATTATTGCATATAATTTCCTTGTCAGCCAACAATGAATTCGGTTTCCAATCATGTGAATAATTTATTTGTGTAACTTAAACTTTCAAAACCTTTTTGGCAATCCTGTTTCTGCAGTCCAGACCTGAAGCAGGATCCACCAGCTGCCGACTGCTGGTCTATCTGTAACTGTCATCTTGAGAAAATTTACAAAGCATTTTTAGCTTTTGCTTAACCACAGGTCCCCCCCCCCCCCTGCGCCACCACACACACATTTTTCATAGGGCTTGTGCATATCTTGTTGCAATTGCAAGGTCAACCCAGATCTAACATATATTCAAAAATAGTTGTAGGAAATTAATTTAGAATGTAAATACAACAAAGAGAAAGAAGCAATAATACAGTGGACTCATACTATCTGCACACTCCCTAATGTGAACACCCTGTATTTTGAACACATTTTGCTGATCCCAGCAAATACATATGCATCATTTAGTTTCCCTCTATAATGAACACCCCTTTATTGTGAACGCTTTTGTGCAGTCCCAAAAGGGTTAAGATTAGACAACAGAGTCCACTGTACATCAAGGCTAAAACAGAGCCAACAGTTATATGGGTCATTCTCCAGAAAATGTAACTTTTGAAAGAAAATCTTTTTTGATTTCGAAAGCTTTTGTTTTCTTTTTTTCTATTCTTACATGAAAGTGTTGTCCACTGGAAGTAACCATAAACAATGGCCCAGCTATGTTAGAATTACTTTATTCATAATTAACAAAAATAAAAAAAATGCTTTGCTTACAGAAATAAAAAAAAAGAGAAAAAAACTTTTAATGTTTAAAAATCGTGGCCAATTTAATATCAAAGTAGTACTTATGTTAATTGTGCAAACAATGAACTATTTTAATGATTAGCGGAAATCTAGTGTTAAGCTCTCTTAATTGAAGTACGGCTTAATTTTTAGTTATCCTTTTAGTTCAAATGAGTGTAAAAAAATAGTATTTAGTAAATTTGAAAACAAACTGGCAGTTTATAATTTTGGTAGAATGCCTAATATTGGTGTATTTCCTCTCCGTCATTTATTTTCACCTCAGAAATAATGACAGTGATAAGATCTGTCACTGAGGTGAGGAATTTTCCATTAATATGGGCTTAATGGATACATTTTTCAGGGAAATATTTGTTTTTCTTCATTGCTGCAATCTTCACATGTTAAACACATGAAAACATGGAATACACCACCAGCTCAGTCATTTCCAGCCGAGGACTGCAGTTTCGTGCTTATTAGCACCAGTGTTGCCAGATGGTCAAATCCAGATTTCCCCAATTCCCTTCCAACTTTTCCCCAAAAAGCCATGTTTTCTATCAAAATTTCCCAAATTCAAAAATTATTTTTCCACTAATATTTTCACAAAATGAATCTACTTCCTCTAATATTTTTGTCTCTTGAAAATAAAATTTTTCCCCAAAAAGCCAAATTTTCTTACAAAATTCCCCATTTTTTTTTCTTCCAATTTTCGCTTTTTTTTGTCTTCTTTATCTTTACTAATAATAAAGCTGAAAGTCTCTCTCTCTCTGTCTGTCAGGATCTCTGTGACGTGCATAGCATCTAGACCATTCGGTCGATTTTCATGAAATTTGGCAAAGGATTAGTTTGTAGCATGGGGGGTGCACCTTTATGCGATTTTTCAAGAATTCAATTTTGTTCTTTTTCTATTCCATTTTCCCGCGCAAAATTATCATAAGATGGACGAGTAAATTACCAAGCTATCATAACGTGGAACCGTAACTTGGACAAGCCAATTGGCGAGAAATTCATCATGCATTATTTGTAAATATACAGGGGAACCAAAAGACCTTTGAATTTTCTACTATGGGCAAAGCCATGTGGGTGCCACTAGTCATAAGTGCCTGACCGAAAGATAAGAAATAGCCAAAGGGTTTTTTTTCTACTTGCATTTACTACTCTGTTTCTGTATGTACATTTAAACTATGATTTTTGCATATAATATCCAAGAACATTCTTCATCACTTATTTTTACCTATTTCATGTATCAACTAGGTACTCACGCAGAACATTAATGCGAATTCCGTAGCATAATATTCCACATAATGCGAAATGCGAATTCCATAAAGTTGAGCGAAGCTAAACCAACGTTGTTTGATACAAACACTACTACTTCTTGACGCGAATCTAAATACGAAAAAATTCTTTTCTCCCCCTAGGTTTTTCCCCCCAGGTTTTCCCCAAGAAAAAAAATTGTCCCCGAAAGAATTCCCCTCAAAATTTCCCCAGAGAGCACCAGATTTCCCCAATCTGGCAACACTGATTAGCACTCATCAGCCCGGCATAGGAAAGTGACTGAGCTGGAGATGGAAAACCTCTTGAACATGAAAACATGTTCACTTCTTCTTTTACATTAATTTACATCCCTGAAATTCAAGTTCACGGACTTGAGAGTTCACAATAACCATACTTCGTTCAACAAAATCCATCTTCCTGTTTTTCGATAAAAATATCACAACTTATTTGTGACTGAAAATAAAATATGATGTCATTACTGCCACGTGTTAATGACAAATTGCGATTTGTGTTTAGGTAAGAGAGGTGAGAATTTATTGTATGACGTGATTCCTTATCCTACTAAAACGATCTAAAACACAGTATTAAACAATTAAATGTATTTAAACATTTAGTGTTTGAGACACTTGTGCAAGGAATAATAAATACATAAGTACAGTAGAACCTCCCTTAAGGGACACCTCTATTTAAGGGACTTTTTTTTGGTCCCAGTCCCTTTGAATAGGGACTTCCATGTATATACATAAGTACATAAGTATATATAAAAGTACATAATAATCTTATGTATATACATTCCATGTATATACATAAGATACTTTTAAGTAAACAAATTATTAAGCAACTTAAACAGTCACACAAGATGTGTGACATGTCACAGAGGTGAGATTTCACATTTTGTAAACCAAAAATATATTAAAATAAAAATTTTCATTAAACAATTGTTGACAAGTTTAAATATATATATTTTTGATGAAATAAAAAAGCATTGTCAAATGAATTGTTCCTTAAAGTTTTTACAGTAAAAGGTGTGTGACAGAAAAGTTATACTTTTTGATGAATGA
Organism: Uloborus diversus; assembly: GCF_026930045.1. NCBI lineage: Eukaryota > Metazoa > Arthropoda > Arachnida > Araneae > Uloboridae > Uloborus > Uloborus diversus. The sequence continues at coordinate 185,227,857 of NC_072735.1, read as the reverse complement.
TCCATATAGAAATTCTGACACTCTGAAGTTTATATCTTTCATGACTTAGTTCATTTGTTTGATGGAGTTTTTTTTTTTTTTTTTTTTTAATGTATATGTTTGTCTTATTTAATAAACTGCTACATTTAAAAGCTAAACATCAGATTTTGATTTTCAACAATATTGATGTTGGTAACATTTGACGAACAAATAAGCACTTTGTTATTTTGACCAGTTTGGCAAAACAAAAATTGAAAATGAGCCTTGACATATAGAAATGCCTTCACTAAAACAGAAATGTGCCATCCTTATCCATTCTTTTGTTGGTTTTCATGGTTTATACACAAAAGTAAATATTTTTCTGCTGAAATTTTTCTCTTGGCTTAATACAACAAAATTTTCGAAATCATAATTTCAAAAATGATTTATGTGTTGCAATTTGGGTTTAATAAGTCATTTGTTAAATATCTTATTTGATATAGTTTCTGGTTGATGCTTCGTCAGTTATGTTCCGTTTTTTGTACGAGATAGTCCTTCTTTCACTTCATGATTCAACAACTATCCTGTATCATTTGCAGGGGACTGTGACCGGTGAAGAACATGTGATAGACGTTCAGAACAGCATGGCCAATGTTGCTAATGATTACATGAAGAGGAAACATGTTTTAAGGCTCCTGCTCTTTAACGGAACAGAGTACCTGGTTCAGACAGAGAGCCATGCGAGCATGATGGAATGGCTCAAAGCGCTGCAGATATTTGCCAGACAATTCGCTGAGGTAAGTTAATCTGATCTGGTGTTGAGAAAAGAATTCTTCGGGTTTTTTTTTTAAATGCATTAGTGAGCTTTGAAACTAAGTACAGTGAAACCTCTCTTAAAAGATCATCCCTTGTTCCGGCAAACTTTAATTGTGGAGGGTGGTGGTTACTTTAAGTTAGTCGATAATATTGGTCAACACATGATCTAATACAGTCGGACCTCCATATATCGAAGTAGCAAATTGCCGGGAAAAAATTCGATATATAGAAATTTTGATATATAGAAACAACCTGTTTTTATCATAAAAAATCTCCTAAAACATTAAAATTAAAGCTAATTTTCTTGTACGAAACCCAATTTCTAATTTATTTGAGCATCGGATTAAACGAAAGTTAAGAATTAGAAAAATAACAGAAATTACACCTTTGCGCCTTCATACATCTTCATTTTTCGGCAATTCAACTTGATCCGCAACATTAGGGTATTTTTGTTTTGACTATGTAATCGAGAGAAAAGTAAAAAACCAATCTACTTAACCTGAATGATTTTTACTGAAGGTAAAAGACTAATAAAAATGATAATCAACAGACAAAAGGGATAACTTGAAACTGATTTTACAGTGTTACTGGTTACAACTAAGATTTGAAATGAACTTGACGGAATTTAAGAACTCCAGAACGGAACAACGACCTTTCTTCACACCCCTCAACCCCAGATTCCTTATGAGTTTCATAGCAACCTTAGTGAGCATAATTTTCTTCCTAACCTTCATTTTTCATGAGACAAACAGTCTAAAGTGGAAAAAAAAATCTACGAATATCTTAAGAAAAATTTCGATATATAGAGATTTTTTCGATATATAGAAACAAATTTTCTATGTAATGAACATGGAAATGTGCTGGGATTTCGATAAATAGAAAATTTCGATATATGGAAGTTCGATATATGGAGGTCCGACTGTATATATAAAAGCAAAGATTTTAATGCAGTTCAAAGCTTTAAATTATTTTTTCCACAAAAAATCATAGTTGGATGTTTGTTTTGTATTTTCAGACTTTCTAAACTCATTTTCATTTCCATGATTTGTACGCTTTAAAAAAACCTTAAAAACTGCTTTAAACAAAAAGTTTCTTTTTCAAGTGCTTGAAAAGCATTAAAATGTGTCTTTAGCGCTTGAATTTTGTGATTCTCAAGTTTTTAAAAACCTGATTTTTTAAAATTTCAGTTTTATTTTGAATTTTTGCTGTGACATCTTTTAATCCTTTTGCTTTTTCCCCTAAAATGTATGCACCTGTTGTTCACACCCCTACCAGGCTAATTATTAAAATGTTTAATAAAACAGGAATATGGCAGCTAGAGGCGAAAACTGTTTGTAAATGCAAGAAGTTCATTAATAATAGTTCCTTGTTCTAGGCAAAAATAATTTCAACTCAAAGGTAATTTTTCAGCTGATTAATCAGTAAACATTGCTGATTATAAAAAATTGACTATTTAACTGATTACTGCTTATCAATCAGCATGGGCGCCCATATGCAAAATTGTACGGGGGAGCTCAGATATTTTAACCATGGAATACACCGCCAGCTCTGAGCTGGCGGTGTATTCCATGTATTTCTGCTTTAGCCCCGGCTTATGGGCGGTAATTTACTGAATTTTAACCATGGTTTAGTAGGATATTTTCCCCATGGAAGTAGATTTCAGGACAGATTTTTAATAACTTATTCATTAATGGCTGGAAAAGAAATGGTTTTACATTTTTGCAAAAAAAAAAGTACTAAAAGCAAGGAAGTTCTAATTTCTAAGGGGGGGGGGCTCGAGCCCTTTCTTGCCCCCCTATATTGGCGCCCTTGTCAATCAGTGCATTTCATATTTTAACCTTTAAGTATTGAGATAAAGATCCTTTATCTTGCTAGTAATTAAAAATCTGTTGGGAGCCCTGAAATAAAAAAAATAGAGTAACTAAAATTAAGTAAATCGATTTTTTTTTTCCAAATCAAAAATCAAATTTCTTGAAATAAATATAATGCAAGCAATAAATTGTTTTAAAAGCTATCTTATAAGTTGCTGAAAGTTGCACATAGATTTAGTTTTAAGTTATCGAAAATTAAGGTTTTCACATGGATGATTTAGTCTGTTTCTTTTTTTTTTTTTTTTTCTTTTTGCTATGTTGCATATTTATAAATAAAATTTTGAGAATGAAACCCATGTTCTTTTTTTTTTTTTTAGTTGCCTGAGTGGCTGAAAAATACTTCTGTGCTAGAGAAAGCCGCAGCCTACGAACAACAGATACAAAGTTATAAAGGAAAATCATCAAGTCAACATCATAATGTGAGAAAGCTTGTTTTTCGACACAGGGGTCCCTCCGACCATTCACCTTCCATCAAAACAAGGAGAGCTTCTCAAGGAGGTACTGACTTTTGCAGTTTTTCTTTTGTTTCTAAACTTTTATAATCAGGGTTCTCCGACATATATCAGTCGATATACAGTAGAAGACCGTTATAACGCTGACCTATATAACGCAATTCTCTATAAAACGCACAACTTTCGAGAAGTAAACAATATGTTTTGAAGTTTAAAAAATCTCCCTCTGTTTTGCTTTGCAAGCATAAAAATTTTAAGGCAAATTAAATTTTGAAACAGTGTTTCATCTTTCCATCTTAATTTAAAGCTTTTAAAGGAAAATTAGTATTTACAGTAAATAGAAAATACCTGATGGCTCTTGAAAATGCAACTGTTATGCAAACCATGAAGCTAGCAGAAGTGCAGGATAATGCACTTTCGTTTGATTGTGAAACATATTTATTCGTGAATAACTAATCGTAATATTGTGCTTTAATATTCATTGCAATTACAATAAATGACGCCTACTGTATTTTTTATGTGCATTTACTTTTCCAAGGATAATGCTTTATTTCTTGTATTGGAGTCTTATGTCTTTTTACTTCCTTTTACAAAAAAGGGAGTATTGTATTCACGAAAAAATTTTCACTCAAAAATTGACCTTAATTTCCATTTTACTCACCCCTGAATAAATGTTAAGTATTTTTTTCGACTCAACCACACGTGGATAAGTGCCTAAGAACGTAAAAAACACGCAATATCCATTTTAACGATTCCCGAGTTAATTTATGAGGAGTATTCTTGTGTTCCCTAGAAAGTTGAAATTTGGTATGTAGACTCTTAGTGGGGTCTAGTTGTGCACCTCCCTTTTTGGTTGCATTCGGGTGTTTCTAAAGGGATCTTTTGCCCTTTTTGGGGGGGGGGGAATCGTTGTTAATTTCGATGTAAACTCAAGTGGTTTTATAATTTGGTGGACACTTGGCGATACATCGCCAATCTTTTGGTCGCCAAGTTTTGTCGCCAACTTGGCGACAAATTTGGCGATTTTTTTTAAAAATATGATTTTAATTTGGCCACTGTTGGTGATATTTAGAGAGCAAACTATTGAATCACATTAAAATCGCGAGTAAAGGGGAAATGACATTAAATTGGAGTAAAAGGAAGTCATGTGATGCACACATCAGCTCGTTTTTTTTTTTTTTTTTTAATTTTTGTAAATTTTCCACCAGATGAACTTGCTCTGACTAAAATTGGAGTGTTGTGGCGAGACCGGATGGTCCAAGGATGGAAAAAAGTTCACGGAAGCAACACACAGCCTCACAAAGATGCTTCATTTGGAGTCAAGTTAGAGAATGCACCTCCTGGTGTTACGAATGAAGTAAGTTTTCTTTGAATGTTTTTCATTAGTAAAATATACCACAAAAATTTACCCCAGAACTCTCTTTTTGTCACAGAAAGGTATTTTTTGCCTTCCTTCCCCCACTGACATGATAAGCATTAAAAGGGATTTTATGCCCAATCGATGCACCAGTGTCATAACATTAAACAAAGCAAATGCTTTTAAAGAAATGGTAAGTGAAGAATGTTTGATTTAATTGTTTTAGGTAGCATTATCTCTATCTATGAAAACAAATTAAACTCAATGAAATTGAAATTCTGTCTATGGTGGGCCTACGTTCTGGAAATCCTATATCGCTAATACTGTCTGTTCTCGAACTCTGCGACTAGCAGCCACAGGCATTTCGATTTGGAAAAGCGGTGATGGCTTAAGGAGGCGCACCTCCCGATGTCTGCTTTGAACCCAAAACTACTAAAAAAAGGGTTTTGGTTCGCGTTTTTAGTTTCACTATGCATTTGCGCAGAGATAGTTAGTTTGGGTTCTGTTATCTGCGCTAACATTTCTTTTCATTCCCTTTTCTGGTGTGTCTCAGAGAATATCTGAAAGTCTTTTTTATTAGATTTTTAATTTAGACTTCCACAAAAAATGAAAGAATCATTTAATTTGAAAAAGAATCATTAAAAATACGTTTTTGCATCATGCAGAATCAATCGTTGTTCGATGTAAACATTGCATCACGTTGTGACGTCATTCGTGTGATCGGTCGCGATAACGCAGTCGAATGAACTTTTGGGTGAACCGAGTCACCAGTTCATTGTATCTTATAACCGCGAGAGTTTTTTTTTAGATTGAGTTACTTTTTGATGGGCAACACATCTTTAACTTTCTTGCATTGGCAACACATCTTCTTGTGTTTTGCATATTCTTGATTCGAAAGCCATGTGAAGACTTTAAATACTTTGGGCGATTCATTTTTGCTCTCTCTCTTACCTCTATTTGCCGATATGTGTTGCATGTGCTCTTTACTCCTGGCAGGTCGTGATTGTCTACAACGTGATGTTAATTATAAAGTTCTGAAATGCCTTTAGGCCTATTTTGTATGTATGAAGATGCTTTATATTCCATGGAACCAGCATGCTCGTAAATTGAACTTTGTTTCGTTGTATCATAGCGGCAGATATACTTATTTTCAAAATGTTTTTAAATACTAATAAGGATGTTGTACTACAACTTCAGCAATCTCTAAAGATAATAAATACAGATTTTCCATTGAGGAAAACAGCTCCTCGTGTTTCTATTTTCTTCAACTTCGGTTTGTGGACATGTTTTGCAGGTTCACTTCAACTAGCGGTGTAGTCATTCTAATTCCACTACACTTAATGCTCACAGATTTCAACGCTTAATATGGCTAGTTCCAGTAAAAATAAAGCTTTTCGTTGCGGCACCAAGAAGATTTTATACAATGTTATTCGGTTTTGTGATGAAGAAGCTGAAAATGAGCAATTAAGTGTTCCAATTATTCATCCCACAAAACAAGCCAGTAAAATTGCCAGAGTTTCGATCAGTACTCTCAAAAAGATTCGCGGTGAAACAAAAGATGAATCAAATCCGAATTTTCGTTCTCCCAAGAAAAGAGTGAAAAAGGATGTTTTCGAATGAGCAGATATTGATGAGTTTGACTGCAGCGTAATTTGTCGAACTTTCATGACTTTTATGTGAAAGAGAAAAAAATCCCGTCATTGAATAAGTTGCATCCCGTTTTAAAAGAAAAGATACATTTCCCTTGGTATAATGAAACTTTGCGCCAAATTCTTCATAAAATTGGGTTCAAGTGGAAGAGAAGTCAGAATAAAAGAAAAGTACTGTTGGAACGCAAGGATATTATTTTGGAAAGAATCCAATACTTAAGGAACATTAAAAGATTCGGTAGTGGAGGCAGATCTTTAATTTATATTGATGAAACCTGTGTCGATAGTAATTTGACTTTTAGCAAATGTTGGCAATCGGAGAAAGTGGATGGCGTACTGCAAACAGGAAATACTGCACATCGTATCATCATGCTTTGTGCCGGGGGCTCTGTGGGATTTTTGCCGAAATCAAATTTAATTTATAAGGCCAATACAACCAAGGAGACTACCATGGGCAGATGAATTCAAATATCTTTGAATAATGGCCAAGAGAAAAACTTAGGGTATCGACCCCAGTAATTTGCACTTTAAGAGTTTGTTACCTCTGTTTTCATTACTTAGAAAAAAATATTCACTTGCAAATATTTTTGTATTAAAGAATGCACATCTGTGCATGTATTTAGTTCAATAAAATCAAAAATATTTAAATTGATATTTTTATAAAAATATATATGTACAAAGCTACCAAAATCACCAGTAATTGGCACCTGATACCCCAGTGTATGACACCTTGTGATCCAGTGATTGGCACATGTTAATAAAACTGGAAAATCATTTTATTTTTCACTTTCAGATTACATACAAATTTCATCATCATAAGAAACATAATTAATGTTGATTTAAAGTAGGTAATTTTACATAAATTAATGATAAATCATACATCTTGACGTTGAAAAAGTATTTTAGAGAAATGAAAATAAATTTGAGGTGTTGCATCAAAAAAATATTGAGATTATTGCTGTTTCATTAGTCGGTATGCAGTTTCGATTTTACAATTTAAAGTTGTTTGCACAGAAAAAGGAACATTGAGCCGATGATTCTAAGGGACCATAAAAATAAACCGATTCTCTACAGCAAGCATTTCTGACTGATGGCCAAACATATTTGTTTTTATTGTTTCTCTTAAAAATTTAACAGTTTATTCTGTAGGATTCAAATCAATTGTAAAACCCATGTAATATAGTTGCTGCAAAAGTATCAGAAATGAAACTAGTGACACATTGCACAACACATTAGTGTTTATAGGCACATGTGCCTACTGGAGACTAGCAAAACTGAAGCACCACTAAATGGCATGCATCATTATTAAAAAATCCCAGAAGGGACAAAAATATATTTCTACCCACTCAAAGTAACACCTTTCAACTAAACAAAACTTTTAACAAAGAAAATTTAAAATATATTTTAAGTCAGATTTTAATGGATTTATTCGCATGCTTCCCTTAAGCCAGAGAAGAAGCTTTTGCAACAAAAATGGCTGATTCGACACAAGCCACAATTGTTTCTCTTTCCTATGCACTGCTACCATTTAATAACATGAATCAAGGTTATAATCTTGAAAAATAAATGTACTGTCAATTGATATATAGCTTTCTACTTTCAAAAGATTGGATACGAATCTTATTTTAGGACATTTTTGTTGGAAGTGCCATTCACTGGTGACCTGCCAATTACTGGGGGTGTTACCCTATTCCAGATTTGCCATTAAATGCAGTTATTATTAATGACAATGTGCCATATCACACGGTGCAAATTGACAAGTGTCCCAACTCCAGTAGCCGCAAAAGGGAAATTTCGGATTGGCTCGCTGCAAAATCCATTATTCATTCTCCTGATGCCTTGAAAGTGGAGTTGCTTGTAAAATTAAATGCTCCTAAGCATAAAACTTATAAGTTCAATAAATTGCTTCAAGAACATGGCTTTCAAGTGCTTCGCCTCCCACCCTACCACTGTGATTTTAGCGCAATTGAATATGTTTGGGCCGACATGAAAAGAGAAATAAGAAATACAAATCCCACAAGTGACTTCAATATGGATGAATTGCTAAAAGAAACAGAAAATGCATAAGTAAAATATCTAGCTCTAGGTGGCAATCTCACTGCAATCACATTGAAAAACTAGAACTTAAATCTTGGGAAAAAGACGCTATAATTGAAGAAATGTGTGAACCCCTGCAAATTGTATTAACTGATACAGAAGAAAGCGACAATAAATGGGATAGTGAAGCTACAATTTCGGCAGAGGAGGATGAATATGATGAGTGAAAGTAGTTTTTTTTTTCTGATAAGTTTTGGTTTTATATTTTCTTCTCTTTTGTGTCTGCAACTTTTCATGTTGCTTTTTTTGAATAAGGTTTGAAAAAAATATATGTATTATAATAAGGAATTTTCTTATATGATCCTGTCATCAGCATTTTGTTTTGGGGAATATTTTATTCATTAGATACTTTTTATGTATTAGCTGCTTATTATAATCACATTCATACCGAGGACATTTGAGTTTATAAAGCGGCTGATTTTATAAATCGGCGTCCCTGCACTTTAAAATGTAAGAGGTTTTTAAGTCTCAATACTCTGGAAAAAAAATGAATAACTGTATTTATATTTAATATTAAGTATTTCGAAATACGGTTGACATTTTAACTAAACACAAGGGGTTTTTTTTCTTGTTTACATAGAGAACTCAAAATATTTGTGTATTTCTGTGTGATTAACAAGTACTTTTCGGACATCTATTACAGAGGGCAGATTTGGCATTGATTATCCAGATAATTATCCAGTGATTTTTTTTAAGTGGCGGTTAATGCATATTTATTTATTTTATTCAAAAAAACTGCTGTAAACCTATTTGAACTTCAAATTGTAATTGGTATATAAGAAAATGCATTACGGCATCATTTTTGATAAATCCGATATTGTTTTCCTAGATCCGATAAGAAAGAAATATAGAAAAAAAAGAACTCAAAACAGAGAGTGTGTCTAACCACGGTCTAACAAATGCATCCCGATTGAAAAATAAAAATCCCCTCACATCGTTATCTTCATCACCCCTATTTTGATCAAATCAGAAGAGACCTGACTCATGCGCAAATTCGAGCAAGGTTTTACTTTAAAATGTCAGAGAGTACAGCCTTGAAATTTGGTACAAAATTACTTCAAGCCACGGGGGTTGTAGAATTAGTTTTTTTTTTTAATGATTTTTAAGCTTAAATTTCACACAAATTAGCTATTGAAGTTAGCATGGGAAAAATTTCCCATGCTCCCTTCAATAGGTGATTTGTGATGACTACTTCCCCCCTTACCCTTCCCGATGGTTCAGAGCTTGTTGCAGTTTTCTCAATTAATTAGAACAGCAGAGATAAGGGTTTCTAATTTAGCAAAAGTCCTAGGCTCAACTCAATTCAAGCCTGGAGCTAAAGAGTAAAATATTACTAGAGACCACAAATTTGAAAGTGATTTCTCAAGCATACAAAACGGCCATTATGCTATGTTCAGGAAACCTTTACGCTGTGAAACTTGGTACAAGTTTCTTTGAACCCTACAAGAGGGGTGTTGTTTGAAGGGTTTATTTAAAAATAATACTGTCATACGTTTTTTATCAAGTTTTTTTTTTGTCTTCAGGTTGGAGTTGAACCCTACAAGAGGGGTGTTGTTTGAAGTGTTTATTTAAAAATAATACTGTCATACTTTTTTATCTTCAGGTTGGAGTGTGATTGGAATATTTTTCTCAATTCAATGAGCTCTTTGCCAAAACTTTATTTTCTATGGGACGGGGAGTAAGATTTTAATTTTGTTCTAATTGTAAGGTGTGTTTTGATCTTCTTAAAATCTTTGCGAATCAAATAAGATTCGAAGCAATCTTTGGGGGTTAGTGAGTGGCAACAAGGAAAAGGCAAAGCTCCCTTGTATAAGAAATAAAATACTTTGGTACAACACAAACTGAAAAAAAAAAAAAAATACAGACTAGATGTCCAGTGTATATCCGGCTTTATTGCATACGTCCAACAGTATATGTATGTGGTTGAATTTAAATAGATGGTCTAGTTATCAGAATCTGGCAGCAAGGGAATATATTATATTTAATAATTAGTATCCAATAAAATAACTGTGCGATGTGACCCTGAAAATAAAAAATAGAAATTTAAGCGTAATGAAAATAAATGGATCATTTTTGACTTTTTGCTATGTCTTTTGAGCACTTTAACCCGGAAATATCAAGGGCCCAAGAACCCAAGGTATAGAGAAAGAAGTTCAGCCCATGATTTTGACAGGAGCAAAAAGAGAGAGATGGCTTAATCTAGCAATTTTAGTATGATAAATATTTTTTCCTTTTAATGCTGCCTTGAGTCAGCTTTGCGGCCCAATCATGAAATTCTATATCGTAAAAGCAACCACTTCACAAAATTTCATATCTTACAATCAGATATTTCGCAAAATTTTATTTGTAGAAACAGTTCTTTCATCACTTATAAGCTCAATCAAGTGGTCTGAAAACAAAATATCGGTAAAAAATTCTCCAGCTTCCAAGTCATTCAGAGTGAAATCATTTATACCAAGGGATTTCAGACTAGATTTATGATAACTAAAAATGCTTTATTCGATACGGTTCTCATTTTTTGTCACCACAAAATGCAGACCTAAAAATAAAAACCTGGCTCAACTGCTGTAACCAAAATCTTTAATTCAGTATGCATTATAGAGAACAGCACTTAACCCTTTCCCATGCGAGTCAGTAAAATTTTTGAAGCATATGGGAAAACACTCGGGGGGGGGGGGGGGAGTGTTTATCTAGACATAGATTTAACAATTAAAAATAATATAATGTTTTTTTTTTCATGGTAGGTGGTGTCCTCATTTGTTCACTGTGCAGGAAAAAATGTTATCTAACAATTTTTTCTTGCCCTGTGAACAAATGTTACCTGTTCTAAAATGAATTTTTATCTTTTACAAAAATGTTATTGAACACCTTAGAGACAAGGAAGAAAAATGGGCGACTGTTGCAGTGCAAATTTAAAAAAATTTTAATTTAGGAATACTCCCTTTTTTAGGTTCAAAAATTTGGGTGATTTGAACCAGCTGAAAATGCCATTTTTGTACGTCTGCCCTCTGTGATCGTTAGAGAGCAAAATACCTCTGCAGCAATTTTTGTAATTTTAAAGAGAATAAAGAACTTTATTTGGTGTCCATTTTTGTGATCACCTTGCCGGAGAGAGTTGACACAGCTTTGTGTGAAAAGCATTTCGATTCTCACGATTCTGTTTTATTTTCCAGCATATCCCGCTGATTGTGGAGTTGTGTGTGCAGATTGTTGAGAACAGAGGTTTGGATGTGGTCGGAATCTACAGGGTTCCCGGAAACAATGCTTCTGTCAGTGTTTTAACTGACATGGTCAACCAAGGAATAGATGACGTGGTTCTGCAAGATGCCCGATGGAACGATGTCAACATAGTTTCTAGTTTGCTCAAGGCGTTTTTCCGCAAACTGCCGGAACCTCTGCTCACTTCATACCTTTACCCAAAGTTCATCCAGGCGAGTAAGATAGAAGATCCCATGAAAAGACTAAAAGCCATCAAACATGTGGTAAGTGAAGTAGATACATTTGAATCTCCTTATTTCGAAACCCTTGATGTCTCGAACAAAATATGTTCCCCTGCATTTTCTATAAGAACCCCTATGTATTTTCTATAGTTACAGTGAAACCTGTGTAAGTTGACCACTTGCCGTACACTACATTAGTGATTAGTGACGTACCGAGTACTCCGTAACTACTCGGTACTCGGCTTACTTAGCCAATTTGCCGGGTACTCGGTCAAATTCTGATCAGATACTCAGCCAGTACCGGGTAGTTGCAAAAAATTGAATATTATCCAAGGCAGTACTAAAATTTATTAAAAAAAAGAGCAAGCATTATATTCTGCAATCATTTACAATTAAAATTTATAAGTCAAATTTAAATTTTGGGAATAATGAAGTTTGTAATGCGTTAATGGAATAAATCTTTATTTTAATGTCCCCAAAGTTAATAAAACTTATTCATTAAAAATTATGCAAAAAAGGTAAGTATAGAAAATATGGAGTTTTTAGATTAAAAATGGATTTTCGCTACAAACAAAAATTAGTTATAAAAAATATAAAAATACCTTTGTTAAAAAAATAAAAGGAAATAAAACAACGTTAAAAGTACAGTGCAGGAACACTGCAGACACGTATTTTGGCGTTACAAGTAATTCTTTTTCAATTTCACAAAATGGGAGCTTGTGGATTTCAAGGCATCCGACAAACAGTCGGATTTTTTTGTCGAATGTCTTTATATTCTTTAGCTCACATGTTATGCACTGAAAAAGACTTTCCTTGTAACGGGGGGGGGGGGGGGGGGGGCAGAAACACTTGGTCTGCAGTGTTCCTGCACATTTGTTGTATTAAAAAAATTATTTATGTTTGGCGGACTAAAACTATAATTGATTGGTATACATTGAAACCCCTCCTAACGGAAACCCCTCTTATGCGGACAATTTTTAATTCCCCAGTTCCAATGCAAATAACATTATTAAACCCCTATCCTGCGAACACCTCTCTATTGTGGACAAAAAAAAAGTCTTGTTAGTGTCCGCATTAGAGGGATTTTACTGTAATTTGTTTTAATTCCAACTTGATTTATCATACCTTTTATTTATTTATTTTTAATTTCAAAAATAATTTTTTTGTAAAATTTTTGACACAAACAAAATTGTTTATATAATGCGTAATTGAATTTCAGCAGGAATTTAGTTTTAAAAACTATTATATGGACAAGGAGGTCTATACTACTATTCCAATAAGTTCAAAATTCATCACATGTGTGTCGATGGTTCTTCTTAAAACATAATTGGTACTTGGTAACTTGACCGAGTAGTGAAAGCCCGAGTACTCGGCTACTCGGCCAAAGTGCTACTCGGTACGTCTCTATTAGTGATCAACTTAAACAGATGGTCAACTTATGGAGGTTGAATTATATGATAAGATCTAATTCTGTGCCTGAAAATAGCAGTCAACTTAGACAGGTGGTCAACTTTACAGGTTTTACTGCATCTCGAAATTTATTTTTCGAAATCCTTGATATGTCGAAATTTTTGCACAAAAGCAAATTTCAATAGTTGGTTTTCTTTGGCAATTTTTGTAGTAAAACCAGTTCTAGGGAAAATTGCTTGACGTTTTCCTCCCTTTTCTTGGAAATTTTGTGAATAGGGGATTGGGGCAAGATAATAGGCAAGTGTTGGTAGGAGGGAGGTGCTGTGTTTTCAACAGAGTTTAGAATCTTTGTGCATTCTCTCAAACATGTTGTCCACTTTAAGGAAAGGGGGTTGATTTTTCGTCCGTCAGTTTTCAAGCAAAAACGGAAAATGCGCTTATCATGCTGTTTTTTTAACTCCTTCAAAATGACTGCTGAAAACTTTTTGAATGTGGAGAGCTACTGGTTGAAAATAAAATTAGAATTTTTAAATTTTTGGGTGAAAAAACCAAGTGGAAATTATTGTTCATTTCAAAATCTCATCCTGTGGACTTTCGACAATTATAAAATTTCAAATCTAGTAAAATATTGAAGACTACTTTATTGATCGTAAGTCAAAGTGGTCCCATAGTACATATATAAATGTATATAGCGTACGTGTGTGTAATTGTGAGAGTTAGTGTAATTTTTTTAAAACCTTATTAACTCAATATCTTGAATTTTCCCCCGTCCAGAGAGATTCGAGATATTGAGGTTGTACTATATGTAATTTTGCCTGGAAATAAGCAAATGTGTTCATAATAATTATTTTCCACGAATATGATTGACTTTTGCAGCATGTTCTTTCTAGTGACAAAAATTTCATTTTCAGTTTCAAAAAATATTTAAGAACAAAAATCAGAAAAAAGGAAGTAAACCTTAGAGAAAAAGCATCAGTATTCTAATACTGAGCCATTCCACCATAATATGTGTGTTGACATTTTTACTTTTCAAAATTATTTTTAATTAACTCAATATTTAAAAAATCAAGCATTGGTTATTATTATCTTATTTTACATCATTTTATAAAACAATTATTTGCACAATATAATTATTCTCAGTTTTTTTAAATTAATTATTGATTTTATAAAACTTGTAACGTGTGTGACAACTGAAAGCCTTGACTGTCACAGATGCTACAAGTTTTATAAAATTAGTAATTAATTGTGAAAAAATTGAGAGTAATTATATTGTGCATGCAATTTTTTTATAAAATGATGTAAAAGAAGCAGGGTTGTAATTTTGGCTGGACAAAACTCATTTTATCCATGCCACTTGCAATAATCGGTTAAAACCGGTCAGAACTGGATTTAACCACCATAGAGCTCGCCAAAACTGTAGTGTATAAAAATGCACTAATATGTGTACACATACAGTTTGCATGCATAATATTGCACATTTTATTGCATGATTAAAAGAAATGGGATGTGCATTTATCATAATGGGAATAATTTTTAAAACTGATTTATTGATTTAATGCAACTTTTCTTTAACATTAAAAATTATTCACAACGAAGACAAAGGGCACTCGTTTATTAGGAAAACTAATAGTTATTCTTCACAAAACTTATAACATGTTTTCAATGTATTAAAAAATTAGTTTTTACATGCATTAAAAAATTAGTTTTAAGTATTCTTTGATTAATTTTGAAATTCATTCTATGTGCATAAAACTATGAAATAATTAGGTATATATTGTGCTGTTTAGACGATTTGAAACGTATTTTTTAAAAATTATCACATAATTCTCCCATGAGGTGACTAACCTTTTGGAATATTCCGTCATTTATTACTTGCATAGGGTGTAAAATGAACTGTTTACTTAAATAATGAGTAGTGACTGATTATGGGATTGGTGTTTCATGTTTCTTTTAATTGTATACTCATTTATTTTGATTTTAAACTTTATTATTTCCTATATCCACGCCCAATGGCCAAAACTGGACAAAACTAATTTTATCCATGCTTAAAACCACCACTGGCAGAAACTCTAACAACCCTGAAAATAAGATATTAACCGATGCTCTTTTTTTTTCTTCTTCTTTTTGTTATGTGAGTGAAAAATAACTTTCAAAAGAAAATAGCATAAAATGTTAAACAAGTTATAGTGGAAAATCCTGTTGCATTCAGATGTTTTCAGGTCAAAATTTACTTGAAGCTACAAGTGGATATTCCAATCAAATGCTATTCCTCATTTTTATTTGATTTCGTATTATTGGGCATGACATTTTAGAATTACTCTGAAAATCTGGAACATCCAAAGAGCTATCGAAACCAAATTTGAGTTTTGAGTACTTATTTTTTCTCTCTAGCTGTCCTACCAGCTTAATAATTTTTATCATTTATATAGAAAACACTGTTAAAAATGTAAGTTAGCATTTTGAAAGTTACAATAACTAAAAAAGAGTGAGAAAATGATTAATACAGTTCAAGAACGCCCATATAGGGGGGCAAGTGGGAGCTGGAGCAAAATCCGCATTACAAATTAGAACTTCCTTGCTTTTAGTACATTTTTTCTTTCCAAAAATGTAAAAACATTTCTTCTCCAGCCATTAATGAATAAGTTATTAAAAATGACAAACTTCAATGACTCTAATCTGTCCTGAAATTGGTTTCCATGGGGAAAATATCCTGCTAAACCATGGGGAAAATATCTGAGCCCCCCCCCCCCCCCGTTATAATTTTTCATATGGGCGCCCGTGATACAGTTGAAAATGTGCTAAATTCAGGTATTCCTCAAGAAGTATACTTAATGCTAAAATTGATCCTAAGATTATTCATTTACCCAATGAAAAATTAATGACATTTAATTACAGTGCAAATAAATAAGGTATAAGGGTTTTTTAAGATGTAGTATGCGTGTGATAGTCATGAATGTCCTTCTTTTTTGCACAATAAATAAAAATGTTGCAACCTGATAAAACTTTTAAAGTAGTAAATCTTTGTCATATATTAGGGGCCATTCATTAATTACGTAAGGGTCCCAAGGGGGAGGGGATGGAAAAATCTCTACATACCCTTACTTGGGGGGGGGGGGTTCCGAACTCATTCTTACGTAATATTTTTCAAGTCGATATTTTGCATTAGTAATCTTGCGGTCAAATGGTCAGGCAGGGATCATATTTCATATGCATCTGGAAGATAAAAAAACTTAATAGGATGAGCTGTTTTTTATTTGTTTTACAAGGAATGAATAATGTAAATTAAAATTAAAAAATCACACTCTGTATGGCATGTTTTATTTTTAATTATATCGCATCATGTACAAAAAAAAAAAAAAAACATTTAGTCTAGATTCCAACTTTTTAGTAGATATTTCTTGATACAATAAGGTTTAATTTAATAATAGTGAATTTTATAATGATTCCAGTGATACAAAATTCGTGGATTTGTTACTTTATTATTTGGCAAAACGAAATGGAATCTTACGTAAGAATAGCACAGTGGGGGGGGGGGGGGGGGGGTGAAAAATCTTATGTACCCTTAAATGGGAGGAGGGGGGGGTCAAAAATTGCCAAAAATCATCCTTACGTAATTAATGAATGGCCCCTTACGATATTGCTTTAAACTTGCAGTTGACAAATAATTAGGCTCCAAAGCAGCTTTTGAAAACAGTTGTGGCTTTTTTAAGACAAGTAATAACATATTACTTGCTTTACAGGATGCATGTTACTTTGTATTTGTAGTTATTAATTAGAGTTGTTTTTATTATTTATTAATTTTTTTAGCTGTATCATCTGCCTGTACATTACTTCGCCACTTTACGTTACTTAATGTATCATCTGAAGAAAGTTGTTGAACATTGTGCAACGAACAAGGTACTTCAATTGCCATTTTCTTTGAAATACATTGTTTTTATTTTTTAATAATTTTTTAATGACATACTTATAATCGAATTGATATTTTTCTTCAGATGGAAGCGAGAAACCTAGCAATAGTTTTCGGACCCACTCTTGTACGCACTACTGATAACAATATGGTCACCATGGTTACAGATATGTCCCATCAGTGTTACCTCATTGAATCAATGATAGTTTATGTAAGTGTTAACATTTTGTTTAAGTTTTGACATTCAATTAAGATCGACTTTTTTTTAAATGTGTTAACCATGTGTTACGTTTATCTTATACTAGTGGTACCTGCACGGCTTTGCCCGTAATAGAAAATTAAAAGATCTTTTGGTTCGCCTGTATGTTTACAAATAAAGTATGGTGAATTTTCTCACCAATTGGCTTGTGCCCATGTTATGGCTCCACGTTATGATAATTTCGTAATTTACTCATCCATCTTATGATAATTTTGTTCTTAAAATTGAAATAGAAAAAGAACCACATTGAATTTTCGAAAAATTACTTCGAGGTGCACACCCCATGCTACAAACTAACTTTGTGCCAAATTTCATGAAAATTGGTCGAACAATCTAGGCGCTATGTGCTTCGCAGAGATCCTGACAGACAGAGACTTTCAGCTTTATTATTAGTAAAGAAAACAATAAATGATATAATGAGTAAAATGACTCTAAACTAATTATATAAAGCTGAAAAGTTTGTTTGAATGCGCTAATCTCAGTAACTACTGGTTGGAATTGAAAAATTATTTTTGTATTGAATAATCCATTCATTGAGGAAAAGTATAGGCTGTATAATATCACGCTATGACTAATAGGAGTGGAGAAGCAATAAATTGAAATTAAATCAATAACAATCATGATGCATTTTTTGCTGCATCAATGGCTAGAACTTTTGTTGCCCTAATAGTTCAGTCACTAAAGCACTGGGCCAGCAACCCTAGGGTCTTGGGTTCAAACCTGGCTGTGGACGGGAAAATTTTCAGCACCTAGTACCCGGCTCAGTTAAAAATTAATTTATTTATAAATCAAAGGTTTTCAATTATTTTTTATTGAAATTTTTTTTTTTAATTTTATTATTTAATGGAAAATGTTGATGTGGAATTGTGGAGGGTGTGTAATTCTTTACTATATATATACATATATATATATATATATATATATATATATATATATATATAATCATTTTTAATACATTGTTGTCTTATTAACGTGGGTGAAACTGCGGGGCACAGCTAAAAATAAATAAAGGAAAGTAAGAATGGGGTGGTTTCCATCAGTCAAAAGTACTACTTTTAGTCATTGAAATGGACAGAAAGAGCAAAAAAAAAATAACATGGACCCAGAAAATACTTTCATTTTCCCAACAGTTTTTTTTTATTATTATTTTTTTTTTTAAATGTCCAATTTTTCAAACAAGGCGTGATTTTGATGACATCACAAATGGTGCACTTTGGCACATCTATCTACTATGTTTCCACGTTATGATAATCAAGCAGCAAATTAAAATTGTGCTCTATGCTTGCTATCAACCATATTGTTGCCAATACCAGTGAGAAAGATGCAAATTAAATACTTTGCACTGTGAAGGGCAACACTGAATGGCATTTCATCATTTGTGATGTCATCGGCAGAAGCCGTAAACAATGAAAGCTCTCCAATTTAAGTAATTTTTTTTTAAATATTAAACGTAAACAAATTTATCAAAAAATGGTCAGATCATATGTTTTTAAGCATGCTCTTTCAAATAAAAATACTTTTAAAATTTTGGAAACAACCCCATTGTTTCTCAATATTATTACTGACCCAGTCAACGCTGGGTATGTTTGCTAGTAAATTATGTAAATAAGGTGAAAATTGTCCAGAAAGGGCTTCAAATGGCTTAGTAAAAAAAACGTTCAAAAAAACATAAGTAAGTTGTGAGTGATCCTCCTAGCTATTTACAACATATGTGTGACAATTTGAACTTTATGTTGTTTTTAAATTTACTCATACTTTTGCTCAAAGCATTTCTGATGATTTTTCATTTAATAATGCAATGATTTTACACTGGAATTTAGTTGACAATTGGAACTTAGTATGGTACTACTGAAAATAATCTTTGTAAATTTAAGTGTTTCCTTGATTTTATTTTTGAATATGCATGGCAAAAATTAAATGGGTAGTTTTTATAAGTGGTGGAATTTCTAAAATGTGGTACTTTATCAGCCTGAATAATATTTAAAGATTAATATTATATAGCCTTTTTAAGTAGGACTCACTAATGAATTTTGATTCAGTGAACGAAGGCTTAAAAATAATCTTTTAAAAATTTTCATATGATTCTCAAGTATGTTTTACGTGTTTTTCACTTTTTAGCTTTTATTGAAATATAGTATGAAGTTGGATATTTATATACAAAACTTAATTTGTCTCTTTAATAGATTAATCTCAAAGAATTGTGAATTTTGTTGACATAACATTAAGGTTACAGGATCGAACAGATGTCATCATAACTCAGTCTCACCTGAATTTAAATTCTTACATTTCCGACGGGTTCACCGATATATATCAAAATTATTTATTTGGAAAATATCATGATATTTTGGATGTTTATTTTTTCTACTGTGGTATTTTCAATGTAAAAATTACATTAATCATAATAATATTGTTCATTTTTTTATTAAAAATAACCAAAAAGTTATGTATTATACTTTTATGATCCATTAAAACATCATTAATTTTACAAAGTAATATAATATTCCTTTTTATTTCATTTTCATGAAAGTATTAGTAATGTAACCATATTAATTCATATTACTAGTGCCTAATTAACTATTAAATATTAGTCAGAAAAAAAGAAAGTGTCTTATGACTGTGCACCGACTAATGCATATTTTTTATGTCTGAATCATATAACTGTGTAAAGGTAGCTAACAGAAGAAAAATAAGTAAAACAGCTAATGCTAAATTAACTCCATTAAAAGTGATAAAAATGTTAAATGAAATATTAGATATAAATAATGAAGGAAACCGTAATTTTTAAGTCTACATATTGTAAAAACAATATAAGAAAATAATTTGGGGATGCATTTACTATTTTGAAGACAAGTTTGTGCTGATTGTAAATATCAGATATATATCAAAACATCCAATATATATCAAAATATCGGATATTTTCGAACCCTGCATTTCAATATGTGTATTCCTGTTATAAGTTTCATCAAAGCACCAAAAAATTCATTGTAATGAAAACCTATTGTGATTGAACTCTTTTAGTTTAATTCCATAATGCATTGATGGTTTAATTAAGACTTTTTTTGATTTCATGACTGCTTCAATGCAGGCTGAATGGCTTTTCGAAGACTGCGGTGACCTCTTACCATTGGAAGTAAATGCGCAGGATAAGCGAAAAACTCATCCCCCATCAAACATGCAATCCAATGCTCTGCTGAGTAACATTAACAAACTAGATGGTAACTATTATGCATGATGCTTTGCTCTTTATTTCTTTTAACCATTATAGTTGCAGTGTAGCTTTTATACATGCAGTGCTGGCCAATTTATTAGACTAAGACTGTTTTAAGAGCAAATTCTTTATTAATTACATAACTATAGACACACACATTAACGAACAGTGACATATTTATCTAATATTTAGTATGCATTCCCTTGTTCTTGATGAGCATTTTAAGTCTTTTTGGCATACTTTTCACAAGGTTTGCACCATTTCTTAACTTTTTTAAAAAGGAGGTAAAAAATTGTTTATACTCGCTATTATATATACTCACACACACATACTCACTAATTACCTAAAACTAACTTTAAATATAACAGAATACACTAATAAAAAGAACTAGTGAACTGTTTAAGCTGTTAGAGGTTACGTTCCTGGTAGGTAGATAAACAAAGAACATAAACAAAGCAGACAATGCTGCCACCTGCAAATATTAAATTATGCTAAAATAACGTAATAATCAGTGTACAGTATGTACTGCTCTTTAACAGTAAAATAAATAGTATTTTAGTACAAATAGTGTACAAAAAACAAAAAAAAACTATTTAGTCTAATAATTTGGAAAGCACTGTATATGTTTTTTTTTTCTTCTTCAACTGGGAACAGAGTATGGGTAGTAAACTTAATTAATTTCGATAAAATATTGGCTCTTTATTTCTGCTGTTGCAAGTTTGCAAAAGAGTTTATGTTTTAACTTCACACAGGATAAAATATTTGGTTGTAGCAAAAATCTAAAGTGTCGAACAGCCTGGGCAACATACATTTTAAATTTGATTAGTTGGGCATTTAAAAATACTCTTATTTAATCATTACAGGTATTCATAAATTTTAGCTTGGGGAAACTAATATAAATACTTTTTTTTTAATTTAAAACAGTTTCTTTTTTTTATATTTAAAAAAAAGAAACTGTCTCTATATTTGTATGGTATCAGAATGTTTTAAGTCAATTTTCTTTTTAGTAATTGTTGCAATTATTAATAAATAGAAATTTGCATTTCTTGAATAATTGGAGTAAAGAGGAAATCTGATTTATTTTCTTTCAGATAACGCATTAGAATTACCTCATGAAATATTCACATCTTTCTACAACACTGCTGCCCGCCATCTGAGACATCGAAACAAGAAAAAAGATGCATCCGTCAACTCCAAAAAGAGATCGGGAATAATAGCCGACGACAACGAAATGCTGATAGGCGAGAACTTGAACAGCTCCGTTACTTCCTCGCACGACAGTTCGGAAAACCAGAACTCGATCCAGACGGAAACCAAAAATCTCGCCGACATGAGTTTCGGGAGCTGCTCTAGTCTGATTTCGGGATCTTCGAAGACAAAGCAGCGGTCCTTGTCGAAAGAGCGGGCATCTCGCAATGGATCACTGGAACCACCCGTTGACTCAGAATTGCGGTCCGAAATGGCCGCCGAAGAGAGTGTTCCAAATGTGGAGGAAGACCCCGTCCACCACAGGTACTATTTCCTTTTACTTCCTTTTACGAAGTAAAGGAAGTATTGTATTCACACGAAAAAATTTTGACCTGAAAATAGGCCCTAATTTCCATTTTGCTCGCCCCCGAATGCATGTTGAGTTTTTTTTTTTCAACTCGACCACATGTAGATATATGTCTAGGAATGTATAGACACCCGAAATATCCATTTTTACAATTTCTGAATTAACTACAATGAGTTTTCTCGTGACATCTGTCTGTACGTATGTATGTGCGTATGTACCTCACATAACTCAAAGATGGTATATCCTAGAAAGTTAAAATTTGGTACATTGACTCCTAGTAGGGTCTAGTTGAGCACCTCCCCTTTTGGTTGCATTGGAATGTTTCTAAGGGGGTCTTTTACACCTTTTGGGGGGGAATCATTGTTAATGTCAATGCAAGCTCAAGTGGTGTTATAATTTGGCAAACACTTGGCGACATATCGCCATTTTTTTTTTGCCAACTTAACGACAAAAATTAGGGGTGTTTTTTTGTTTTTTTTTTTAATTTGGCTTGGTCCCCTCCCCTCCCCCCGCCCCATTTTGGCTACTATTGGCGATATTTACAGAGTTCAGCATTGAATCACGTTAAATTGTCCAATATTGAGGAAATTAATCTGTATAAAACGGTTTTTTTGCTTCAGTTCACAACAAACTTGGGGTAAAAACATTTAAAGTGTTTCTTTGCTTACTCCAAGGCAGGACTATTATTAAATTGGCGGAGAAAAAAGTCATGTGATGCATGCAGCAGCTCGTTTTTAGTTGATCTTTTCTTGAAAAGGAAGGAAATGGTAACTTACTGTTACATGCCCCCCTCAGATTTTTTTATTTTTTTAAGAATCTACCATAACAAATAGGCTGGCAATGCAATGGCAAGGCACTGCAAAAAAAAAAAAAACAGGAATGTTTATGTATTTTCTGTAGATGTTTTGTAACATTTCTGTTATAATATTATTAATTCCCAGGTTGGGCACGGTTAACTCAGCCTTTCATCCCTTCAGTGAGACGATAAAATGAATGTCAAGTGTGCTTGGGAACTAAACACTGGGAGTTGGCGTTCGGCTGATCACCTGATCAGAACATCTGCCCTTGACCTCAGAGTCCTCGATCTCGCAAACTGAGATAGGCTGTTGGCCTTGACCCTCATAGACTGTTGTGCCATTGAGTTATTATTAATTTTTTAGGTGCATTATTCATGGAAATGTGCTTGTATGACTAATTGACAGGTTCTTTGAATACTAACTAGAATATGATCACAAATTTATTTGTTAAACACAATTCTTATAACAGAAGGAAGGAGTTATAATTTTTTCCTCCTTTTTTTAGTGATAGTTTAAATTATGCAATTGCAATAGGCTTTTCTGGTGGCTATTGTTCCAACGAAATTGATTTTCTTTTCCTTAAAATAATTCTGACAGTGTTTTATAAGAATTATTATAAAACTTTAAGAGTTTTTGGATAGTGTTGGGACAGAATTTCTCAAATGTTGGTTTTTGAAAGAACTGTGAAATGGTTCATTTAGCCAATATGCAAAGCTTTGCTTTGGGCTAAAACTTAGTTTTTGATTTCCAAAATTTGTTACTGATTGCAGATAAGAATTTTGTTTATCAAATAAAATTGAATCACATTCTAGTTTGCATCTAAAAAAAAGCTGTCTGTTTGTCAAAATATTCATATTTCATGAACAATGCACCCAAAAACATTTAAATAATATAACAGAAATAAAGAATAACAAAGAAAAAAAGCAGAGAAATAGAAAACATGCAAACTTCATAGTTCCTCTCCCCCCCCCCCCCCCCCAGTGCCTTGTAATTGTAGTGCCAGCCTAATTTTTAATACAGGGAAAAAATGGTGTAAAAACAGCATTTTTTTTTTTTTTTTTTAAATTTCTGGGAGGCATGTTTAGAGATATTCAAGGTTAAAAGTCATGGTGAATGACCTTGAACCTAAAACCTTAAATTTGTCATTAGAAAGACACATAATTTTTCAATAGAGAGCTCTATTCCTCAGCTTGACAATGGTTTTCATATTTTTATTCTACTGTGATTAGGAGAGAAGTTATAGTCATTTGTAAGTATACACTTTTCATTTTTTCTCCTATATTTCAAGCTTTTTCACAGCCCTGAACAAGTTTCAAATAGAGATCTAAAAACTACTGTATTACCTTGCATTATCCAGCATGCTGAAAGCGAAGTTGACCAGCATGCAAGGAAATTCGAATTTTCCGGCATGCTGGATAATAAACAAAAGTAAATTTCCACATTCTGTTCGAATCAGAAAGCCAACCACTGCAAGGAAAAAAAAATAAATGAATCCTCAAAGTAACCTTTTTTCAAAAAAATTGTGTATTGCATATAATATGTGCTCGTTATTTAGGGTAGCGCATTATTAACAGATTTAATTATGTGCCCATAAAGTAATCGATTCAGAAGCATCCATTGTTAGTGTGATTTGTTCATAATTTTTTAAATAAATTATTTTTGGTTCCCTTTTAGAGACACAAGTTTAATTTTTATTTATTGAACAGCTATGGTAAATTATTTAGCCCTGATTTAATGGCGGTAACTTACTGCCTAATTGTTTGCTTGGTTTAAATTTAATTTTTATTAAATTATTTGTTATTACAAAATATTTTTCTTGTTAAAATAACAAATGGCATTGTTAGTAAATATTTTTACAAAACTAAACTGTTTTTTATACTAATAGAATCTATATTCATTTTTAAACTGAACATATATTTTTTATAGTATTAATTTTTTTCCTAACCTCGATCTTTCCGGCTTGCCGGAAAGGACCAGGCAAGTGTTATTGAGAATCTGGTGACCCCCAAATTTTGCAGCATTCTGGCTAATATGGGGTAATACGGTAGCATGAT
Organism: Uloborus diversus; assembly: GCF_026930045.1. Lineage (NCBI taxonomy): Eukaryota > Metazoa > Arthropoda > Arachnida > Araneae > Uloboridae > Uloborus > Uloborus diversus. The sequence goes on along the minus strand of NC_072735.1, from coordinate 185,203,027 downwards.
AACTTATCTTGTCATATGAGGCAGTGAGAAGCAAAGGGATGCAAGTGGACATTTTCAAGTTTTGAGTGAAACAAGTTTAAAGATAACATCCTAGGTAGGCTGTCATTGAGATGTTTTTCTAAATCATGCTGTATAGCAGCAACTATCAGGGTTACTAGTACCGACTCTTGTCCCAAGACAGAGGAGAGGTTCACCTACCATATGTACTAGTTACTTAACATGTCTACTTGGTTATCTCCAAATTTTTAATTTTGCCATCGCCACTTACATCCCTTTGCTTCTCACTGCCTTTGAGGCAGTGAGAAGCAAAAGGATGCAAGTGGACTATTTTAAGTTTCAAGTAAAATGTGTTAAAGATCAGATCATAGGCTTTCATTATTTTTTTTAATCCTGCTGTACAGCAGCACCTACCAGGGCTACTAGTACCAACTCTTGCCCCAAGACAGAGGAGAGGTTCACCTATCATTAGTGCTGGTTATCTCCAATTTTTTGATTTTGCCCCTTGCATCCCTTTGCTCCTCACTGCCTTATATGTGCTCTTCATGCCAAATTTTGTTTGAATCGGAAATGATGAGGTCAAAACTTACTTTTCTTTTATTGATCTGACATGGAAATGCCCATGTCAGATAAATTATATACTATTAAAACTTACTATTATTATTAAAAATACTATTAAAAAAATATTATACTATTAAAAAAAAACCTGCTGCACATTTTACCCCCCCAGTATAAACTCTCCACTCATGTCTGCAGGTATAACGAGCTGAGTGCCCTGGCGCAGGAAAAGATCAAGAATTTCGAGCAGGAGACGAAAGCTCTGCTGCGGCGAGATTTCCAGAGGCCCAGGACGTCTGTGGGGACTCCGCAGGTGGAATGGGAGCAGATAGAGAGGGAGTGGCAGAAGGCGAAAATGGAGCTGGAGCAGGAGGACCTGTTGGATTTCCTTGCCGACGACCCTTCTTGCCTGTCCTGTCTGTTGAACAGAGACGAGAGCGCTGTGGATCTGTCGCCCATGGCCGAGAGGCAAGGGACTACGTTAAATAGTAAGTGTTTGCGGCAAATTTTATCAAGGGTGATTGTGTTCCGGTATTTTACCGAATTTCCGGTATTTTCGGAAGTATTTCCGGTGTTTTTATGTCCGAAAATACCGGAATTATGTTTTTTTTTTTTTTTTTAGTTATGCTTTTATCTCCCTACCTCCGCAATTTTTTTTAAAATTATATAATACTCATCAAATATACCTGCAAGAGCCTTAAGATGGACACCTATCCCTTAAGAGGGACAAATGTCAAGATAATTTTGTATAACACCAGCTCAAAACGAACTTTGTAACCCATTAAAATTTTAATCATATGTTCACACACTATTTTGACTCTGACTATTGAACTATTTAATACTATGGCATAGGTGCACTTAAGTAATAGGGGCCAAAGATTACCCCCCCCCCCCCCCGTTCTTGCTTCGAAACCTTCAGGTATTTTTTGATGAACTCACAATCACCCCTGTTTTATGCAGTCGGACCCCGATTTTTGATAGACATAGTATGTCAATCATAAGTGAAGGTTTATTATCATTTTGTATGTTAGATAACATTTTATATATTTGCAGTTTTCATATCATTGTTCCTTAACGAACGCTAGAATCCGTGACGTAACTAGTCTTGGAATAGAGAACGGCACGTGTAGTGGGCGTTGCCCATGACGTGACTACTTTGACGTCGATCCTTCTAGAACATGCAGTGGCGTAGCTAGACCCGACTTTCGGGGGGGGGGGGTTACTTATATATATATATATATATAAGAAGAATATGTATATATATATATATATATAAAGAATATATATATATATATATATACTAATATATGTATATATATATATATATATACATATATATATATATATATATAATATAATATATATATATATATATATATGTATAATCGCTTGGAATTTTTCCCTTTTCTTCTTTTTTTTTTTCTTTCTCTTCTCTCTTCTTTTTCTCTTTTTTTTTGAGACTAACTTTTCGGGGGGGGGGGGTTTGTCCCCAAAACCCCCCCCTTAGCTACGCCCCTGAGAACATGTGACGTCACGTGCACACGCTTCGGGCTTGGCCACTGAAAATCACGATCTGCTAGCATTGAAGTGAAGATATGCTAATGAGATTCGGAATATAAGCGAGGCTGTTATCAGTTGATCTCTCTCTCACTTCTTGCACAGCCTAGAGGCGTCAGCTCATGTCAGGCAAGCCAACTTGCTGTGTGTTCAGCAAGCTTAGGCTGTCAGCCTTTTTTGTTTAATTGAAGTAGTATGACGTTTGTCCATCGAAGACTTCGTTCCTCATGAACGATAGTCGGGTCAATTGATAATTACTTATTAGTCTAGGTCAACGGGGTATTTGCAATAATGGTATACTTATTCTTATTTACTTTTGTTAAAGCCATGTATTATGTTTTTATCTCTTAATAAATTAATTGATGTTTACTAAGTTATTTGTCTTCAATCATACTGATTCACGAACTCGAATTTCACACTCTGCTAAATGTATTACGTTGTTTGGGTAAGAGATAGGTTTAATCATACCTTCCCATCCAACAATTTTTCGTTTTCTGTCAGACATTACTTCGTCATTACGAAGAATATTTGTGGTTCTTTCGAAGTTTGTTGTATTTCACTGTATATTTATTCCTAGTAATTGCATTACTTTAGACATTTCACTTGAGCTAATGAAATTTGCTGTTTTTTATTTCTAGAAAACACCTGAAATTTGATTGTTTGAAAAATGAAATAAATTGTGAACCCGGATCACCTGATTGTGAAAACCTACTCTATCCAAAGCTGGGCCATTCCATTTGGTGGAACAGGACACTTTTTAGTATATTTTGTTTCATAAATACAAATAAATCAAGCTAGAAATTTATTTTTGATAGCATTTGTAAGGATTTGTCATAAGAATTCCACAAAACATTAAACTTATTGTTATCAAATAAAATAATTGATGAATTCGCAATAAAATGCTTGTGACAGAACTGGACTCGTATGGGTCCCGTTCCGTCACAGGCATTTTATTGCATTTTGTTCGATTACTTTTTTTCAAACTGACTAACTTTTGATGTTCTACATAGTTGTTATGAAAATTCTTTACTGTTGCTATCAAAAATAAAACTTCTAGCTTTTATAATTTGTATTTATGAAACAAAATCTCGTGAAAAAACTACTTAAAATGTCCCTTTCTGTCACACAGAATGGCCCAATTAAATTTCTGATAATTGCCAGAATTGAGCATTATTGCCTTTCAGATACTGGTGAACATGGGCGCCTAAATGCAAAATTTTAAGGGGGAGGGGCAGATATTTTCCCCATATAAACTGATTTCAGTACAGTTTAGTGTTGTTAAAACTTGACATTTTTGATAACTTAGTCATTAATGGCTGGAGAAGAAATGTTTTTAAATTTTTCCAAAGAAAAAAGTACCAAATGGAAGAAAGTGCTGATTTCTAAGGGGGGCTTGAGTCCCCTCTTGCCTCCCTATATGGGCATCCCAGTGTTGCCAGATTGGGGGAAATTTCCCCATTTTGGGGAAATTTTAGGGAATTGGATTTTGTGGGGAATTCTTTGGGGAAAAATTTTTTTTCTTGGGGGAAAAGCTGGGGAAAAAAAACTCAGGGGAAAAGAATTTTTTTCGTATTTAAATTTGTGTCAAGAAGTAGTAGTTACATTGTTTGTATCAAACAGCGTCGGTTTAGCTTTGCTCAACTTTATGGAATTCACATTTCGCATTATGTGAAATATTATGCTACGGAATTCGCATTAATGTACTGCGTGAGTAACTAGTTGATATGTGAAATAGGTAAAAATAAGTGATGAAGAACGTTCATGGATAAATATATACAAAAATCATAGTTTAAATATACATACAGAAGCAGAGTAGTAAATGCGAGTAGAAAAAAAAAATATTTGGTTATTTCTTATCTCTCTGTCAGGCGCTTGTATTTATGACTAGTGGCACCGCACGGCTTTGCCCGTTTTAGAAAATTAAAAGATCTTTTGGTCCCCCTGTATATTTACAAATAATGCATGATGAATTTCTCGCCAATTGGCTTGCCCTCGTTACGGTTCCACATTATGATAACTTGGTAGTTTACTCGTCCATCTTATGATAATTTTGCTCCGGAAAATGTTCTCAAAATTGGAAGATAAAAAGAACAAAATCGAATTTTCGAAAAATCACCTAAAGGTGCACACCCCCAAGCTACAAACTAATTCTTTGCCAGATTTCATGAAAATCAGCCGAACGGTCTAGGCACTATGCAAATCACAGAGATCCAGACCGAGAGATTTTCAGCTTTATTATTAGTAAAGATAAAGAAAGGTAAACATCAAAAAAAAAAAAAAAACGAAAGTGGTAAGAAAAAAAAGTTGGGGAAATTTGTAAGAAAATTTGGCTATTTGGAGAAGAAAAAAAAATTTCAAGAGACAAAAATATTACAGGAAGTCGATTTATTTTATGAAAATATTAGGGGAAAAATAATTTTGGAATTTGGGGAATTTATAGAGAAAACATCGCTTTTTGGGGAAAAGTAGGAAAGGAATTGGGGAAATATGGATTTGACCATCTGGCAACACTGGGGCATCCATGCTGGTGAAGTGTTGCTCAATGAGATTTCATTGCTTGCTGTGAGCATTAAGTGTAGTGAAATTTAGACTTACTACACCGCTAGTAGAAGTGAACTTGCAAAAAAAAATGTCCACAGCCTGAAGTTGGAAAGAAAAACACGTGAAGCATTTTTCCTCATGGAAAATCTGTATTTATTATCCTCAAAGGATTCCTAAAGTTGACGAACAACATCTTCATTGATATTTAAAAACATTTAGAAGAATAGACAAAGATTAGCCGCTAAAATACAACGAAACATTCAGTTTTACGAACATGCTGATTCCAAGGAATATAAGGCATTAACGTAACATACAAAAATAGGCCTAAAGGCGTTTTATGACTTTAAAATTGACATCACGTTGTATTACGCCCTGCCAGGAGTAAAGAGCACTGGCAGACATCACGAAATCACGTACAACACTTGTGGCTATGTGAGGTGAGAGAGAGAGAGAGCGAAAAAGATCGCTCGAAGTATTTAAAGGTCTTCACATGGCTTTCAAATCAAGAATATGCAAAACACAAGATGTGTTGCCAATGCAAGAAAGTTAAAGATATGTTGCCAATCAAAAAGTAACTCAATCTACAAAAAAACTCTCGCGGTTATAAGATACAATGAACTGGTGACTCGGTTCACCCAAAAGTCCATTCACTTTACTGAGCCATTGCAACCGATCGCACACATGACGTCACAACGTGATGCAATGTTTACATCGAAAAGGGATTGATTCTGCATGATGCAAAAACGTATTTTTAATGTTGTTTTTTTTTTTTCAAATTAAGTGATTCTTTCACTTTTTGTGAAAGTTTAAATTAAAAATCTAACACTTGCAAAAAAAATGTGAACATCTTTTTTTTCTTGCTTTATAGGAAAGAGTGAACTTCCAGGAAGTCTGAGCTCGTGTTCCATGAGAGAATTCCTCCACTGCGAAGATTCCGGGAGATTCCGCAATTCCCGCTCGCCCGAGGATCAAAGTGATAAAACAGTATTAAACAGCAGTCGCAATATCCTCATGCCTCGGTCTATCACCGAATCTTACCGAACGAGGAACAATAGGGCGGAGATTTCCTCCTCTCTCAGTCAGCCCGCGCTGACTATGGCAATAAGTGAGAGAACTGCAAATACCCAAGCTCGCAAAGAATACTCATCCGAAGAGAGCTCGACCAAACCCGATGATTCTTCGACTTCCAGGAGCGAAGAAAGTGAGCGTGTGACTACCGGTGAAGAAAGTGTCCCATTGTCCTGTGGATCTGACGTCATCAACGCATCGTCATTGAGTTGATGTTTTTATTTTGTGTGTATGTATGTGTGTGTGTATGCTTTCTTTTTTTGTAAAAAATGTATAGGTAATTTATTGCATCAGAATAGGTTATACGTCATCATCCTCCTCTCTATATTTTTGAAAATTTTTCTGTACTAGATTTCTATGCTACTGTGGAAAAATGAAAGCAACAAACCTTTTTGCTTGTTCATTAATGTGGACTTCCAATCAACAGATAAAATTAGTTTGTGATTGATATTGATTGTTTTTATGATTCTAATATCAGTTAAGTTATTGAATATATATTAGGGGACGAATTTCTTCAGTAACGTGTAAAATTAGGACATTTTTAACAAAACATTTTTTTTTTCAAATTAAAATAAAGTTAATTAACAATCTGAAATTTATTATGTATTTAGCCATGACAATTTAATTTTGTTATTCAAGATCTTATTTTTGCTTATCAAAAGCAACAGTGCCAAATTCTAGGAACTTGCTAGATTAATAATTTATATTTAGTGTTGGGAGTCACAGTTTAGTTAGGATAGGTGAAAAGGATTGTTATTTATGTCAAAATAGTAGCATATTTCGCTATACTTCCCTTAACAAAAGAAGTAAATTATGGTATTATGAGTTCCATTGGTGAAAAGCTTTTTCAATAACCTTGCCATTTGGCTTCAAATTTGCCACTTTCATTTATAAATGTCATTCTTTTTTTATTTTGTTTTATGTTTGTTGGATTAATGTTTGTTTCAATTCCTTATTGTTTTTGCTTTTGTCAATTATCGCACATGCCTCGTTAAACTTTTTATATTTTTCCAAAAATCTTGTAAAATATATAAATTGGGAATGTGTACGTAAGTTTATTGATTGCCCAGGGTAAATTTTGATAAATTTATAGTCTTCATATTTAAAAAACACTAAAATGTTAATAGGTCCTAAAATCGGGCAGAAGTTGTACTTGCTTTACAAATGCTTTTTATGTATTTATTTATTTTTTCGTTATGATTATTAGTTTTTTAGAAGAAAAAAACAGGCAAAAAGCAGAAGTGCTATTTTAGTAAAATCAGTGTAAAATAATAATAATATGTTGTGGATGAGTTTTACATCTAATTATGTTTTAGATTTTTATTCATTTGTTACATTAGAAATGTATTGTAATTATTAAAATTTTTTTTAAAAAAATATAAATTCTTTTAAAAATGTGTCAGTAGGGTTGCCCTAATTTTTTTTTTTTTTTTTTTACTTGAGCAAGAATGGTGGACATAAAAATATTATGCTAGTTATTTTATATTTAGTAATTTCTATTAGATCGTTTTTGATTTATATTAATATCATTATTTCATTAACTAGTTAAATTGTGAAAGATAATGTTAATAATTCTTTAAAAATAACTGCTGTAAAATTTATCTTCACAAAATCTTTTTTTTTCCCTCCAGAATAAAATATTTTTATGCGTTATTTTGCACAAATTCTCTTATGACTTATTTTGTGACTATTTTCTCATTCAGAAACTAACTGGTAAAATACTTTTTATTTTTTGGTAACATTCCTGGAATTGCTATTTTCATTGTTTTGCAAAATATCACAATTAAATATCATATACAATCTATTCTTGAACACTCAAAGTCTTCTAACTCGAATATTTCTTTATCTCAAAGTTTTCATTGGGTCTCCAAATTTTGAAAAGGCTGTGGGAACTTCCCATAACTCAAAGCTTTATTAACTCGAATGTTCTTCATCTCAGTTTTCATGGCGTCACAAACACTTGAAAAGGCAGCGGGAACTTCCCATAACTCAAAGCCTTATAACTCAAATATTCTTTATCTCAGTTTTCATTGCGTCCTAAACTCTTGAAAAGGCAGTGGGAACTTCCCAAAACTCAAAGCCTTATAACTCAAATATTCTTTATTTCAGTTTTCATTGCTTCCTAAACTCTTGAAAAGGCAGTGGGAACTTCCCAAAACTCAAAGCCTTATAACTCGAATATTTTTTATCTCAGTTTTCATTGCTTCCTAAACTCTTGAAAAGGCAGTGGGAACTTCCCAAAACTCAAAGCCTTATAACTCAAATATTCTTTATTTCAGTTTTCATTGCTTCCTAAACTCTTGAAAAGGCAGTGGGAACTTCCCATAACTCAAAGCCTTATTACTTGAATATTCTTTATCTCAGTTTTCATTGCTTCGCAAACTCTTGAAAAGCCCGTGGAACTTCAACTTCACGTAACTCGAACATCAAATAACTCAAAAGTTTTTATCTACTCCCTTGAGGGTTGACTGTATATGAAATGCAAAATTATTTCTCTTGTTAAAGGAAGTATAGCATTTTGCAATGCATTTAATTAGTATTTGGTCATGTGGATCACTGATCTGCAACTGAATACGTAGTCAGGCCAGTTTTCAATGAATACGGTGATTTTTTTATGTGAATATATATTTTTTAATGTGGTATGAAAATTTGTATGATTGTTGCTTGCACTTTTTTTTATCGTTCTTCGCCCGTAAAAACCATAACCTGGTTGAGCTTTTCTGATTTTGAATTTTGATACAGCTATCCTATTTGAGTTTTATCTGGTTTGATCATAACAGTGTTGCACCAACTGTATTTGTATTGCTAATTTGATGCTGCAAAAAACTTAACATACAAAACTTAGGAATTAAATGAGAAGTACTAAACTTTGTAATGCAAATTTAATTTTGATGTTATTTTTTTTTTTTTAATTTGAAGTCATCTTTCATAATTGCATTTTTTGAGTTTGTGTTTGTATTACTTTTCATACACTTGCATTCTTGTCTTAGGTGCCTAAATTTCACTTTTTGAGATTGGAAGTGCTCAACCAGGACTTGTTTGCAGTAGGTACTTTAACTTAAGAATTTATCTACATGAAGGTGGTGATATAGTCAGCTTTACCTTGACCAAGTTCAGTCAAAGTAAAAAAAGTAGGCAAAAAATGAGTTCATTTCATTCATTCTCATAATGTAAAAAAGTACTTTTTCAAAAATCTGTTGGAAAAAATGTGCTATGTAATCCCAAATACACGACCTCCACATTTATTTCACAGCCCTCTTGCCAGATTATGTCAAAGGCCCCCTTCTAGCTTTGTTAAGCTTCAAAATATACCTAGGAAAATAAATTTTTAATTTTACATTTTTTTCCCCAGGCCCTTTGCTGTTGTACAAACTAGCCTCTCCAAGTAGCATCTGCACCTTATATTATTCAAAGTATTTTTGGAGGAGGAGAAAAATATCCATATAAAGTTGTATTTCTTATAAATTTTGAGGAGTTTCTTGTTTGCTTGTTGATGAGAATATTTCCAACTGATTATTGGCACTGGAGCCTGTATGGCTTGTATGGCCATTGCCTCTGCAAATTGCAGTAAAGTGAAATGAAAAAAACCACAATCTTAGCTCCACATCAATGGACCGCAGATTGTCATCATTAAGAGAGGAATGGCCATCAGAACTCTGGTCATTTATATTTGCCCCGAGTTATTTTTACTGCCATTCGTAGAATTCGAAATCTCCTATTTCTAGGAAGTTTTCATTACTGTTTCTTTGCTATCCCATGCGGCAAGGAGATATGGGAGATCCAAATACAGCATAACTTTGATTTAACGATACCTGAATTAATGATTTCCAGAATTTAATTATACATTTCACTGGTCCAGATTTGACTGCATTGATTGTCTATGCTCCTCGATTTAACGATATCCTTGATTTAATGATAAATTTTTCCAGTCCCTTAGCAATCGTTAAATCGAGGTTATACTGTACTACAAACATTAAGCAACAACAGCACTGTTGCCTAGGGGCAGATCCCTTCCCCCTAAACTGACTCATTATTGCCTAAGGAGCATTCCAAATACTTATATGTAAAAAAAATTATCCCAAGCCCCCTAGTTGAGCCAAAAAAAAATATTTTAACCCCCCTCCCCACTTTCAAATTATGACACCCTCCTAAATCAGAAGCTGGAACCACCCTTACTGTTGCAAAACTAATGTGATGTTATAGTAATGGTGATATTAAAACTGACCCAGCCAGACTGACACTAATAGCAAGTTCTAAGTTGGTAGTTTATCTTTACTATTAATAAAAGCTGAAAGTCTCTCTGTCTGGATGTCTGGATCTCTTTCTGTCAGGATCTCTATGACGCACATAATGCCTAAACCGTTCAGCCCATTTTCATGAAATTTGGTACAAAATTAGTTTGTAGCATGAGGGTGTGCATCTCGAAGTGAATTTTCGAAAATTCGATTTTGTTCTTTTTCTGTTCCAATTTTAAGAACATTTTACCGAGCCAATTATCACAACAAGGACGAATAAATTACCATATTATCAGAACGTGGAACCGTAACATGAGCAAGCAAATGAATATAGCAAATTGGTGAGAATTCATCATCCATTATTTGTAAGTATACAGATGAACCAAATGACCTTTTAATTTTCTACTACGGGCAAAGCCGTGCTGGTACCACTAGTTTATATATAAATGTAGTTAGGACCGAAACCTCATCCACAAGGAATTTCTGATTGTGCTACTGCAAGGGTACCCCCCCCCCCCCCCCGCCTTTGAAATCATAAAGACCCCCTAAAAGTTAGAGCCCCCCTAAAAAGAGAAAAATACCCCTCAAAGCAACCTCCACATAAAATTTTCAATGACCCAGTCTGCTGAATGACCCTTTTTAGGTGGACACCTATGGCTACTGTTTTGGAATAAGACAGGGGTGATTGTGGTCCGGTATTTTATCGAATTTCCGGTATTTCCGACGTATTTCCGGTATTTTCATGTCTGAAAATACCGGAATTATGTTCTTCTTTCGTTATGCTTTTATCTCCCTACCTCCGCAATTTATTTTAAATTATATAATACTCGTCAAATATACCTGCAAGAGCCTTAAGATGGACAACTATCCCTTAAGATGGACAAATGTCAAGATAATTTGTATAACACCAGCTCAAAAGTGACTTTGTATTTGTAATCCATTAAAAATTTAATTAAATGTGCACGCAATATTTTGACTCAGAACTATTTAATACTATGGCAAAGGTGCACTTAAGTAATAGGGGCCAAAGATTACCCCCCCCCCCCCCCCCCCCCCCCCCCGTTCTCGCTTTGAAACTTTCAGGTATTTTTTGATAAACTCACAATCACCCCTGATAAGACCAGTTCTTACTCCAAAATTTTTGAGTATGAAATGAATTTAAAACTTTGTTTTTAAAGAAAAAAAATGGGTGATGTTTGGGAGTACATGATACATTTTTCTCAAACCAAGCGTGCAGACATAGTGATTGGTGGTAATTATCCTGATTTGGTGGTAAACTTGGCAAGAGTACGAGTAACTATAATCGCCACACATAAAACTCTACTTAAATCATTTTCTGCGATGAAAAATCACAAAGCAACCGAAAGGTAATTACTTCACTTCACTTTAACAAGCTATAAATAAAAGCACCCAAGTATAATAATCATTTCAAATGGTTGAAAATTTAATCTGCATATTTTTATGCACCAAATATATGTATGAATTTTACCTTACCTGAAAATAATGGCGTGAGCTTTTATTTAGAAAAAAGAGTAATGGAAAACTTTTTTACATTAAGCGTAGACAAATTTAATTTTTATGAAAAGATCAAACTTATATTTTAAACTTTATGTAACAGTTTTATAGTACTGCTTTTTAAAAAGAAATTACAAATATTTAAATTTTGTGAGAATTAGTTATTATTTTTTTATTTTCAAATTCAAATGCAGGGATATCATCAAGTATTTTTCTATTTATGAAAACAATACTTTGTAGGAACATCATTGTGACTTATGAAATCTATTTTTTCTTTTTCTTTCTTTCTTTCTTTTTTTATGTCATTTGAATCATTTGTTTACAATCTTTTGTATTTCTTATCAAAGTGTTTTACATTCATTAATTTCCAAATTATTGATAATGTTCTACTTAAATCATGCTGTTTATGATTCAAGTAGAGCTTCATTTTTCTAATGAAATTTAATGTTTCTGTTAGCATTTCAAACAACAAATTTAAATTACTATTTTAAAGAGTACTTTCCTTTTATACCTGAAAAAAAAAAATGCTTCAATACTGCTGAAAATGTTTATTTATTAAAATTAGAAACTACAGGAAATATTTTTTAAAAAATATTTGAAACAGAGTGGTAAGTTAAAGAGTAATAAATAGTTAAATGATAATAAGGCGTTAAGAGCAATAAATGATCAGTAAATGGGTTAAATCTGAATGGTTGAAATACTTGTTTTTTTTTTTTTTTTTTCTTTTTTTCTTTAATTAGTTGTATTTTGTGATCATATTTAAAAGAAAATTGCTACTTATTACCTAATGATGAAAAGTAAATTCTTAAACTTTAAATTAATTTCTTTTCTTTCTTTAAAAAAGTTATCAGTATTTTATTATATTTTTGAACATTTTATGTTGAAAATTATTGTATATTTTATTTATTTTTCCTTTTTTTAAGTATAAATTCTGCAGTCTATCCTTTTACTTCATTCAGAAATTTGGGACACCTTTCTATTTTGAAATTGCTTGAAAATTTTTCCAACTTTTACCCGTGTTTACCTCTAGTGTAGGCTCTGCAATGGGTGCTTTATTTTATTTTATTTTTATTTTTTTTTACTTTTAACAGACCAACGTGCGATTTGCAATAGATTTTGTAATCTTTTTCTCCTTAAACTGACTTTCACCAACAACTAATCCTACCTCTAACTAATACTATAAAACAACGACTTGGTTTTAGTTAATTACATCGTATTTCTAAAAGTAAAACAGGAATTTTGAGCAAATGCTATAATTTTTTGGCTTATATTAACAAAGCATAATAAAGTTATTAGTGTAATAGTTTTTAAACACTTAGTTCTTTAAACAAAAAGAGGTTTGGAACTTATATTCAAGCAGAAATATTTAACCTTTCAAAAAAAAATAGTAACTATTTGTAACTATGATTTTCAACATTATTTGTGTGGTAATCTTTATAAAATATTAAGTACAATAGTTTTAGACTTAAAAAATTGTGTCAAATTTTCACGTATGCTTTGAAGAATGCTAAGTTCAAGTAAAGAGCATTACAAGTAAGTCACCACCACTCACATTTTTTTTAAAAAAATTGTTTCAATCGCCACCTTAAAAAATAAATCAATGACCCTAAAGTGTATGAAATGCGTTAAGCAATTGGTAAAACCATATTTTATCCTCATCAAGATATGTTTATGAACTAATTTATTGCAATATATTACTTATATGACTTTATATGTTTAGGATTAGGAATTTCAACAATTTTTTTATGTATCTATTTGAGCACATTGAGTAACATTAGTCAGGAAATAGTCTAAAGAATCTCAAAAGTGAAATTTCGTTACATCTTCGAGACTTTTCTGTGACCTCAATAAAAACAGAAAAAAGCTTCATCGTCGTCAAAAAAAAAAAAAACCATATTTTTTGAAAAGTATCTAGTGTACTGCTTTACAATGGTACTTGTGTTACAACGACATTAGAGCTATACAAAAGAGATAACAAAAAAAAAATTCATTGTTTTCGGAATTTTTGTGACAGATTTTCATTTGTGGCGTTTTCTTGAACTGTGGGCAAACGGATAGTGGCCACTATTTCAAAAAAAAAAAAAAGTAGCTACTAATGGAATTATTTCTAACCACCATTGGCGACTGAAGAATTTAACCGCTTTTGTCCTTCAAATTTGAGTACGGCATAGAATGCAGTCTCCTTCTATTAGTTTGCCTAAAATGTAAAGCTCTAGATTAGGAATTCTGAATAGTAGCCACTGGCTACCTGAGCCACAAGAAATGGTAGCCACTTTTGACTTTTGGTAGCCAATTTGAAAAAAGATATGTTTATCGCAAAATATAAATAACCTCAAGCGAGTTTGCTCTGAACTACGTTGCCAAGCTGAAGTTGACGCCAAACGTCTCAGGATTGGAAGCGTGTTGTAGCCCGATATACAATATGATTTTTCTTTACTAATAATAACGCTGAAAGTCTGGATGTCTGTGACGCGCATAGTACCTAGACCATTCGGCCGATTTTCATAAAATTTGGCACAAAATGAATTCTTAGAATGGGGGTGTGCACCTCAAAGCGGTTTTTCAAAAATTATATTTTGTTTCTTTTCTATTCCAATATGTAAGAACATTTTACTGAGCAAACTAACACAACATGTACGAGCAAATTACCATAACATGGACGAGCAAACTACCGTAACATGGGCGAGCAAATGAACATTGCATATTGGCCAGAAATTCATCATCCATTATTTGTAAATATACAGGCGAACCAAATGACCTTTAATTTTTCTACTACGGGCAAAGCCGTGCAGGTACCGCTAGTAACAAATAACAAAACACATTTTGGCGACTAAGACTCAATTTTTTGGCTGCCATTTTCAATGAAAAGGTCGCCAGTTGGCGACTAGTGACCGCTGATCTAGAGCTTTACTAAAATGGTATGTGATATAATTTTGTGTCTGGAAATTAATGGATGTGACTTATATTTATATTATACCATCATTCCATCAGTCTTTTCTACATCAGGCCTCTCGTGAACCAGTGAAAAATTTCGTTGATTTGCAAACGCTCATCGTGGTTGAACCATTTTTCTTGCCGAGAGCTGTGATAATATTGAATTTGGTTTTGACAAAGTATAATCAGTGCTTTCAGTTCTGTTTGTTATATATTCGACAAAGTTTAATTATTGCACCGGTAGGTCCTATAGGGCATCATCAGTTACTTGAGATTTTTATTTCGTATAGTGCTTTTATTGTAGTCTATGTGATGAAAGAATTCCATGTATTTTTTTGTATAGATAAATTTGTTTTAAACAGATATATGTTATAGATATGATGAAATTATTGAAATATCAGAAATAAAAATACTTTATTTGATGCGTTCTGCCTCTTTGATTTGTTATTAATTATGTAATTACTTTTTTTTTCTTTTTTTTTCAGAATAAAAACTTAGTATGTTCAAAATACTATAAACAAAACGCAAATAAATACCTTGTAAGAGAAAGTAAAAATCTGAACAGCAGCCTTGAAGAAACACAAATTTTCAAAAAATTGGACACATGTTTGTGTAAGAAATGAATAAGTGGATTTTTGCTACTAAGTAATAGTACGAAAAACCAATGGTCTGTTCAAATCTTTTGCTGACTCGTGTTTCAGGGTTGCGAGGAACCCCTTTCTCAGTGCAGAAAGGTGTTTGTTCTACATTGATAAAAGGGTTTTTTGAAATGCCAAAACACTTACTTGCATTTATTTGCAAATTTGCACTTTGAATTTCACGTTTGACGTGTTTTCATGCCACCAGAATTCCCCTTTTCAATGCAAAAAAAAGTTAACTTATCGATAAAAGGCATCCAACAAAAAAAAAGGTTCCTTACCACCCCTAAACCACGTATCTGCAGTTTTTTTTTTAGTTTGAAATTCTTAAAACTTCACAAACCCTCATAAGTATACTTTAATGCAGTTTTGCCGTGAAAGAAGCATTTAGGTAAGTTTAAAGGACATTATCAAAAAAAAAAAAAAAAATGCCCATGAATTTTCATTAGTTTTTGCTTTGCTCTCTGTCTGAAATACTTCTCATGTGTATGCAAACTGATAAAAAAAGTTTGAATTATAGATGTTGATGTTTGAAAGCTACAAACACCACTCCCACTTAAAGTAAAAACAATTTTTCAAAGCCAAGAAGGCGATTGACCCCTCCCCCTAAATGATGGGAAGGGGGGGGCAAAGGGCATGTACTTAATACTAATTTCATCGGGAAAAAAATCAAAAACCACAGCCATTAAAATGAAAACTTAAATTTTTCAAGTCAAGGCAATTGCCCCCCCCCCTAAATGATGGGTCTAGTGAGGGGGTGCAAAGGGTTTCTAGTCAATGCAAATTCCAACGGAAATTCCATTTTTGGAAAAAACGTTATTTTCAAAGCCGAGGGGACAGGGGCGGCATTTCAACATTTCATTTGGGGGGTCGAGTTTTTTAAACATGAATTTTCTCAATGTGGAATAAAATGCGAGTACATTTTTTTTTAAGTTAGGTCATTAAAGAAATTTAAATTTTAATATCCACACTTTTAATTTATTTTATAGTCAGCTATAACAGAAAAGATCTTGATACTACCGTTTCTGAAGTAAATTTTTAATGCACGATTTTTGGAATCCAGAAGAGGAGGAAATCTTGGTACTATATTCCGTCAATATCCAGCGGCATGCTCTTGGCAGTATAGCTGAAGATGAAAGTCTCGCTTGTCCCATTATGCACCAAAAAAAAAAAATTCTCTAACCTTCTGAGACACAAAAATGATCTTTCACAGTTAGCTGAGTTGATTGGAATCGGTGAAAAAATAATTGAAGCTACAAAGTTAGGTTAGAAAACGCATCTTTAAAATTTTTCTCTTTAAAAAAAACCATGCAAGTTTAAAATTTGTGCTCTAGTCTTCATTTTTCATCATTGAAGTACACTGGCTCTTCACAAAACAATTCTTTTTGCTTCTTTCAACCACTTTTACTTGAAACTGAAATATTTTATTTATCTTGTTCAATAACCTGCACATATAATATTGAACTTAGATTTATCACTAAATCTTGTGTTAATTTCATTAGAAACTGAATGAATCTATTATTTGATACAAAATATTGAGTCAATCATTTGACTTTGCATCATCATGTGGATTTTTGTCACTTTTTTATTTATTTATTTTTTAATATGTCCAATAAATCCAAATTAACAAGAAGCTCTTAATAGGAGCTCGATCAAGAGTTTTAGCTTTAACTTTTGAAGACCATTTTGTACCTCATCCAGCAAAAGTATCTGTTGATGCACGAATTTTTTTCAAAAATAGTGTGTCTTTTGTAAGAAGTTTCCGTGAAAGTATACAATGTATTGAACTGCTCAAATATGCCTCTTAGCAGGAGGAATCAATGTTCACTCACTAACTGAACGTATATTTAAAATATGAGCGCAACAATGAACTCAAAATATCAAGAAACTTCTCGTAAAAATCGGGCCAGTCACACTGCACTGCCCTTTCACATTGGAAGCAGAAGCATCATCTTAACACTGCACTTACAAGTATGAGGCATTTAAACCATATGAGGAAATTTCTTCTTTAGTTGAAACAAACTTATTCTCCATCTATTTTTTTTTTATTATGAAAGTTCTGAAAATGATTCATGAATTTCAAAGTTTTTATCCAAATAGCGAAAAACACTTGCTCGTGGCTGGACAGGTCTCGAGTTTCATCAACTTTTACTAAAGATCATCTGCAGATTTTTTTTTTTTTTTTAACTTCTTATTGCATATGATCACTGATTTGCGCATTAGATAAATTGAATTTCCTGATTTCTTAATATTCTGCGCAAAATATTTGGGGGTGCAACAGCCCCCACTTGCTCCCCCTATTTGCCGCCCCTGCGAGGGGCAACTGACTCCCCTAAATGACGGGCCTGGGTTAGCTAATAAGTTCAGGGTGTCCGCGCATATGGAAAGTCAGGGAAAGTCATGGATTTCGAACATGATCGAAATTGGTCATGGAAAGTCATGAATTTCAGTGTAAAATGTCCAAAAGTCATGGAAACTGACTGTTGGTCATGGATTTCGCGCTCAGTACTATCATATGTTTTCCCATTCCGGTGACTGGAGATTTTTTTTTTTTTTTTTTGTATCATAGCTTTTCTACAATGTTTTAAAAAACACACATAAACAGTAGAAATAGCAGTTTGAAGTTTCTATATTTAATGGTAAGCTTGCTTTTGTACATTACAATTGAATAATTATACCGATCGTATTCAGATTTGTTATCTTTTGCTTTATTAACTTATCTTTTGCCATGATGACTCTGGAATTGAGTATTTTGAAGTTTTTTTTTTTTTTTTTTTTTTGCTGTTTAATGTATGAATGCTACATTAAACAGCAATGAATACTAAATTTGTATTTTACAATTTCACACTGCGCTTTGGGGAGATAATGGGTTATTTTAGATTTTAAATGTTCTTAAATTCTCGTACTTATTTTTTGTCTCAATAAATTGTTGCATCATTTGTTTTTCATATACATATTTAGTTGAATATTTTTTGCTGCATTTGTTTAAATTTATTTACGTAGTTGAGATAAAAAGGATATTTTCCTAAAACAAAGTTATACTGCTTTATAGTCTCTATTTATATTTATACGCAATTTTGATGTCATTGTCAAATGAAGTAACTTGCGTAAGTCATGGAAAGTCATGGATTTGAAGAACGTGAGTCATGGAAAGCTACGGGCAGAAGTCAGGGAAAGTCATGGATTTCAAAACTCAAAAAGTAGTAGATACCCTGTAAGTTGAACTGAATGCCTTCTGAACAGTTCTTAATGATTTCCAACTTAATTTTGATTTATACTAAACTCTTTGAATCAGTTGCGCTTGATAAAAATGGAGTTAACGAGCTACGGAAAATACTCAGTTCAGATAAAACAATGATGCAAAACCTGACCAAGCACTTGCTTATAAAATTAATGCGAAATTTGCATTCATTTTTTTACCAATTTTACTGCTAAATAACGTGACACGATGAAAAAAAAAATTGGCTCACTGAGTTTACGTTTAAGTTATTTAGCTTTTTCAAGCTCCTGATTCATAAATCAACATAATTCGATTAGAACGCGATTTATTTATTTTTAATTTGTTATTTTTTCTATATTACTTACCTACGTTTGCCAGATTTCTGAAGTGTTCAACCGAGCTGCCTCCCCCCTCTTCAAGCGTCATGAGTATTCAAAAGGATACACACCCCTGGCTGGTTTTTAGAGAGAAAGTTAACTCCCAACTGTATGACAAAAAAAGGTTTCTAATTATGAGCCTAAATCAGAGGTAAAAAAAAACGATAAAGCAGATAAGTTTAAAAATTTTATTTCTGAATGTTAATATTTATAAGTTACTTTATTAAGGAGAAACACTTTGAATGAGGAATAAAAAATTGAATGATATTTTGCTTTTAATCTTGTAAAAATTCTTCTCACACGCTAATCCGATATTAATTTTACAAATCAAGTTTCAGATGACAAAATAATTATTCTTAATAATCCTTCAATTATTTTTAGACTTTTCTGGTCTTCTATAATAACCATATGGAATTTTGTCTGAAAACTGGGGCTGCCCCCCCCCCCCCCCCCCGCCCCGGTCAAACCGGGACGTCTGGCAAGCCTATACTCAGGGTTCGGAATTATCATGATATTTTCGAAAATAACCGATATTTTGATTATATCGGATATTTTGGTATATATCCGATATTTTCAATCAGTGCAAATTTAAGTCATTAAATCGTAATTGCTTCCTCAAATCACTGCTGATTATTTTCTTATGTTATTATTATAATGCATCAATTTGAAAATTTTTGTTTCTTTCATTCATTATTTACATTCATAAATATACATTTTATGTAAAAATTTAAGTACTTTGAATGGCATTTAAATATAAATGATATTTACAATCATTTGTAAAATGTGATAATCTAATCTATTAGAAATAAAATGTAGCATAACTGATAAATTTCTATTAATTTTAATTAAATTACTTAAGCAAGAGATGCTTTACTCATTTTTCTTTGGTTAACTACTTGTACGAATTTTATATGTTTCAGAAATTAAAAATATCCATTAGTCAGTACATATCCATAAAACATTTTTTTTTTCTGACTAGTCAAAATTGTTACAATACTAATAATTTTATGAATAGAAAATAAAGAAGGAATATAATATTATTTACACTACATTAATATGTTATATGAATATACTTTATTACTTTTATTATTTTTGATGATATGATTAGTACATTTAATTTTTACATCGCAAATGTGGTATTCCAAAAAAATAAATATCGAAAATATCAAAATAGCATGATATTTTCAAAATAAATATCGGATATATATCGGCGAACCCTGCCTATACTTACCTCATATTTGGAGCTAGGTAACCACATTTCAAAACTATCGAAAATAAACAAGGCAAATGTTGACTATGAACGATATTTAAGAAAATAAATATTTTTTAAAGAAAAGTTTAATACGTGTTCACAAGGCAGGATACATAAGGACAGCTTTAGGATTTAAATCCAGGCCCGTCATTTGGATGATCGGTAGGGGGGGGGGGGAATTCACTCCCTGGGTTTTAGGCAGACCCTTTTTCGAGTTTTGACAAGAAAGAGCATGAAATTTAGATTTAAAATCAATAGCCAGTACGTTTTCCCCAAATTTTGAGTTGTGTAAGTTGCCTTGACGGTTTACGATATGTAAAGCATACATTTTACGCCCTTTTTATAAAATGTGGATTTCTGCTCTGACTTTGTTTTAAAATAGTCGGTTTAAAGCCGGGGGATTCAAAACAGCATTTAACACGGAACGAAATCCTTTGATTTTACCTTTTTATTTTATTTTCTAGATTGAACCTCTTGAATAAAGAGCAGAAAAAAAAAAGACATCAAAGCTTTATTCCACTTAAATTTAAAAAAAAATATTGTTTCATATTTAATAAACACAGGACAAGCATTTTAATTAAGCTTGTTTTCTCTCTCTCTAAAATAAATTCTATGAATAATAAACAAAAGCAACAAATGAAACATTTATTTTTGCAAGAGAGAAACGCCCTCAAGGATTCGATATTTGTGGAACCCTTCTCACAGCTCACATGGTACCCTAGCGTTCTTTGGAACCCAGGTTGAAGACCTCTGGGTTCAAGTAAATGAACACTCACATTTAACAATAACCAAGGGTTTTTTTTTTTTTTTTCCAAAACCCTGCGCACGAACTTCACCTTGGCCGACTTTATTTCTGTTTTGTAGTGCATCACTGAATTAAAAGTTGCCTTTGATATCCATGTACCACAGTTATGTTATGACGTGGGTGCAAAACATGCCCCAATACCCAGTTGTATAACGAGGTTCCTCTCTCCCTTTAAATCTGTTTGTGTTTTGTAAATTCAAAATGGATGACCCTACCAGAATATTAATACTCCAAGCCTTTTTACGGCCATTATTTTTCAGGCGGAAGGAAACATAACTTGAGTGGGCGCTCGTAGTGAAATGCGCAGTTAGCGGGGAAGATACATTTTTACACCTCTTTCATGCTGTCATCCAGCAAATGACTCAACCCCTCCCCGCTCCCGGAATAACAACGAGTTTTCGCGAAAATTCCGAAAACGCTCGTAAAAGTGGCTCTGCCTCCTAAAATAAGAAGGCCACAACTCTTGAATGATACGTCACTGATACATAGTGTTTTTTGGGGCTTCTCTCCCCTCCCCTCGGTTTGTTCGAGAACGATAGAGTAATCGTCTGACAGGGATTGAGGAGGATGCTAACGAATTCTTTTCGCCAGATCATCCCCCGCCTCCGTAAAAAGAACACGTAAGGCATCGATTCGGTGTTCGGGTCACTAGATTTGGCTCAAAATCAGCTGAGTTGGGATTTTTTTTTCCTTGTTGATTTTTTTCATTCATAGCTTCTCGAAACACATATATATTCAATACACTGCTATGCGAATTTTGTGCGACAAAATGTAGTTCTTTTAATTTTCTTCACAAAGGTTTTTTTTTATTTGTTTAATACATAGGATACTTCAGTGGAAGATACAAAGGGAGGGTCAAGGGGGATCATGATCTTCCCCCCCTAAACGGTCGACAGTAGTATCCGTCCACATTGTTCAAACACTGTACGAATAAAATGTAAACGATTTCAGTTGTCTTTTAAATTCATTAATTATTTTAAAAAGTAATTTTTTTTAATTTCTTCATTCATTACTTATGAAATTAATTTGCAATGTTTATGCCTATTAGACCTTCCTGACCTGTTTCGTGTTTTTTATTCACACCCAAGCATTTTCAGAAATTTTTCATGCCTAAAACCGTTGGTTCGTTAGGGGGAGAGATCATTCTTTAACATGACCCCACCCTCCCCTAAAACGGTAGTCTGTATCCGCCCCTGGGATACTTCCGACTATCCAGCCTAGTAAGAAAATTCAGAATGTGTAAAGGGACTGTGTACTACGTTCCTTGAACTCAAACTTTGCCCAAGACAATCAAAATGAGAAAGTTTAGCTTGAATTTTTTTTCATTTGTTCAAAATCCGAGTATACCGAGTAGTCACTTGAGTACAGTAGAGCCTTGTTTATCCGGCCCTCGTCACTCCGCATCCCCGGATGATCCGAAACTATTTTTTTTTTCTTTGTAATGGATTTTTTTTTTCCCTTTCTAAATGATCCGGGTCTATTTTTTTTTATTCTAATGTTTTCTTTCTAATATTCTTTAGTAAAGTTCTTAAAAATTTCAATACTTAGAATATCTGTGTTTCTAATTAATCTAAATGATGAAAATTAGAAAGAAAATAATTTTTTTTCTTGCCAATTTTCTTAATGATAATGCGTTAGGCACGTTAGCCTTTTGCAGACCTATTGCGACCACCCGATACGGCATCCAGTCTTTCATGTACCACCATTAAAGCGGGGATGTCAATGGCACAGATAATTTTGATGCCCAGTTTTCACCAGATGGAGGCACCTGGAGCTATCTTCGATGCGAAACTGCTCTAGGGATTTAATTTTGCCGAGGGCATTCAAAGCCAAATGAAAACCCAAGGGATCTTTTACATTCCGCATAATCATTCACACTGACGATTTTCTGCATCTCGAAAATCCACCGACTGGCCACCGATGGTCAGAATCCTCCGGATCTTAATTGAAGACTTCATTTTTTTCGTACAAAATATAATCTAATTTAATATGAATAAAAAAATTACTTACGTGAAATACAACATCACTTACAAATTACTTAAGATAGGAAGAACGTAACTATGAGCCCGCCGATTTTGATTTTTACTTTGATTAAATGAATAGCTTCTGTACAGATTTGTACAGTGGCGTAGTTACAATTTTTGCCGCCCGGGGCGGTGCCTCTATTTGCCGCCCTTTCATTAAAACAAATCTAATAGATTAAACCATCGAAAGTTATTGAACTCCAAATCGAAAACTTAATTTGAGGGAGAAAGAAAAGTATTTTAACCGTATTCTTCCTGCAAAAAAAAGGAGGCGCCTATCCAGGAGAACTGTTCTAAATTTATATCAAAAAGTGGTGTTAAAAATGACTTCGGGGGTTCTTTCCCGAATCTTCATCAAAACTGAAGTAAGTAGCCTTTATTGACGTTGGGAAGTCGGGGTCTTTTCTAGAATATTTTCCCAAATTTAAGTTTTAAAAATTCAATTTAAGTCTGTCTCTATCTTAAAGAACGTTGAGTGAATGAGGAAAATTTTGGGGTTTACTACGGAAATATTTCAACTTTGAACTCCGAGAAACCCAGTTGTAGAGTTGTACCAAAACCTTGCATTTCGAAGAGCTTTTTTTTCCCCCCTTTCGCCTCCAAGAAATAGGCTGCAAGTATATGTGCCTTATTTAGATTTTTTTTCTCATCAAAGATGCTGAATCGCCGCCCCCAAAAGTATGCCGCCCGGGGCGGACCGCTCCTCCGCCCCACCCTAGCTACGCCACTGGATTTGTACAATTGTTACACTAACAAACGTGGAGTTCTTGAAGCATCAGCCTCACATCACTCGAACTAAATGATAAAGTTTATGCAATCATTTATTATTAGAGGTAAAGTAATGTAGACTACATTTACTTTTAGGCTAAATTTGCGGGGGAGAGCATCTTTCTTAGGTGTAGTTGGTGTAAATATGGGCCCCCGAATAAAGAGGGCCCATACTGTACCACATCTTTTTTAAAAACAAAAAACATTATTTCTAAGTGATGAGTCACCCGGCCTTGCCCGATCTATCTCGAAAATAAGTTATGCCAAGTGACGTATCTTCAATAATCTGGCTTAAATAAAAGCAAAATAAAATTCAAAATTTCCCGTCAGAGTAATGACAACAGTCCCTAAAAATCATTATTTAAATTTGAACTTTAGTCTCTAAATATCCAAATACCGGAATGAATAAAGGTAAATTTTGATAAAAGGTTCATCAAAAAATAAAAATAAAAAACGCAACAGTCCCACAATAATATCAGCAGACCCTAATCCTCATTAAAATTTGGCGAACAGCCCTCAAAACAAGAGAACAGCCCCTCTTCTGTTTCCAGGTCTTAGGCGCTTGGAGTTTTCAAATTCGAATGAAGAAAATTCTCTAAAGGGTTTTTTCGCAGGCTTTGCAATGAGACTAAAATCGTACGACTGTTAATAACTTTCGCCTTTTAATGTTCTCCTATTTAGGTACTTTCTTTATATTCTATAGAAAATATTCTGCTTGGTATTAATTCAGATACATAGTGTGTTCCTGTGAAGTTTGTAATGAAGGGAGGGAGGGGGGGAGCGTAGTCAAATATTGGGGGTTTTAACCCCTTCTGATATTCAATATGAACTGAAAAGTAAAAGATCGTAAAAATTCCCCTCCATCCTTTTTTTGATCGTTAATTGCTAAGTCAACATTCACTGGAAAATTGATATTGCCGTTGGATATTCAGTAATAAAGTTTGAAATACGTCTAGTGAAATCGTTACGTAAAATAGTTCCCAGACATTTTCGGGGAAAAAGATGAACTCCCCCCCCCCCCCCAGGCCCGTGCCCGGGATTTCATAAAGAGAACGGTTTTGGTGTCAATGGTTTTTCATTCTTACATGCATTATATTATTAGAAAACACAACAGTGTGTCAAGTAATTAATTTCTCTTTAATAGTCACAGTGAGGGGCGTAGCGTTGAAGGGGGGAGGGGGAGGGCGGGTTCCTAATTCCCAGAAGCCTTGGTTTTAAGTAATGCTACTAATTCTATTATTGTATATTACATACATGTTAGGACCGTTATGAATCTCACCAGGCCCGTATCCAGGATTTCATAAAGGGAGGGGTTGAAACCTTTTCCCTTTGTAACTTACGTTGTCAAAGGAAAACTAACTACGCGTGTTGAATAGTTCATTTTAGTTCGATAACTATATGGTTTTTTTTTTTTTTTTTTAATACGTTTTGAGGGGTTTTTTTTTTTTTTTTTTATGAAATCATATTTGTACAGTTGAACATTTTGTAAAAGCCCCTAAGTTTTTTTTTGGGGGGGGGGAGGGGGCTACGTCATTGTCTAATATTCTTTTAAATAATTTTCCCCTGATTTCTTACAGCATTCCCGGACTTTCCAACCATTCCATTTTTTCAAGCACTTAGATGCGAAGGTGCTTGGGAATCCTACAATTGAGGAAAATATTAATTGTTAAAGTTGGGAAATATTAAAGAGGGTGAATACTGTATCAGAGTTTAACTCTAAAATTAATTAAAACTTAAAATACGTTTTGGAAAATCGTTTAATGATTCATTGATTTTTTTTTTCACTGGAACGGGTTTAACCCCTAAAACCCTCCCCTTGGACACGGCTCTGAATCTCACCACACAGAAGGTACATTCGGTTGATAGTTTTCTCTGCATTGACACCGTTCTGACTAAAAAACCACTTTTACAGAACTCATTCATTTTTGGGGACATACTGTGTCCTGAATCGGTATTTCTAAGCGAAGACATGAATCGATATCGATTGATGTCTCCACATGTTTCTGTAATATACACCCTTGTGCGAATTAATGGAATTAAGTTGGGAAGTTTTATTTTTCAAGTTTTTTTGGTTGTTCAATCTTTGTTTGTAACAACTTTTTAGCCTACGAGTTGATTAGGTGCTATAACCTCACGTTTTTCTGTCATAAATACTGTGTTTTGTTTAAGTGTTGAAAATGTTTAAATATTTTTCCTTTTTTTCCTCAATTCGGTCACTTTTTATCTTTTTGTTTGCCACGGATATTTCTCCACCGAAGAGGCAGGCCATTGTGACATTGAGTGAAAATCTGATTGCACAGCAAAAGAAAAAAATTATTTGTGCTTTTCTAAAAACATGGTTTACAGATCAAGAATTCAAAGAAAAGTGCAAAACTCTAGTTGACTCTATGTTCAGTAGATTGAAAATTGTGCTGGACTTTTTGTAGTGGTGATTTTGATTTTATATTGAAATGATGTAAATAAAGGTGATTTTGTAAAAAAAAAAAAAAGAGTCTTTATTCCATTAATTCGCACAGGGGTGTACAAATGATAGCTAAAAACAAGAGTTTGGTTTGTTTTTCACCCAAAAAAGAAAGGAAGCGAGAGTTGGAAGTTTTCTCTGCATTGACGCTGTGAGGAAAAAAAAAAAACTTTTACAGAACTCATTTATTTTTGAGAACATAGTCTGTCCAAGAGCGCATCTATATTCTGATTCGGTGTTTTTAAATGAAGACATAAATCGATGTAGATTGATGCCTTACATGTTTCTGTAGTACAGGGTGTTTCAAAATGAATAGCGGGGTTTTAACATGTTATAATATTGTAACGGATTCGGTGCGACTTCCACTTTCTCGAATTGAAGACACAGTTCTTGATAAAAACACAGGAAGTTTATTTACACTATGTACAGGAAAGATCGTCAACAACTGCTAAATTATTCATCAGCAATTAAGCAATTATCACACAACACCGTAAACTCAACGTTTACACACGTATTTACTTCCAAATACGAAAACAACACAGCGAAATGC
This sequence comes from Uloborus diversus, assembly GCF_026930045.1. Lineage (NCBI taxonomy): Eukaryota > Metazoa > Arthropoda > Arachnida > Araneae > Uloboridae > Uloborus > Uloborus diversus. Next base: position 185,176,527 of record NC_072735.1, on the reverse strand, counting down.
CTCGCTATAAACAGAGCAAAAATCTTCTCTTATCGAAATATCAATCGAAACTAACTGTTTATCCATCGCTAACGGCTTAAATACACCGAAAAGAAATTTCTCAAATATTCCACACGCTTCTGTAAAGTAGTAGACCGTTATCAATGAAAAGAAAGAAAATAGGGGTCGTATAATTTAGCCGAATGAAAAAGGGGTTGTATATTCATTACGGGAAACTATTTACAGGTTACGTTCCTACAATAATTACTATTTACAGGATTTGTAACAATATTTATTACACCAAACTTACAGCCACAAGTGATATATCAAATGAAAGAGAAACTCAGTTTTGTTTGTTGGCATCAGTGCGCATGCGAATGGAATGTTTCTGCTGCAATCCGCTAGAAAGCGCTTGTAGCAAAGATGGGAACGGAAAGCGTTTTGTGTTTTATCTTCCAGCAAGATGGTGCGCCGCTTCACTGGCATAATGAGGTACGCGATTGGCTTAACCTAACTGTACCCGACCGCTGGATTGGCCGTAAGGAGCCTAATGACAGGGCTTGTTTCCCATGGCATCCACGGTCACCCGGCCTAACGCCGTGTGATTTCTATCTTTGCGGGTTTATTAAGGACCGTGTTGTATGTGCCTCCACTGCCAGCCGACCTTCCCGAATTAAGGAACAGGATTGAAACAGCTGTTGCATCAATTACTAATGAGACTCTCATCCAAGTTTGGGAAGAACTCGCATATCGTCTTGACGTGTGCCGAGTGGTGCTCACATTGAACACTTGTAGGCTATTATGTAACACTGTTTGAGTTTCTCTTTCATTTGATATATCACTTGTGGCTGTAAGTTTGGTGTAATAAATATTATAACATGTTAAAACCCCGCTATTCATTTTGAAACACCCTGTACACATGAAAGCTGAAAACAAGCGCTTCGTTCGTTTTTCACCCAAGTATGTACTGTATCGAGGGTTGGCAGTGTTCTGCCCCCCTCCCCTTTCCCAGGAGCGCTCCTAACTTAAATTTTTGGGATGGAACGAATTCTCAATTTGCCTACTAAAGAAACTTCAGGTTTTACCGAATGATAAAATATAATCAAGCACACATACCTACATCAACATCTCATCAGAAAATATATTAAGCTAGTCAAGGGGGGGGGACAAATTCTGCTCTAGCATCTTCCAATTTGCCGAAGCATCAGACAAAATGTGCCGAATAAGGGTTTTTTGAAGATCGTCAGAGGCCGTATTAGAACTCTTTTTACAAAAAAGAAACAGCTATGATCTCGGTTCTTACAAACAATATTTCCTAAGTTTAGCGAGTTATTTCCACGTGATTAACTACCATGTTTCTAAAAATTACAGACCAATTCAATGTTTGTTTCAAGTGTTTTTTTTTTTTTTTTTTTGAGCAATCACGATTGCTTATTGCTTTCATTTGACTGTTTTTGGCGCGCTATCATTTTATTTTCAGATCGCCACCCTCCGCACCATCACCGTCGACCGACTCCTCTCGATGCTGCTCCTATAGCGAAAGTCGTCTCCAAGTTGCATCCATGTCCTACACACACGTGCATACATACACAACTATACACACACGCACACATACACACACAACTATACACACACGCACACATACACACACAACTATACACACACGCACACATACACACACATACACAAACACATACACACGCATACATACAGAAACCTACACATACACACACATACACGCAACTACCCGCACATTCATGCCTGCACACAGACACAAACACATATGCCTACACACACATACACATCCCCCCCCCACACACATTCATACACACAACTACCCACGCACTTTTACCAGCACACAGACACAAACACACATGCCTACACAGACATACACATACCCCTGCACAAACACACATACCCCCCACACACCCACGCTTACATACACACATAATTTGAATTCAAGATGTCAAAATTCAAATTAATTTTTATTTATTTATTTATTTATTTTCCCCTTCCTATAATTTATTGAAGGGGGACGGGAGGAGAGAGAATAAAAATTTCAACACAAGAAAGAAAGAAAAAGGATTTACTTTTGCGAATAAATAAACGAATTTATCAGTCTTCGCTGAGCAAATTTAATAAAAGATTTTTTTTCCTCTCTCTCCATCCCTAGTGGTCGATTGGGGAGCCTTTAGGGGTTACTCTAATCAAATTGTTCCCCTCGGAGCCGAATGATTCAGTTGTATCTTCTAGTTTAGCAGGATGAGTTCTAAAATTGATTGCACCAGATGTCCTTTCTGCAACTAAACTTCTGTAGAGTTGATCAAAAGTTTTGTAAAAATGATGAGTAAAAAAAATGAGTTTTTGAGACTTGACTAAAAATTGAATATTAAAAGCATGTTTTAGTTCGAATATTTCTTGTCAACATGTATTGAATAATAAAATGACTTTCAGTAATAGGCAGCCGGGATTTCATTTCGGCTCCAAAATTTATAGACCCTCCCCTACCCCCTCCAAAAAAAAAAAAAAAAAGGAGAGAATCCAATGCTATAACAGATGCCCTCGAATCCAATTTTAAAATATATCTTCTTAAAAAGTGGTAGTTCTGGCTTCAAAAACTTTTTGCCCTAAACGTCTTTCAACAAAAGGACTCGAAACAACGCAGTTTATTTTGCAGGAAAATTTGAATTTATTTGTAAAATAATAAAAAATCCGGTTTTTTTAATGTAAAAAGGAAAAAAATGTATGTTTTCGAGTTCGATTTTTCCTCTGGTATACAAGAGGTAGAAAACATACATATACGTATACCATTAACTAAAATTCGAGCTTTCTTATACTTTTCTCCGCACACACGCCACCACTTAGCTGTAAGCCTTAGGTTCCACCGCCCGGGGGGGGGGCCGCGTAGCTGGTCCCCCTCACGGCTGGGTGCGGCGGTCGATAGTCGTCTGGGCCACGGACGGTCTTGGTACTTACTGCGTCGGGGAAGGTCCCCGTGCTGGGCGTCAGCCCAGCTGGGAGTTTACCCCTTAATGTGTGAACCTTGCTCGCCATGAGATACGGAGCTTTCTTATACTGTTATACTCTACGATTAGAAAAACAATGTGCTAGAAAATGAACATTTCATCTTATTCATTTCGAAGAGGGTCCAAACCCCGTGGACCCTTTCCTTAGCTACGCCACTGGTTATAGGTTGCCAAAATTTTCACGAGTTATTAATTTTGTCAATATTCTTTTAAAAATAAGTTTAGAAAATGAGAATATCGGGATTCGATATTGATTTAACTTTCAAATAAGTAATGTCTGGCACCGAAAACTCCCAACCTGATGAGTTAAAGCTCAACATCACATTTTATACCTGATTTTTGAGCAATCACGATTGCTTATTGCTTTCATTTGACCGTCCTTGATGTTGTGGTTCCTTTTTCAGCTTAGACCAGCCACACCAGCACCACCCTCCACCGGCCTCTGCAGGCGCGGCTGTCCCCCGGTCCTGAGCTGTCCGCTTCTCCTGGTCGGAGGCTTCCATGTCCTTCACACACGCACGCTCACACACATACAAACACATGATTTCGCACACATACACTCACACACGCCGACGTGCATACACACAGGTCCACGCACACACACAAGACTACACACACACACAAACCTACACACACACACACAACTATGCACACGTAACCGCCCAGGAGGAGGTGCAGGCTTGGGGGGACAGGAGCCGTTTCTAGAAACAATAACTGCAATGAGTAGAATCCTGTCGCAGTTCGTGATTGCGAAAAATGTAATTTGAATTCAAAATTTCAAAATTCAAATTAATTTTCTTTTTTTTTCTTTTCTTTTTTCTTCTTCTTCTTTTTTTTTTTTTTTTTTTTGTGTGCCGTAAAAGAGCCAGTGGGTTTAATGATAGTGGGTCATCACACGGAAAACGGTCATTTTGTCCCGCACGTGACGCCTCATAAATTTCAATCAAATTAATAATTAAAAATAATAATGAACAAATTTTTCCTGCTTAACAAATTGCAAACTTATGTGTGATTTTTTAAGCAAAAAATTTCATTACCCCTTAAAATTATTTCTTTTTAATGAAAAAAATGAACCGTCGCGTGCGGGACAAAGGGTTGACTTTTTCGTGGAATGGTCCTAGTAGTGATTAGGGCTCGAGAAAAAAGGGAAAATAACTATCGAACCAGGGCTGCGGAGTCGGAGAGAAAGCTTCCGACTCCGGGAATTTTAAAACTTTTTCTACTCCGTCTCTTTTTATTCAGTCAGTCAGACTCCAGCCCGACTCGAATTCCTCAAGCACTGGCAGAGTTGTGAACCTTGAGAGAAAATGACCGACTCCGAGAATTTTAAACCTTTGACTCCCGACTCCGACTCCGACTCATTTACCCCAAAATCAGTCAGATTCCAACTCTTTTACTCCAAAACCAGTCTGATTCCGAATCACAGCCCCATATATTAAACAGTAGGTAGATGATACATGAAATACACCGCCAGCTCAGTCATTTCCAGCCGAGGACTGCAGTTTCGTGCTTATTAGCACTCATCAGCCCGGCATAGGAAAGTGACTGAGCTGGAGAGGGAAAACCTCTTAAGGAAGCCAAGAGTGCCTAACAAACTAGTAGCTAATATAGAATTAGCATAGACCAGACGAGTGACCGAAGCAATGGTTCGGTTCAACTCCAAGATTGAAGGCAAGGCAAGATATATTCAGTAAATTACCGCCCATTAGCTAGGGCTAAAGCAGAAATACATGAAATACACCGCGCTAATTCTATATTAGCTACCAGTTTGTTTCGCACTCTTGGCTTCCTTAAGAGGTTTTCCATTTGCAGCTCAGTCACTTTTCTATGCCGGGCTGATGAGTGCTAATAAGCACGAAACTGCAGTCCTCGGCTGGAAATTACTGAGCTGGCGGTGTATTTCACGTATTTCTGCTTTAGCCCTGGCTAATGGGCTGGTAATTTACTGAGTAGGTAGATGATTTAAATTTGTACGAGTATCTTGATACGAGAGATTACTTAGGGCATTCCCCCCCCCCCCCCTTATTATAAAATTACTTTTTCATCTTTCCTAAGGTTTCAGTGCAGTGAAATACCTTCGCATACAATATATACTTGGTTTTGTTTTAAAGTTCCCTTTTTTATATATATATAAATCTTTTTTCTTTTGAGACCACACACACACACACAAATTTCCCGTAACTTTCTTGAAATTTAAAACGAAAGAAAATTACATAAATCGTGTCATTAACAATTTATGACTGTGTGTGTGATAAATATCATAAACTACAGTGAAGCACCGTTTATACGTTTATGAAAAGACTGTATGAAAAAAAGCGTACAAACGAAAAAACGTATAATAGGTATAGGTTAATATGTATTAGACTTTGCAGGGATCAATTTTAAAAACGTATAATTGATAAAAACGCATAGAAGAGAAACGTATAAACGGCGCTTCACTGTATTTTAAAGAGCTAACAAAAACGAAACCTTTATCATTTTAATCTCTTTTGGCGCAAGTCTTGGCGAGGAAAAAAAGATTTCGTCATGGTGCAACCCTGCGGTTTGCCGGCTAGTCTTCTGCGACGCAATCGTTTGCTCTTTAATTTGACGCGTGTGCTCTTCCAGTGTGCGTGCGACTCTTCCAGGTGGAAGAAACGTTGTTTTCCCCATTCGACCACGTTGTGTCTCATTCCAACAGGTAAGCTGTCATTTCTGCTTTATTTATTTATTTATTTTGAGTGAAAAGACTTTTTTTATTTCGAATCTTCGAAGGTATATTAATTACTTGTTGAATTTTACTTTGTTTATGGCTTTGATATTTCATTTTGAAAGTGATCTTATTGAAGAATCGAAATAGAGACAAAAATATGCTCATTTCTTTTGACTTGATTACTAAGGGGTTGTCTATCGATGATGTCACACTTTTTGTCAATCAATTTGATCCTCTTCCCCTGCGTCAAAAAGTGTCACAGTTCACCTTACCCCTGCCCTTGTCTGTGTCACGCTGTTTTTCACAAGCATATTGTTACAGAAACTATTTTTGTTACCCTCCCCCCCTCGTCATAAACTGTCACTTTCACGAAAGCCTCCCCCTCCCCCCAGCCTCTTCATTTTAAAATTTTCTAAGAGGGCGGGGCAAAGGGTTTGTGTTCCACACATTTTACAGGGGAAAAACAACAAAATATACGTACATAATGCCGAATTTCATAATGTTTCAAAAATCCAGTGGGGTCAATTGGCCCCCTCCCCAGCCTCGATTTCCAAAATAACTGGTCTGACTGCTCAGCCCCCCCCCCCTCCCTTCAGAGCGTGACATTATTTGAACGACAACTTAATGAAAATCATTCCTAGACTGGCCCCTTATTCGGGGGGAAGGGGGGTTTTGCTAATTACGATTTTAGGAACATAATTTTAAAAATGCATTTTTGTATGTATGCTGTTTTAAGCCGATAAAATGCACCGAGTTTTTTCATTGTCGTCGTCCCCCTGGAAAATTTTGAAATGACGGGCCTTATTTCAACTTTGACTGAGAAATAATGTTAACATGGCCTTCGCTGAAAACCATGGCGGGGGCCCTTGTCAGTTCAGTCACCAAGTCTTCTTTCCCCTATAAATTTGTACTATTCAGATTCTGAGCTGAGCCCCTAGTTTTCGACTGGACTGAACCCTAATGAACATTTGAAAGAGTTACATGAAATACACCGCCAACTCAGTCAATTCTAACCGAGGACTGCAGTTTCGTGCTTATTAGCACTCATCAGCCTGGCGTAGGAGTGACTGAGGTGGAGGTGGAATACCTCTTAAGGAAGCCTAGAGTGCTAAACAGACTGGTGGCTAATACAGAATTAGCACTGACCAGACGAGTGACCGAAACAATGGTTCGGTTCAACTCGAATATTGGAGGCAAGGCAGGTATACAGTCGAGTTCCGACTTACGTGAGGGATGCGTTCCAAGACCCTTCGCGTAAGTTGAAATTTCGCGTCGTGGAAAAGGGTATGTGTAAAAACTTTTATAAACATACCCATACGATTAAAGACACTTGTAAACACCACCTCAAACTGTTAAAAACAATTTCTTTGAAATATACATTACTGTTTCTTAAACAAAGAATTGAATTTTTATTTATTGTATTTAAAAAAAAAGTTTTATTTAACATAAACTGCTACGATGCACAGAATGATCAATGGGAAAGGAAGACGTGAAATAAACCACTACGGTACGTACATTATGTAGTAAGAAAAACAAATGCACTACAGTTGTTGAAACTTTCTCTTTTTCCTTCGATCTTCACAAACTTTAAATGAAACAGCGCTCTTAGGTGTCATTATATTTCATCAACTTTCCCATGTAGAATGAAAAAAATAAATGGAAAATGCGGAGTAGTTATTTGTAGAAGCGATGTTTAGACTAGTACGGTGTGGGAACTTCCGCACTCAGCGATGCCAAAGGGATGAAGGTCCATTCACGAAAAAACCGCAATTCCCTTCGGAATTTTTTCATGTTGCGGGTGAAGAATTCGCGTTAGGAATAAAATTCTCTATTGGAGAAATAATCGCGTTATAGCCATTTCGCGTAAGTCGGATCGCGTTGTAGCGGAAGTCGACTGTACTCAGTAAGTTACAGCCCTATAGCCAGGACTAATTAGGCGGCGTATTTCATGTATTTCTGGCTTAGCTCTGACTATAGGGCTGTAACTTACATTTGAAAGAGTTAGTTATTGGGAATATTGGAACAATTTCCATTCGCACCTAGATCTTTTTAATCAACGCGAATTAATATTTCATTGAATAATAGAAGGTCCAAACAAACGAATGCCGCTAACAATTTTATGTCTCTTCATTTTATAGCACAGCTTAATTAGTTAGCCTGATTGAAAATCCGAACGAAATTTGAATACGGAGATCAAAATTTATTGCGCACTTGAGAGGCATCTTCGTGACGTGTGGCTGTTGCCATGACGACTGCACACGGAAAAACGTGACCGGCCATCAAGCAGAGGATAAAGATCGTGTATTCAAGATGCCGGTATGTTTACTTTTTAATCTTTAAAGCTATCGGGAAGAATGGCTAGAAGTTTGCACTTGGATTTAGTGCTCGAACGTGTGAAGTTGCTTTTTCTATTGGGGTCGGTGGTTATTTAATTGTTTGTTTAGTATTGTGCTGTATAAACTTCGTTGAAGAATTGTGACGAATTTTGGGCAATATTTGGTTGCCCTGGAATTTGTGGAATTTTCCGAAATAATGTTTGTAATGTTTTTTGACCCCAGTGCGAAGGGGGTGGGGGTGCAGTTTTATAAATTTACTAGTGGTACCCGCACGGCTTTGTCCGTAGTAGAAAATTAAAAGGTATTTTGGTTCGCCTGTATATTTACAAATAATGTATGATGAATTTTCTCGCCAATTGTCTTGCTCCCATGTTACGGTTCCACGTTATGATAATTTCGTAGTTTACTATTCCACGTTGTGATAATTTGCTCGGAAAATTTTCTTAAAATTAGAATAGAAAAAGAACAAAATCGAATTTTCAAAAAATCGCTTTGAGGTGCACACCCCCATGCTACAAACTTACTTTGTGCCAAATTTCATGAAAATCGGCCGAACGCTATCCTTGTCACAGAGATCCTGACAGACAGAGACTTTCAGCTTTATTTTTAGTAAAGATTTTATTTGTTTGAATGGGGAATTAATCGAGTGTTCCTAAAAAGGGATAAGTCGTTCATGAACGAACAACACCTTAAGACCGACTCTTTCAAATAGACGAATAATTTCAGTCTCCGAAAAAATATACGACCGTTATTTCAAATGGTGAACGATTTGGAATGTAGAACGCTACTCATGTTTAGTACATCCGAACCTAAACAAAGTACTTTTGGATTTTTTTTTTTTTTTTTTTTTTGATATCTTTTCTTACTGTTAGATATTTTTAGTTGCTCTTCCTTAAAAGAATATTACTGATCTAGTGAAACACATTTTCAATGTACCTGAGTAACTGTCGCAATGAGATCACCTGCAACTTTTTAAAATGAACGAAGTCGTTCAAATGAACGAGTTCAATGCACGGGTAAAAAAAAAATCATGTGATGAATGGATCATTTAAAAAAACGACTTTGTCCTTGTCGTTCTTAGCTATGATTCATTTGAGTCGTTTTATTGTTATTAGTATTGTTTTATTTATTTATTTATTTTATTAATTTATTTTATTTATTTATTTCTTTATTTATTTTTGAGATCAAGTTTCTTCTCTTCGGCACAGTAAACTGAAAAGGGTGTTAGGAAAATGTTATAATTATTTGTTTTATTATGACTTAGAATATACAGTGGTTCCCAAAAGTTGTTCGTACACCTTCGACTTTCAATGAAATAGGCCCTCTATCTATTGGTTAAAATTAATATTTCGGATTGGGTATTTAATTATAAGATCTATGATCTATTTCTAACGAAACTACATGAAAAAATTTAATAACGTATTAAAACTTAATTTTTTAAAAATCAAAAACCAAAAAGTACCGCAAATTTTATCTCACAAAAGTGTTCGTACACTTTAAAAAATGTCTATTTATTATTAAATAATCAAACTTTTTATTGAGTTATTATTTAGTAGAATATCACTCAACATCCATAACAACATTTGAACGTCTGCGAATAGATTTCAATGTTCTTTACTCTTTTGTGTGTGTGTGTGCAATTTTTGAGTAAGTGTTCAACCACACTTCGAGTCTTACTGTTTCCAGCTGTCTTTTCGTTTTAAAGCCGTATTTTTGTAATCTAGCCTCCAGATATCTCTAAATATGTTTCATTAAGTTTAAATCTGGCGATCGAGGAGATATTTCTAAGCTTAAGGACAATTTTTGGGGCAGCAGACACAAACGTTGAAAACAGTGTGCTTCTTATCGTTATCTTGATAAAAGCAAAGTTGCTTCCAATAACCAAACTTTGGGCTAATAGTTCAAAATTGTTTTTTAAAACATTTAAATGAACAGCGTGATTCATTATTTTATCGAAAAATTCCAAACAATCAAGTCCTGATGCTGATATGCACCCTCACACAAGAACACCTTCACCGTCCTGATTAAATGATCCATATAAGTTCTCAAGATGAAACTCCTCTTGTTTTTTCTTCTATTTACAATTCGACAACAATTCAACCAAAAATGTTGAATTTACTTTCGTGTGTAAGTAAGGCGTTACTCAAAAAATTGTTGAGCTTATTTATCATTGATTTTGCGACGAAAACCGTAAGTTTTTTGTTTTTCGCACGAACAAGAAAATTTCTGAGGGCAGAGGTCCCATTTAATCCAGCTAATCAAAGAACTTGGCGAACAATTTTAGGTGAAAATTAAACGTAAAATGTTTCATTAAATTCTGCAGAAACTTTAACAGCACTCAAATGTGTATTTTTCATAATTTTTAACTGTAAATTTCCGATCACGCTTTGTTAACTTTGCCGGTTGACCTTTTCTTACCTTGTTTTCGATCAGATTCTTCTGTTTAAAGCATTTTATCAAGCACTGCACTATAGAATGGTATAAATTAGCTAATGTAGAGACATTTTAAACCAATTTACCGCTACTGTGAGGGGGGGGGGGGATCAAATTCCGAATGGTGTTTGTTGTTTTTTTACGAATGACAGCCATTTAAAAATAAGCAGAATATTCCGGAATAAATAAACAAAAAATGAAAGCCGAATGACTTTACAGTGTCAACACAATGTAAAAATAATAAAAATACGACATGTGATAATTTTAACCACGAATTTATATGGAAGTATTTCAGTGTCCGATGACTTTTGTGGCGTATTTTTTCTGTCTTCTTTTTTTTTTTTTTTTTGACAAATTTCAAAAATAAAATCAGGCAATGTTTTGAAGGAAAAAAAAAACTACTGAATGGCATAGGAATGATTTGAAAAAAAATTGGACTTCATATTCGAATTTAGTTTTGCGTTAGTTTGGTTTTACTACAAAATTTTAAGGTGTACGAACACTTTTGGGAGCCTTTGTAGGTTCTTATAAAAAATTTTTACATCTACTAAGCATGCATACAATCTCTTAACTGAATGAATTTCTTACATTACTATTTATTTTAAAAAAATCTATGTTGTGTAGAAAACCTTGTTTAATTAAGAAATGTAACCAACTCATTTCAATTTTGCGAAAACATTTGCTGTGTTGAAAATAATTATCTTCTCTTCCCCCTTTCATCCCTTCTAAAGTTTGCCATAATTCGCTTGTATGTACATGGTAGTTTCATTTATTTAAAAAGTCAGGCATTTAAAAAATAATTAAAACTTTTACTTAATATTTGTTTGGTTGCAGATATTTTCAATTATATATTTTACTGAAATAGAAAGTTAGATCCTCGAAACATTTCTTCAAAAATGCTGTAAAAGTTTATCTTTTTCCATTTACAGCAGTTGTGTAATGTCGAAACTGTGTTTAAAAAATTCCATATTACGCACAAAACCCGATTCAAGGTATTTATACTTTACCGAAAATGTATTCCATAAAAAAACTAGTTGTTTCAGAGTCTTTTCTTTGCGGTATTGAAATAACGTTTTAAGAAATTCATTAAAAACATTTTGGGTAAACAATGTTTGTATAGAACATTTTAACTTTTATCCATATGTGGAAGTATGTAAAGTGTATGTAAATATATTCAGTGGTGGTATTCAGTTCTGGGGCGGTAAATTGTGATGTCAACCCCCCTCCCCCTACAGACGTAAAAAGAAAAAAAATATATGAAAACATGAACTTCATGCAACTTTCAGAAACAAACTACATTTGTGTTTTTAAGTGAGATAATGTACAAAAAACAAGTAAAAGTGAGGGGGATCGAAGGATTTACCCTCCGGAGAATTTTCAAATTTGTAGTCTTAAAAATGCATTTTAGCTTCATATTCTTCAAAAACTTGCAATTCCACTTAGGGTGTCACCCCCTAGACGGGTGACACCAGGGGCGGATTGCCCCCTCCCCCGTAGTAAGTAGTGACGCGACTGTGTATATATATATATATATATATTCTGATCTGCACAACATCGTGGATTCATCGAAAAGATCCGACTTCATTTGAAATGGGGGAAAATCTACCCAAAAATGGTCGTTCATTCTGAAAATGTAACTTGCAAAACTATTCTGAAGAATTTCATAAAATACAACGCAATTGCGGAACATCTTTCCTATGAATTTCCTACCTTTCCCCTATCGAATTTCATAGTCTTTTGCTTGTTTTTCTCTTCCAAGCGAAGCTGCACTTCTGCAAAAACGAGTTTTTGTTGCTCGAGTTAGGAAGTTTTCTTTTTAGACCGAAATTACATTCAAAACATTTCCCTTGCTCAAATTTCATGACGAATAATGTGCTTAGGAGACCAGTTTCAAAACAACTTCTGCCTTTTTTTTTTCTTCTTCTACCAAGTTTGGTCCCGGCCAATTTCTAAATATGCTGACAAACAGCTAAAGCGGCAAGTTTTTTTTCTTTCCTTTTTTTTTTCAAATGCAAGTTTGTCCTAGAAAACAAAATGTTAGCCATTTTTGGCTAATCTAGAACTGTGTACTCTTTTTTTTTTTTAATTAAACATTTTTTATCCATCTCATTACAATGACATGTAACTTTAAGGTCAGTCACCTACTAACCTACCCTTATCCTCCAAGAAGGATACTCCCTAAAAGAAAAAAGCTAATATCCCTAAGAATTTCAAAGGCCTAGTCTGCGTCATGACCACCTTCCCCCTATATGCACCCCTACACAGGCTCGTCATTTCAAATTTTTGCGTGGAGGGGGGGGGGGAGAGGGCAGTGACACAAATAGTGCATACACAATGTAAATTTTTATCAGAAAACAACAAAAACCCCGCCCACTCATATGTAAAAAGCATTAATTTTCAAACCCGGGAGAGAGGGGGTTCTATAATCTTCAGAACTACTTTTCATTTGCAAATTGTCCAAAGTCCGCCCATCGTCCAATATCTAAAAATTCACACTAACTTGAAAAGTGTTAAGAGCTGAGCTACTCCGAACCCGAACTCCTTCGCCCTAACTGAACTTGAATATTCTTACAATATATTCCAGTTTTATTTTCTTTCTCTTGGCATCACCTATGAAGCTCAATCAGTTGACCAATCGCAGACAGCTCAATTCCTCATTGTTCCCAGCTCTGTAAGAAATGGAAAAAACGTTACCCGGAACTCCTATTCAGTTCTTTTATTTTGCATAGCAATTTCAGAATAATGAGGCTATTACTTTTTTTTTTTTGTTTTGAAATAAAACACAAAAGCATTTGTTATTCGAATGTATATATTTTCGGCAGCATCTGTTACATTTCACAACCTTTTAAATCTTCCCTAACGACGACTTTAGCCATAAAGTGGAAAGTATCGTGCTTGGCTACTGGGAGGGAATATCCTATCTATTTCCGGGTCTCTGTTAAAAAGTTCGCAAATGAGTTTTTGATGAGGCAACGATTCCAATCCACTCGCTAGGACTGGGGTGGGAAAAATGTGTGGAAAAGAAAATGTTCTACCGCAAGTTGGGGAAAGGGAGAGAGAAAAAAAAAATGTTATTGCTCAGATCAGTCACCTTGAAGTTCAATTTGAGGAGGTGGACACGGGGGCTGGTATAAAAACATTCGAAGAACGGAAGGAACAATGGTTCGTCGCGGATCGCTGACTACCGATGAAAATAGTGCCCAATTTAACACACCACGTGCTGAGAAGTACAGTGAAAAATGAAGCTGGGAATTACATCAGGATGTGCTCTAGAACTCAGAATCGATAAACAACTTTTGGTCAGAGGTTTCGGTTTTTCTTTAATTCGCTGTTCTGCTGATTGATTTGGATAACTTTGAATCAAGTGATTAAACGTTCTCTCCGTCTTCCAAGCAGAGCCTGGTTAATGCCACCGATCCGTGGGCCTGGGCACCATAATTTTTGAGGCATTTAATTAGCATGATTTTTTTCCTCTTCGTTTTCTTGTATTTTCTTTTGTTTATTTTTAGCGCGTCTCACATTATGAGAATTTTAATGTGCATTTCAGTAGGATTAGTGCTCATTTTAATAGTTTTCATACATGGGTAGGTATGAATGTTTGATTCGAGTTTTATTACGAGAACTACTTTTAAAAACATGCGCATTTTCTTGTACCAGGTTCTGGGACAACTTTTACTGGGACTTGGGTATCAATTTATCAAGATCGGTGTTTAGATTCATTTTTTGGTAGTTCCAGTAAGTTGGCTTGAGTTGTCAATTCTCGAGTTCTGAAACTAAAAAACACAGAATCATCAGTTATTTTTAAAATTTGGCTCACATCATATGCATAAGGATGGGGTCGAGTCGGTTGCCGAAGGCGGCTAATTTATACTATTAATCTATTTCAAATCTATATCATTAGATTTATGTGCGCGCTGTCTGTGTCTGTGTGTCTGCGACCCTATCTCTTCTGGACTGTTAATGTCTACTAGGTCAGTACTGGTACCTTCGAATACAGGACATCCAATGGAAAGTCATTCTGCTCTGCCTCACCCCTCTAAATCTTAAGGGACTTCCAGGATATCCTGATGATATCCAGGGTTAAAACTATTAAAATTATCAATCGTCACCCACCGCAAGAGGCATTTAGCCACCCCGGCCCGGGTGGTGAACGGGGGTTGGCAAGCGAAGCGAGCAGGTGGCTGAGCATCCTAGTTTATATTAGAGGAATGACTTAGTTTTTTTTTTATTTTTAATCAAAGTACCTAGTTTAGTCACTCCGACTAGGTGTCTGCGCCCCCTACTCGCTTCGCTCACCAACCCCCACTCGCCACCTGCTGTGGATCAATGTCACCTACGTCGGTTGACAATTGATGATTTTAATTTTTTTACCCCTGGATGTCTGGCTTCTTATCTCCAGCCCCTCAAGGTTTAGAGGAGTGAGACCGAACGGAATGGCTTCCCCTGGATGACCTGCCTCAACTATGCCAGGTTTGACCTGGTGGATATTCACTCCTGAGGAGAAAAGGTTATAGACACACAGAAAGATGCGCAAAGGTTTTAATGATATAAATGTGAGGCTGGATTGCAAAAAAAAAAAAAAATGTTATTTAAATATTGTTTCTGGAAACCTTCAGAATTGAATTGCATTATAGGGAAGTAGAGTCTGTGTTGTTCATAAAATTTATGCAATGAAACAGAGATCTGACATGTTGCTACGTTTGTTACTGTAGAATTACTCTTACACAGGGGCCTGCACAAGAGGGGGGGGAGGGGAGGGACACCTGTTGGCCCGGCCCGAGCCTGAAGGGGGCTCAATATTTTTAAAACTAGGCGTGAAAATAGGGGAAAACGAAATGGAGGGGGCCCCGGAAAACTGATTTGTGGCAGCCGCCAAAATTTCTGTGTACGCCCCTGCTCTTACACACTTATTTTCGATCATCAACCCCAAAATTGATTATTGTTTAGCACAGAAGAAGCTTCTTCATCGAGTTTTTTTGAGCAATCACGATTGCTTATTGCTTTCATTTGACTGTTTTGATGTGCTGTCATTTTATTTTCCCGCCAGCATCACCGTCGACCGGGTCCTCACGATGCTGCTCCTATAGCGAAAACAGTCTCCAGGTTGCGTTCATATCCTACACACACGCGCATACATAAACACATACATACACCTACACACATACACAAACGCATACACACACTCAAACACATACATACACACGCACGCATACATACAGACACATACACACAACTACCCACACACACACATACACATACCCCTTTACACACACACACACCTACATACACACACACACACTCGTGATTGCGAAAAACAATTTGAATTCAATTCGAAAAGCCAAAATTCAAATTAATTTATCTTTTATTATTATTATTATTATTATTTTTTTTTTTTTGACTTCCGCTTTTTGATTTCCGACACGTAAAGGAAGGGGCTAGAAGTTTGTGTCTGTGTATCTGTCTGCGACACACTAGCATCTAAATGGATGGACCGATTTTGGAAAAAAAAAGTCGAAAGGAGAGTTTGTTGAGAGTGTTCTCTGCTAGGTTACGTCTTCAGAAGACATTAATTAACGAATATATTAATTAAAAACCTCTAAAAGGTTTTTCGCGGTTTTTTCAGTGAAAACATATTCAAAAATTTAGTCGCAAAATAAAGAGTAATTTTTTCTGCGTCTGATAGAATGTGTTAGCAACTTCCATGCTATAAAGAATTCGAATTACAGCGTTTTTTTAAAGCAGATTTTAAATACGGCTAAACCTTGATTCACGCGATTGGTAACCAAATTCATTGTTGGCCGACAAGGAAAGAAAAAACGATGATTTAAAATTTTTATCTGTTGCTAGTTTCTATTTGTAAACAAATAAAATACTTGTAATTGTCTTTTAATAGTATATTAGTCTTTTTAAGGATTTTCAATTTTCCCTCGTGATTCTACATTTGCGACTCGGGGGTTTTTAAAATTTCTAATTTCATTTGTTTTTAATTATACTTGTCTTCAATTTTACCTGAATATCAGCTTATTATTGAGCACGAAAACACAATAATTTTTTGAAATGATAGCATCTGAAAAAAGACTTTTTCTGTGAAAGCATTTTATTTTCGTGAAACTGAAGATATGGGTAATTTAATGCAAACAGAACCTCGAAAACAGGCTCGTGAAAGTCGCGAAGTTAAGTGCTTTTACACCAATCATGTTATAAAGCTAATATCAACATGAAATATGATGGACAATCATGTTATAGAGCTAATATCAATATGAAATATTATGGAGTTTGTTATACAGTAAAAATTTTCAGTTCCTCAAAGTTCCGAATTTATTCCCCGAAATTCCAGGTTTATTTCTCAAAATTCCTGATGCTTTTTCTAGTCGCTCAAACAGTTTCCCACGCCGCTTTTCGCACCTCTAATTAGGTCTCAGAAAATACACGCTCACTCAAATTGGGTACTTGTACGATGTGGTGTATTGCACTTGTGTTCGAGGTTTTCCGTTTTAACCTGCAAGATCTTTATTTTCGCAACCCTTAGTCCTAGATGTATACTTCAAACTGCAAAAATGTTCAAAATCATATGCGGGTTAAGATATTCAAAGTTTGAAGCAAAAATATAAATGAGTCAAAAAATACAAAATTTAACTTTTTATACGGGCCCCAGGGCCCCTAACTGATACTTAGAGAAATAATCTCCTTTGAAAACTATTACTGACATAAAAAACTGGGCGACCAAAACTCAATGTGATATTCCAGTTCAAAGTTTTAAGGGACCATATAGAAGAAGAGATGGGAACTGATCGCCCTTTCAGAAAGAAGAATGACAGTTCGTCAAAGTACGAAAAACAAAGTATTTATATTTTTCGTTGCTGTTCAAAAATAAATGCAAATGTTATGTCGTGATACGCAAAAACACACACACACAAAAAAAACCTCGAACAATTTGAAAAACCACTCTATGCACATTGCACACTAAACACTTGTTAACCGCTATATTTTCCCCACGGGGAAAATATAGCGGTTGACGGCTATTGTCGTTATTGACGGCGAGTGAAAAGTGGTGTAAGTCACAAAACGCTGCGTTTCATATCTCGGTGAATATTAGTCGTACTAATGTCTAACTTTTTGTGTTAGAATTATTTTTCAATGAAGATTATTTCCGTATGCATAAGTTAGGGGACCTGGGGCTCGTATAAAAAGTTTAAATTTTGCATTTTTTGACTCATTTTTATTTTTGCTTCAAACTTTCAATATCTTAACTCTGCATCTGATTTTGAACATTTTTGCTATTGGAAGTATATATCTAGGACTAACGGTCGAGAAAATAAAGGTCTTGCACGTTGAAACGGAGCACCCTGTATATAATTCCCCTACATGGCTTTAGTACTTCAACCTAGAGTTCACAAACCAATGATGAAAGGAAACAGTTGAAAATCAAAATTATTCTGTCTACTCAGTTTGAGTGTGTTGTGTATGTTACCTGCTGGTTCACAAATTCAACCTCGAGTTCACAAATCAATGCCGAAAGAAAACAATCGCGAATCAAAATTATTCCGGGCGATCTAATTCTGTCCGAACAGAAAAATCGATTGGGATTTATTATCTCTGGTTAGTCCTTCCATTTTTAATAGTTAAACTAAGTAGGCGAAGGACGTGGGATGGCAACTATACCCTTCGTGCATGCATGCAGGAATGATTAATACAACAGGCCATGTCTGTAAAGCGGTCATGACCTTTATTTTGGCACGCAAAAATTCTGTTCGTGATATTCTTTCTTTCCATGGATTAGAATATTTGGCTCGCTGCTCCAAATACGACTTTTCATATGACAAATTTTTAGTGATTCAAATAATCTTGGCTGTTACCAGTGGAGCAGCGGGGGGGGGGGGGGGGCACCCCCCAGAGGCATTGGTTTTAACATAAATGCAAATTCTAAAACAGTGGTTGATGCATATGAAAGAGCTGTTTTGATCAAAAAAACCCTTCAGAAGATATTTCTGGTTGCTCTAGTGGCTGTTACTATGGGGAGAAAAAATTATTCCAAAATATTAGTGTGTAACAAAAGTCTGAAGACGAAAAAATAAATAAAAAATTCCCGGGTTCCCAACCGCTGACCCGGCAGACTATCATCAACGGTTCGCGGGGAAAGTTGACCTGCCCTCAGAAGTTTTTACCTCAACGCATCCAAAAACTTCTTATTCTAAAAATAATAGTTTTCTGACGTAAAAACTATCGAAAACCATTTCATTCGATATCTTTTACGTTAATTTTGTAATTTCTTTTTTTGATTTTCTTTAAAGTTTTCTCATGTCAGTTTACTTTTTGCAATATTTACTACTTCTCTGTAGCTTTTATTATTGTAAGTTGAGTAGTCTGAGTTCGTTTCACTTTTGATTGACCAGTTAGTTTTGCTTTTTGTCAGATGAATTGGCAACAACAGTCAACAGTCATTTCCTCCCATACAATTCCGTACAGGAAACTAGTGATGATCCGGATATACGTATCCGTATCTGCGGATATCCCGAGGGAAAATAAAGATCCGTATCCGTTACTTTTTTGACGGATCTTAAACGGATCTTTTCTATTCTAAAAATTTTTAAATATTTGAATAAAAACTCTTATAAGAACTCTATAAGAGTTTTTATTCAAATTATAAAAACTCTTGATTGACCAGTTAGTTTTGCTTTTTGTCAGATGACTTGGCAACAACAGTCAACAGTCATTTCCTCCCATACAATTCCGTACAGGAAACTACCAGAAGATTTTGTGTATTTTTACTGGTTAGATAAGTTTATATTAGGAGTTACCGCACCACTTTTCATACCTCCCCCTGAAACAAAATTATTAAAAGTTCTCCCAAGTTTTCTTCCTCATAATTAGATAAATAATGCTTTTCCTGTTCAATAGTTTAATGATATCAATGTCTGAACGGTCATTTACTGGTAATGCATCCCGTGATCATAATAAAAGTCAATCTTTTGTGTGAATGACGCCAAATTTCTTGCCGTGCTGCTGTTTTGTGCATAAAGCTCATCTAAAGAGCTATTTGACTATTCTTTTGCAAAAATACTTCATCGTATTTTGTTAGTGTATTTTTTATTTCTGGGTTAGTTTCCTTTTCTTTTTCCAGTACGTTTATGCTGTTTTCGGATGACTTTACATCCAATAGATCACAATTCGCGTTACAATGAAAAAGGGGTTCTTTGAAACCCCGAAATACGTGTCTGCAGTAAATTTGCTTACTTGTGCTGTATCTCTACGCTGTTTTCTACTGTTACCGATTATGGTGTTATACAGGGTGTTCCGTTTTAACTTGCAAGACCTTTATTTTCGCAACCGTTAGTCTTAGATGTATACTTCCAATTGCAAAAAATGTTCAAAATCAGACGGAGTTAAGGTATCGAAAGTTTGAAGCAAAAATAAAAATGAGTCAAAAAATACGAAATTTGACTTTTTATACGGTCCCTAGGTCCCCTAACTTACATTCAGGGAAATAATCTCTGTTGAAAAATATTACTATCACAAAAAATTTGACATTTGTGCTACCACAAACTGAAGGAGATATTCGAATTCAAAGTTTTAAGGGACTATACAAAAGATGAGATTGGAATTTATCGCCCTTTCAGAAAAATCAAAGGTTGTCGAAGTAAAAAAACAAAGTATTTCTATTTTACGTTGCTATTCCAAAATAAATGCAAATGTTATGCTGTGACACACAAAGGCACACTACAAAACCTCGAGCAAATTGAGAAACCACACTCTATGCACACATATAATTTTAAACACTTGTTAACCGATTTATTTTCCCCCAAAAGGTGTTATTGAGGGCGAGTGAAAAGTGGTGTAAGTCACAAAACGCTGCGTTTCATAGCTCGGTGACTATTGGTCGTACTCATTTCAAACTTTTTGTGTTGGAATTGTTTTTCAATGGAGATTATTTCTCTAAATATAAGTTAGGAGACTTGAGGCCCGTATGAAAAATTAAATTTTGTATTTTTTGACTTATTTTTACTTTAAACTTTTTGCGGATACCACAAGTTTACAATAAATACAACCACATTTCAGAATCAAATTTTATAAATTCGCTGGAAGTTCTTTTCCTGTTCCAAAATTAATTCAAATGGAAGTTTCTCCCTATTTACCACTAACACGTGCACACCAAAGCGCTTGCTGTGCACCCTGCGGCCCCCTGAGGCAACTTAATTTTCGCCCCATTGTTATTTTCCACTCCTCCTCAGTGCACGGACACTTAATGTCAAAAGCTATTCGAAGGAACTGTACAAAAAGAGAAAATAATTCGCAGAAGGTGGCGTGAACGGTTTTCTTGAAGAGGTTCTAGGTGTTCGATCCCACTCAGAATCCAATCGTCGCGTCAAGTGGTTGAGGGGCTTGGGGGAATTCTTGGCGGAATGGAAGTTTCTTGTTCGGCGAGCTATATATAGATATATATATCGGCGAATCGATAGAGCGGGGCGCTCGGCCAACAAAAACGGCAGACGGACCTTTTGTGGTGACGTCAGCGCCACGTGAAAAGACTGTCGCGTGAATCACGAGGAGAGTCGGGGAGAGAGGATGGAGACACTTGCCTCCGCCATGTTTGGTTCCGTCTCAATACTCTCACTTAAAGTGTTTGCCCCAAAATGGGACCCGGACTTATATTAATTTTTGTTATAAAATATACGGGATGACTTAATTTTAGGGGAATCCTTTTTAAAAGTGCACAATAATTGATAATGGGGTTGTTTCCTTCAGTCAAAATTTCTACTGTTAGTCACTGAAATTGATAGGATAAGCAAAAAAAAAAAAATAATAATAATAATAACATGGAACGTGAAAAAACTTTCATTTTCCCAATGCTTAGTTTTAATTCATTTTTTTAAATGTCCGATTTTGAAATTAAGGCGTGGTCTTTATGATGTACTTGGACGCATCTCCATTGGCGCGTTGAATGCTTCCGCTTGCTGTCTTACCGCGTTTCCAGGTTATGATAATTCAGTAGCGAATTAAATTTTGTGCTCTACGCTTGCTATCAACCATATCATTGCCAGTACACGTGAGTATAGATTCGAGTTAAATAGTGCGCTCTGTGCTAATGGCATCAATAAATGGCATTTCATCATTTGTGATGTCATCCGCAGAAGCGGAAACAATGAAATTGCACCGTTGAAAATAATTGTTAAAAAAATATATTTAACTTTATCAAATTATTTAAAAAATGGTTAAATCCTATGTTTTGAAGCATGCTCTTTCAGAAAAAAAAGACTTTCAAAATTTCGGAAACGATCCCATTGTGCGTGCTCAAAAGAACACATTTAATTCGGGTTTAAGCGCAACATTTATTCAAAAATTTCAGAAATATTTTAATGACTCCTTTCAAAACTTTTGTATTAGCTCGTCATTTAAGAGATCAGGGAATGTCAGTTGACCCCCCCCCCCCGGATTTTAGAAACATAGTAAAATTTGGCATTTTTGCACGTATTTTGTTTTACCCTAAAAATGCATGAAACCCAAAACCTATGCTCCCCCCCCCCCCCCCCGCCTCCCAAAAAAAAAAGTTTTGAAATGACGGGCCCACTTCTGTTTTCGCCTTTTCATGTCGTCGTCTTTACTTCGTATTTTTTCTGGTTGCCATTTTCGGACGTTGGTAGATCTTTACTTCTGCTCGTTGCAGAAAGCTGCAAGAGTTTTATTCGTAAAGGTGATAAACAATTCTTTTCCTCTGACACTACTCATTCTCTTGGCATTCATTTTATATCTCTTTGTATTCATTATATCTGAAAATCATATTTTTTTTATGTGTGTGTTTAAAATTACTGTCTACACGAATATAATTAAATCTGGCTATCGTGTCATAAGGCGTTCTTTTGAATGACGATCTTTTAACTAGGGCTTTTTTGAAAGGTAGGGCGTACTACAGAAGTATCAAGAAAAATATTTTTACGGATTATTTTTTGATCAGGTCTTTTTTTTCCGGAGAAATACGGTACGTGCGGGCTGTCATCGTCGTGCGAGGGAATTATCCAGAGAAAAGGACAGAAATTCTGGCCCTCTGTCGGAACTAAGTGATAAATGCGTAAGATTTCCTAAGTGATAAAACTAGTTGAGTGAAACAATTTTCACACCTGTTGATGTGTATGTTAGGACACCTGTTACTTAGTGAGTCACTTTAGTTTACCAAGCTGTAAATTCACATAATCTGTTCTTCACTCAAAGACGCGAAAATGTTTTCTGATCTCCTTTATTTCATAAACATAGAAGAAAATAAAAAGGCCCATCCTTGTCTGAGTAGTGATTCCATACTTGGCAAAATGATACTGCAAATATTTATTTTGGTACGTTAATTACCGTTGTACCTTCATTAATGCTGAACTACTGCAAGACATAATTGTGCAGTACACCCAGGGTAATTATGAGCAATTAAAAGACTATGAAGAAAAAAAATCTTAACAATTATTCACCAGTGTCATAACAGCACGAATTCTAACCTTTGTATGCACCATACAAACGTTTGTACGCTCTCCTGTGTGAGTATAACTTACACACTCTGCAGTGACAGTGTAATTTACATGACTCTGGTTTTCAGGTACAGAATTGTTTAAAAATTTTAGTACAATCAAGTGAATCGAGTTTTTAATGTTTCTTTGCGTAATATGATTCCAAATAGACTCTTCATATGATTCAAAATAGCATCGCAACAACCCTTAAGATTTAATTCTTTTATCCTTTCTCCTAACTTACGATTTGACCTTTAATGCAGATAAAGGCCTTACCAGTGCTGTATTCGTAAAAGTAGCAGATGGTGTGGTGTACTGTTCACAGGGGCGCCTCGATCGATGGGAAGTCACTGTGGCCGCCCAAACATTCCTTATTCAGAACATTTTGTTGACGATTCGGCAAATTTGGAGGCAATATTGCAATATTTAAATATTTTTTTTTTCTTTATTAGTTTTTTAATTGGATTTTTAATGATAAACAATGTTCTAGTGATGAGTATAATCGAGTTCTCATATTCGATCACTCGATTTTCAAGATCATTCGAGAACTCGATTATCACAAGTGCTCGATTATCACATCTCGAGTGCTCGATTATCACATCTCGAGTGCTCGATTATCACATCTCGAGTGCTCGATTATCACCTCCTGAGATCTCGATTGTCGTATCTCGAGTTCTCGATTATCACATCCCGAGATCTGGATTCAAAATATTCGAGAAGACAACGATCGAGATCTGGATTTCCAAAGATCTCGATTGCAATCGCTCGAGTTTTCGATTTCAAAAGATCTTTATTATCAATCGCTCGAATTCTCGGTCACGAAAGATCTCGATTGTCAACTACTCGATTATGAGAAATGCTCAATTCCCGAGATCTCGATTATCAAAAGTTCTCGATTATGCCCATCACTACAATATTCCGTGTCATTAGATGTTATGCATGTAGAGTATGCGTGTAGGCTCGTATTTTATCATTCGGGGTAAAATTAGAATTTCATTCGACTAACTCTGAGAATTTCCCCCTACCAAAAATTTTAGTTTAGTGCACCCCTGACCGTGCACACATTAAAAAATTAGAGATCATACGCTGAAACTTTGTTGGTAAAATAATAGGTATCTTAGCTTAAGATGTACAAAATTTTAATGAAAATTTTTATTTTTCTGAAAATGCATCCCATGTATAGAAAAGCAAGATATGATGTTGGTCGAAAATTATAATAAACTTATATAATACCCGATGAAAAATAGATAAGAATGAGAAAAATAGACATTGATGTCTATCAAGTGTTTCTGTGCGACATTATTTACGCACAAAGGCGCCCATATAGGGGGGGGGGGTAGTAAGTGGAAGCTCAAGCACCCCCTTTGAATTTGAACTTCCTTGCTGTTAGTACTTTTTTCTTTGCAAAATTGTAAAAACATTTTTTTTCTCCAGCAATTAATGAATAAGTTATTAAAAATGTCAAATTTTATTAATTCTAATCTGTACTGAAATCGGCTTCTATGGGAAAAATATCCTGCTAAACTATAGAGAAAATATCTGAGCCCCGCCCCCCCTTAAAATTTTGCATATGGGCGCCCTTGTTCACGCAGATCATTTAAATAAAATATTAAGCATCATAAAAGTAGGGATGTACACTATTTTTCGAAATAAACCGGAAGGTACACACCATATAACCCCCCCCCTCAATACAATACTATTCCTTATACGCTTGTAGCGTATCATAATTGTAAACCATTCTGAATTGGGATGTTATTGTGTTGAATCCATTAAAGAATTAATTAATTTAATAACCATTATGCAAAGGAAATAATCAATTTAAACAATGAAAGTCCCGGACAGTTCAAGTTCGTCAGCATATTTTACTCAGCACTTTGGTTGAATTTTTTTTAATTGAAAAACTGGAAACTAATTTCGTTGAAATTAGTTTTTTAAATAAATATTTACTGCTGCGAAGATTGATTTGCTTATATTTGAAGTTAAGAAGTTCTCATAAATGAGTTTATCAGTGAAAAAAAAAAAACTTTTCCATTACAAACTTTTTAGCCTGAAGTGTAACTAAAGTTAGAACGTGAAATCTTTCAAGTGCTGCTCTGTCGTTTCGTCATTAGTTCATGTGAAGGGAAAAGCGGGAAATAGGTTTGCAGAATTGATGCTTATGGCAGAAAAACAAGTGATGTTTAAATTGGGAATATATGTGTCCAAGTAGCTCAAAAGCTCTTGACCTAAATAAGATAAAAGAAGAAAAGGTGGGGGGCGGGAGCAGAATATTTTACCTTGCTAATTTTCAGTAGTCTTGGAATAGTTTTGTTCAGCTGGATTTCAACTCCTCCATCCCTCCCATCCCCCCTTAAAATGCTGGATCTCAACCGACCCTCAGCCCGTAGAAATATCAATTATCTAAAATAGTTCTCTTCATATGAATACGATGAATAACGGACATACACGAATCACAAATTATTTGCGTTGATGATTCATTTTGTGCACATTGTAGCGCAATGACTTTTGGTTGATTTCCATATAAAATTCTCCTTATAAACGAAGGGTTAGTCTCATTTTGTCGTCCAGTTTTAGATCCCAAGTAATGACTTTTTTTGACAACCTCAAATTCATGTTTTCAATCCAAAATCCACTTACGAAACTTTTACGCCTTTCCACAAATTACCTATAGTTTTTTTTTTTCCTTCATTTATTTTGAGTTGCATTTTTTCCCGCCGCTTTTTCAAATTCTAGGAAATGACTATGATTACAAAACATGAAAAATCTAGACTGTGTGACGGGTCATTGAAAGATGGCCGTGGGTCTGACTCAGAGCTTTTGTTTGGGTTTTCACGTGCATTTTATCTCATAAATGGGCGTTTCACAAAGAACCCGCCCACAAAATTGGGGACCCTTCCAAAAAATGATTGGCTTGTTTAGCATAAAAATATTGTCTTTAAGTGTTCTAAATTCTTCTCCCTAACGAAAGGGAAGTCGGGGCTCGTTAAACCGGCACTATAATTTTATAATTAAAATTTTTTATTTTAACCAATGGCTAACAGTTAGCGCCTACGGTCCTACAAATATCCAAAACTGAATTAGTGCTACATTTACCTATACTGAAATCACAAGGTAGACATGTTGAACAAATTTTATTTCAGAAAGTGTTATTTTGGCAGAGCTGAGTTAAACTTGCCAAAATCTTCAACTTCATTTTTAAAACTGTTCTCGTAGAAAATGGAGCAATAAACTGGTTTCATTTCCTAAAGTAAGCTAGTTCACAACTACAGCAAACCTTCGTTTTACGCCGGAGTTACGTTCTACGGAAATGCCGCCTGAATCAAAACCTCGTAAAATTAAGACAGTATTAGTGTTAAAATAGGGGTTTGGTTCTATAAGTAAAAAAATACTTCATTCTAGTGATAACTAGAATGAAACATAACTTAATTTAGTGTTTATAAAAAGAAGCTGGCTGTGATAGTCTTTCGGCAGTGATTAAGAATTTTTCTCTGTAGTTTTTGCAAAGCATTAACGCATCCATGATCACTTATGTCATTTCCATTAGAATCTTCCTTCACTAACAAATCATAAAAATCATTTGCTATTGTCAAGGAATGACTCGAAATTCTCCATGTGAACGTTTTTAGTTGAATGTTATCGATGTCGGTATCCTCGTTGGTTTTGTCATCCTTTGTCACTCCTAAATGTCTTCTTACAGTAAGTTCTGAACTGTGTGACTTTAGTAACTTTACTTCTGGAAAGAACTCTGGATAAAATCGCATAAAATGCCTCCAAGCTCGATTATTAGCATGCCAAAATGCAGTTTATTACGTGTTAACTGCTATCTCAGGAGTTGGGATTTTGAAAGAAGGGAAAATTTTATCTGTTTACATTGCCGCATCCGCGTAAAATAAAATAAAGGTTTCAATCTTAAAACGCGTATAATCAAAAGCGCTTAAAATAAACCCGCGTAAAACAAGGGTCTACTGTAAGTACTTAAAGAGTTTTTTTTTTTATTTTATTATTATTAGATTTTTTTTTTTTGCCACAGAGGAAAAAAAAATTATAGGATTATTACATACCAAGAAGCCGGAATACATTGGTCCACATTAAAAAGACAACAAATCCGAAAAATTTTAAAATAATTAGAAAAGAAATATTTTAGCAGGAGCAACGGGGACACTGAAGAAAATTCGAACTTAACTGGTTCTTGAGAAAATGTTGATGGTTCTGGCTAAGGTTTCCAATTCCGATCCCGAATCCCACGGGATTTCGCAGGATATTCAGCGGGATTGATCCCGCGGGATTTTACTCTCAACCCGCATTTTTTTATTTTTATTTTTTCCTTTCATTCAAGCGTTTTCCAGCTTTTGTAGCTCATAAAACGACCATTTTCACAAGCATCATCTGAAGTTTGAATTTTCTTTCTCGTATATCTGCAAAAAGAGCAAGGAAAACTGATGTGTTTCACATGACCAACGATGGATTTACCATTTAAGAACACAATAAAATAGAGTATATGTTTCTGAGAACGAATTTGTATTATCATTCGATCTTTCTGTTTTCATACCTTTAGCAAGTGAGAAAATGCTCAAAACTTGAACGCATTTTTGAAAACCATCACTAAAATTTAAAATACATTAAATTATGCTTTAGAAAATATAGAGAAAGTGTATTATATGTTCCAAAACCCACTGAAGTTGCCTGAATGCAATGTTGGAGCAGTTCTGTAAGCTTTAGTAAATGCACTCAAAACCTTTAAGTTACAAAAAGTGCACTCCAAAGAAGAAAGCAATGAAAAATCTGACATTATTTATACTTTCGGCACGACATTAAAAGGGACGACAGAAAGTTGTATGAAACACGGAATAATGACTCGCATGACAGTTTAACAAGTTAAGCTGATCATGTTTTTGTGATTTCCTATTTAAAGTGAGAGGTAAAATTAACGAAATTATCCAAATACTTTTACTGAGACTACGACTTAGTGAAATGGTGAGTTTAAGCAGTATTCAACTCTTGCTGTAATAAATCAAATTCACTGATACAATGACCAACGTTTATGAAAAACACATATCCAAGAAGCATCGTTTTTTCCGAAATTCTTGAGCGAAAACCTAGCATAAGAAAAGAAAAATCTATTTCCGAAAGTGATGAAGTTAATGCGGATCTTTTTCTACATGTTCACAATTATTTAATGTTAGTAAAACCAATTGCAGCGGAGCTACAGTCACGTATTTCCATCAAGCGCGTTATTTTTAGAGCAAAAATCCTTTAACATCCCGTACAAGCGGTACATTTTCGCTTACCAAACGATAATTGCTAATTAGGATCCGATTTTGTAGTGCTTTACAATTGCTGTACGAAATTCAAGAAGACTATTAATTCAAGTTATTTAAGCAGTCCTTCCTGAAAAGCACAACTTTTTCTATTTGACATTTAAATTTACAAAGAATCAAGTCAATCCCGCGGGAAATAGATGAATAAAACTTCCACCTTAACTCAAGCAGACTTTACATTGAAAAAAAGGGGGTTTGGGTAAAATTGTTTTTTAAGGGAAAAAAAACACCTATATTGGGGAACTTAAGCAGCAAAACTTCATCTAAATACAAAATTTCCAGATTACTAATTCTCATCATTTAAGATTCACAAGAAAAAAAAATCACGTTATACGCTGTAAATAATCTTTACGATAAGTGTACTGGTAGATATTGGTTATAAAATCTTTATTACCACATCCTAATCACCATTTCTTGTTTAAGAATGTGCTCCGTGTTACCTATTCTAGAAAACCAGTCATAATATGGCGGGAGCACATTTCTAGGACATTTCCATTCATTCCATTTGTTGAAACAAGGAACCCAACGAGTAGGGTCCTATTGCACTTCGTGATTGCAAAAAACATAATTTGAATTCACGGCGTCAAAATTCAAATGATTTTTTGAAAAAAATTATGCTATATTAAGGTCATTGCGACAGTGCATAGCAAAGGAACTTTTCCTTTACTTCAACAACGGTTTCACCTTGAGTTCTGATGAGGGAAATCACGTCTAGTTCATCAACCATTGCTGTGACCATTGCCATGTAGAATTTAAAAAAAATGATAGAAACACGAATTTCTATTTGTTCTTCATTTATGCATACGAAAAAATACAGCGGTTTGGGGAACGTTTCCTTGCCATTACATCTACCAAAGAGGAATTAATACAAGAAATTAATTTCGTGCTCAGCGCCATCAAAATTTCGCGTTGGAATTGACAATGAAGTTTGTTTCATAAGTTTTGCGTGATCCAATATGTCGAGTTTCCCACAGGAAAAAACCAATACCACTGAAGTGCCAGCAGATACATAAATATTGAACCGAAGCATTTGGATGCTTTTTGGCTGGTGTCCCGAGAATTTCTCATTCACCCCCCCCCCCCCACCCTCCCCTACCCAACACATTACGCCAGCTTTATTTATTTTTCGTTACCTATTGCTATTCCCTGCTGCAAGCGCCCACCAAAATTCGTGTTTATTTTTTCTTTTCTTCTCTCCATGTACCTCCTCTCCTCAATGATGGAATGAAGATGGATTTTTCGTTTTTACTTTCATTCTAAAAGCGTAAGTTGGCAACGAGTGCAGTCTGAATGTCAATGCAAGCTTTCTTTTTTACTTGACTTTTTCTTTTGACCTCAGGGGCTCTTAAAAGCTCTTTCAAAAAGCAGGTTTACAGCAGAAAAATAAATAAACGCACATTTTCGGGCGAGAAAGCTCTTTTTCGTTCAAATTCAGCCCCCCGCCCCACCTCTTGCATTTGTGCTCTGTAAACCTTCAAATCTGAGTTTAACACGGTAATTTTATTTTACTTTTCTCCTCCAAACCTGAACGTTCTAACTTTTTTTTTCCAGCAAAGGGGGAGCAAGGATATAAGTCACCGAAATTGCCGTGCAAATTACATACATTTGCATTGATATGAGACAGGATACCACTCATTTCTATTCTTAAAGGAGTCGTAGAAATTTTAGAAGATCAGAGGGGAAAAAACTGAAAATCTAGTTATTCCTTTTTCTTGATTCTTACAATTTTTGAGTCTTAACCACGGCAATTTCCTCGTCCTTCTTTTCTGGATACACCTCTGAAATTTTCATCAAGGCATATATAGCCTAAAATGTATGCGGTATGCAAAATGTTTTGCGGAATGGAACTCCAAATTTTGCCGAATGATGATAATTTTGCCGAATAAAGCTAAAAATTTCGCCAAATGGTGATAATTTTTCCGAATTCGGGAGATAAAATTTGCCGAATAAGGAAATGTTTGGAAGGTCACAGTAACCAGGGTTGCCAGAACTAAGAACAGTAAATACGGGACAGGCTTCTTGGAGTGAAAAGGGTGGGGGGGGGGGGGTATTTTTGAGACGTCTATTCATGATAAATCTGAAAAAAATAGTTTTCATTGCGATTGACGACGCATGCGTAGAGATATATTTCCAACATCAATCAATGAGCAAAGAAGAAGCAACCATTCGGTCCTCATGGTCTGTCGCCAAAACAAAAACATACAAACCAAATCAAGAGGAGAATAACTTTTGCGTTCGCTGCCACACATGATCTTTTTATTGCTCATTATTTCACATTTTTTGTTCGCATCTTTTATTTTTTCTCCTCAAAATAATGTCTCGTTCTGTAAAATATTGTTATCAGCTAGAATACGGGACTTCAGCAGTCCCGTTTGGATGTTCCCCGGGACGCGGGACAATTTTTCAAAATACGGGACTGTCCCTTGAAATCCGGGACGTCTGGCAACCCTGACAGTAACCTCCCGTGACCTCCTATCGGGGAGCCAATGGATACAAGCAAAACAAACAATCCTGCTATCCTTGTTCGTAATAAGTGATTAATCGAATTTTTATTCCCAGAAACAATAGGGAAGTTGCAACCTATTAAATGTTCATATTTCGACAATTGGATTTTGTTAATTGACCCTCAAAACTAAAAAATTCACCATCGCCGAATTTTAAAACACCGTGATTGATTTTTAATGAATTTTTTAAAATCCACGCCCAAAAGTGTGCTCTTCTGAAACGTCACGAGCTTACGTCACAGGGCGCTAATGGGCAGCCTTCCGCCGAAGATCCCTTGTTTTCGCTAGGGACATTTTGAACGCGCTGATATTTTTATTTTTTAGAAATCCAATGATCCTTCTGAACACACTATGGAGGCCGGATTCGTTAAAGCACAATCTAAATAATCTTCCTCAAGTAACATCAATGATGATATTCGAATATTTCCGAGAGGATGAGAGATTTAATGTTCCAGAAACGCGAGGCGTTAAATGCGAGGAGATTAGCCTTTTACGTTTCGTCTTTGAAGCCAACTGCATGTCCTTCGGCTTCTCCCGTATCGGAAGAGCGCATGACATCACTTCCTATGCCATTTGACGTCAAAAGCGCTTGAACTTTAAAAATTAATTTAAAAAAAACTACTTATTGTATCGCAAAAAATTTTTCACCTATGATGTTCATACATGTTACTGTATCATATAAAAATAAAATTGAAAAATCGAAAACTTCCCTATTCTCTCCACAAATCCCATCACAGCTATAAATAGTTCTTATTACTTAGCTATAAATAGATCTTACTCCTGAGCCACTTACTTCCAATTGACTCGGAATGTCCGTTTTCCGATCCATTTGTTAATGACATTCCTCCTGAGTGTTTATTCATTCAGGACTTGTCCTTTCAGGTCTTCACTTTCGATGATCCGATTTCCTGTCACTCGATCGACACGAAGGGGGGAGGGGGCGGGGGTCGCTCCACTCCAAAGGCTCATGACCCCGTCGAAGTTTTAATTACAGCCGATCGCTTCGCGAGATATGTAGTTGCTCTAGTCTAGATTGATTGCTCATGTTTCCAACAGGTCCGTATTCGATAACAACAGCGCTTTCATTTCAAATCATTAAAAAAATATAAAAAAGTCTGCAAGGCAAATTATTCCATAGGAGTACCTGAAAAGTCAAATGCTAAAATTTAAACTTGTACTGTGTAGATTTCTTTTCTATTCTAAGAAAACTGAAAACTTAGCGCCTAGCTCCGGTCCTTTTATTATCAATCGATTATGTTTCCTGTTCACTTCTTTCTGAGTTGCAACTTGCAAATGAGAGAAATGAAGTAGTGGAATGGATTTTTAGGGATTTTTCGTTTTGCTGGATTTTATTGAATTGCGAGATAGGAAATATAAATAACTATGAATACATACATGCAAGAATTGCTCGTTTAAAGATATAAGATAGATCGTGTGTCTGTGGTGCACTAGCGCAGTCAGAAATTCCTGGGGGGGAGGGGGTGATGAAAAAAACCTTCTGGAGGAGTTTTTTTTTTAATCAAAAATACCTTCTGGAAGGGGTTTTTTGATCAAAAATATCTTCTGAAGGGGATTTTTTGGTTAAAAACACCGTCTGAAGGTTCTTTCTTTTTGATCGAAACAGCCCCTTCATATGCATAAACTACTGCATTAGAATTTGCATTTATGTTAAAACCAATGGCTCTAGGGGGTGTTTACACCTCCCCCCCCCCCTTTGCTGCGCCACTGCTGTGGCTTAAAAAGTATTCAAATAAGAAGCAGTGTTTAGATTTTCTTCTTCTAAAACTGTGCATAGTACATTAACTTCGTACAGTCTGAATTCCAAACGACGACTATTGTATTGATGGAATTTTTTCATGACTTTGAACTGGAGGCAGGCAAACTTTTTCGCTTATTTCTTAATGTGTCGTTCTGAGCTGTTTTTTAATATATATATATATATATATATATATATATATATATATATATATTTTAAATTTGACAGATTCGAGATTAAAGCGGTTTAAAAAGATATTTCAACTCAGAAATAATCTGCAGGTCTCCTTAAGAATCTGTGGCACTGTTTCTGCTACCGGGGCCATAACTGAACTTATTACCGTCACACTCAACTTAGTTGCAACTTGCAGTAGAGGAATGTTTTGATTTGGGTGAATTGATTTTTAGGGATTGTTCGTTTTGCTGGATTTTACTGAATTACCTAGTTGAAGCCCAAGTTAAAAAAATTTCGCGTTTTTTTAAAACCAATTAATGGGACTTTTTTCTTTACAATTTTAATGAAAAATAACATTCGCACACACTTCGCGATTTGGGCGTTCATTTGTTCCATCTTAGTACGTATATAATCTCTTATCATGCAAACAAAATAGAAAAAAACTTTTTGACGCAAAATTGGCTTTAGAAAATATAAAAGAAATATTTAAATTTCTGATGTTATAACTTTCTTACTTTTAATAAGAAAGGCAGTAATCTGCCTAAAAGATAGGCTTATTATCACGAACAGGATGTTTTAAAAAAATTCCATTCAACTACCTATAATTTTTTTTCTCTCAAATAGCATCATTGCTTCATTCTTTTTACTTGTAGCTACTACAATCCTTCTCCTAAAAGTACATTTTAATGATCTGTTAGCCAAAGCTTACGCTTGCGTTCGCCTCTGCCTCCCTTATAAGAAGATTTAGACAGAAAGAAAAAAAAATCGTGTATAAACAATGTTGACGATCCATTCCCCAGCGGATCGACCTTTTACCAAGACGGGCATAAAAGTAGGCGTGGCAAAATGCATAAGATAAAATAGCTTCCTTTTGTCGTCATGGCAACCTGTTATAATACGCAATGATTGACGATCCTCTTGTTGATCCTCGATTATTGTTATGGAGAGCAAAGCAAATTTCTGCTGTTGCCTAGTCGCAGGGTTCTCACAGGAACATCAAGAGAGTGGAAAAGAAAACCCAATTATTCAATTAAGTAAAACCGACTTTGGGCAGCGCTTGGTGTCGTGGCGGGTTTGATTGTTCTCGAGAATGAATTAATTTGTTGTTCGAATGATTATGTAGCCGTTATTATTTGGCGGCAAAGGAGTCGTGTTTTTTTTTTTTTTTTTTGCAAAGATGGAGGGTGTAAGCACTGGCATTTGTGCCAAAGATTTACGATGGCCTTAATTGAATGTTCACAAAGTAATGGAGAATAAGAGCGGGATATGGTCTTAGAAGAGTCAGGGCCGACTCGGGCATTGGCGGATGCAAGGGGAGGCTCATGGGGGTCATACCCCCCCCCCTTAAACCGTCGACAACAGTATCCATCCCCATTGTGTTCGAACACTTTAATGCATAAAATGTAAAATATTACAGTATCATTTCAATTCAATAATCAATTTTGAAAGTAAATATTTGAACGATTACTTCGTTTCAAATCGAATGTAATCAATTTGAAACATTTATTCTCTATTAGGTTCCTTATTCTTGGTCGTTTTTGTGCTTTTAATTGACCCCAGAGAAGTTTCAAAAATATTTCGTACTTAAAACCGTATGTTCGTTTATGGGGGGAGGGCGTATCTTTAGCATGACCCACCCCCTAAAAGGTTTTTTTTGTATCCGCCCCTGGACTCAGGGGGAGGGAGGATGCAGGCTGTTAGAACACTTATAGGCGTCATGTCTGTGAGAAGACATATTTTGCAATGTCAGAGCTTCCACAACGAGAGGTTTGGCAGGGCTGCGGAGTCGGAGGGAACATGACAGACTCTGACTCATTTACCCCTAAATCACCCCGGTTCCACAAGCACTGGTAAAGTTGCGGACTTAGAGGGAAAATGACCGACTCTGACTCTTGAAATGTCAAGCTCTCGACTCCGACTCCTCAGCTCTGAGCTTTGCACTCTGGAACTATCCGAGTTTGAGGGATTTCGACAGGCTCGTCTTTTCAGAGTTCTCCGTGGGGGGGGGGGGGGGAGGAGGAAGGGCAAAGGGTATATACTCAGGGTATATGTCAAAGAGTATATATCAATGCATTTTGCAGGAAAAAAACATCAAATTAAGTAAAGAAAGTTACATTGTTCTTAAAATCCGGGCAGATTAATTGCCCCCTCCCCCGATCGCCTTAATGAGGGGACCTGAATTTTGATCAGTGCTCACTTAAGTGGTTTTCAAATTTTTATACTTTCCTCTCCCTTTCTACACAAACAAGGTCGCTCCCCCCCCCCCCCCCAAGTTTTCAATCAAGTTACAAATAACGGGAGACCAGAATTGCAAGGGTTATCTGCTTGCAATTATGCTTGTATGCGATTTTGTTGTCTTATTTCTGTTGCAATGAACAATAATTCTGCTTATTTAAGTATTTGTTTCGTTAATTACCGTTATAACCCAGATTATCCTGTATTTTGATCTTTCGGATTGCCTCTGGTCCCAGTAAGTCCGGATAAACCAGGTTGTGATGTACCGTACTGTATTGACACAGTGGAGGACAAGTCACGAAACTTGCAATGCCACATTTTCAAACGAATCCGATTCAAGTTCTCTCCTGTCAACGGCCCTCATTCAAATGTATTGTGCTTCCTCCTTCAAAACATTAACTTTTTCTATTCTAGTATTTTGTCTTTTGGTATTTCTTTTCGTTCCAGTTCTTCTAGCCTTTAAAAAAAAAAAAAAAAAAAAAAAAAAATTAATTTGAATTTTGACATCTTGAATTCAAATTATGTTTTTCGCAATCACGAGCGTGTGTGTGTAGGCATGTGTGTGTGTGGGGGGGGGGGTGTTTGTGTGTACGGGGTATGTGTGTTTATGTCTGTGTGTTGGCATAAGTGTGGGGGGGTATGTGTATGGGTGTGTGAGGGGGGTATGTGTATGTGTGTGTAGGCATATGTGTTTGTGCCTGTGTGCAGGCATGAATGTGTGGGTAGTTGTGTGTATGTGTGTGTATGTCGGCATATGTGTTTGTGTGTGTGCAGGCATGAATGTGTGGGTAGTTGTGTGTATGTGTGTGTTTGTGTGTGTAGGTGTATGTGTGTGTAGGTGTATGTGTGTGTATGTGTGTGTAGGTGTATGTGTGTGTATGTTTGTGTGTGAGTATGTGTTTGTGTATGTGTGTAGGTGTATGTGTGTGTGTAGTTGTGTATGTATGCGCGTGTGTGTAGGACATGGATGCAACCTGGAGACGGCTTTCGCTATAGGAGCAGCAGCGTGAGGAGCCGGTCGACGGTGATGCTGCAGAGGGTGGCGGTGGGAAAAATCAAAGGAGCGTCAAAAACAGTCAAATGAAAGCAATAAGCAATCGTGATTGCTCAAAAAAATAATGAAAAAAAAAAAAAAAAAACTTTCTGTGGACGAAACATGCGAAGCGTTGGTGAGTTTCTCAATACACGATCATTATAGTTAAAAACGAGCTGATGTGTGCATCACATGACTTCCTTTTGCTCCAATTTAATGTCATTTCCACATTACTGGCAATTTTAATGGGATTCAATAGTTTACTCTCTAAATATCACCAGCAGTGGCCAAATTGAAATCAGATTTAAAAAAAATCGCCAAATTTGTCGCCATTTGGATATAAAAACTTCGCGACCCAAAGACTGGCGATATATCGCCAAGTGCTCGCCAAATTTTAACACCATTTGAGTTTGCTCCGAAATTAACAATGATTTCCCCCATAAAAAGGGGCAAAAGACCGCTTTAGAAACACCCGAATGCAACCAAAAGGGGAGGTGCACAACTAGACCCCAGTGGGAGTCTACGTACCAAATTTCAACTTTCTAGGACATACCGTTCTTGAGTTATGCGACATACACACGCACATACGTACATACAGACGTCACGAGAAAACGCGTTGTAATTAACTCGGGAATCGTGAAAATGGATATTTCGCGTGTCTATGCGTTCTTAGATTATCCACGTGTAGTCGAGTCGGGGAAAAAAAAAAAACATTCATTCGGGAGTGAGTAAAAATGGAAATTAAGGTCGATTTTTGAGTGAAATTTTTTTTTGCGAATACAATACTTCCTTTTTTGTAAAAGGAAGTAAAAAACTCAAGGGTTTCGAGATGTCTGGCTACAGGTGCAGAACAGGATGGGCAATTGATCCTGTTCCATGCGTTCGGCGATAATAGCAGCAACTACTAGAGAAAGAGGGGGAAAAAATCCAGTTTTTTTACTAGTCTTGAATGTTTTTGCCCGACTAACTGTACTCAGTAGCGAATACAAGGGGAGGGTCATGGAGGTCATGCCCCCCCCCCCCTCCCCAAATGTTGACAATATAAACCGTTTACATCGTATTCAAACACTTTATGGATAAAATGGAAAAGATTTCAGTAATTTTTTTCAATTCTTTAATAATTCTCAAAAGTAATTACTTGAAATAGCACTTCTTTTAATTGTTTGTAAAATTAATTAGTGAGGTTTGTTTTCCTTTTAGGTGCCATATTCCTGACCGATTACGTGTTTTTATTGACACCTAAGCAGTTTCAGAAATTTTTCTCAACAAAGACAATAAAGTAAGACAAACAACGTTGTTATTTATCCTAAAGACAATAAGTATATTCATGGGGGGGGGGGGGGGGTCACTCTTTAGCATGACTTCCCCTAAAATGGTAGTCTGTATCCGACTGTACTTGAGGCAAAGCTAGTCTAGCAGTTCTGCGAAGGCTACGTGAATTCTAATCGCTTCATTACGATGCTGCCAGGTTAGGTGCGCCCCAACGGTATGTATATGGTTTTAGTTGATTTTTCCCCCCTATCCAGACACTTAGTGAATGTTCTGGAGTATGGCAGCATTTTGGAAAACTTCCCCATTTTTTTTATTTAAAAATCCGTTGTAATCATATGCGATAGGCATTGCAAGAAATTCCCCAAAAGGAATGTCCTGACTAAAAATAGCCAGGAAATGTAAATAGACGCAGTGGTGAGAATTTGACAGTCCTATGTACTTGCATAAAATCGCCTAGCTGATGAAAAACATCTTGTGAACGGAAGAAAACAAGTTAAAATTTTTATTGTAGGAATAATTTTGAACTTCAGCAGAGGGGACCACCTGGGGAAGAGGGGATACAGGGTGCAGATTGCGCCATTGAAATTTTTAGGAGGTTGTGTTGCGGTACTTTTCTCTTTTTTGCAGGTGGGGGACTCTTGAGGGTCTTTATGATATTTGGGGGGGTGGGGTGCGCCCTTGCTCATGGAGGGGGCACCCATGACTTCAAGAAAGGGGACGGACCCTGAGGATCCTCCCCCCTTTTTCTGTGCCATTTAAAACATGTAGATTTTCTTTTCCCAAAATAATGACACATAATTCTTTTTTATTTATAGGATCGCATAAATTTAAGTACTACATACATACATTTTGAGTTGTCCAATAAATCCAAAACCGAACACTTGATTCAGTAAGGTCATTTATTCGGGACACGTAATGCTTTATTTACATGTGAAAACGTCTAGTTTTAGTTCCGTTCCGCGTCCACTGTACGCCCTTTTATGCACATGACAGCTGCAAAATCCTCCCTTTTATTGATTCTTTCTTCGTACTATAATAAATCGTTGATGTGTTGCCATCCAAAAATATCACCGAAATAAATTTTTATGGCTGCTTTTCCAATTCAAAATATCATGCGAACAATTTTGCTTCACATTCCAACAAGATGAGTTTCCGATTTTCAGCTAATCTTTTCTGAAACTCAACTTTATATTTTAGCACAGGTTTCATAAAAAATATAGTATGTGCTGTTAAGCTGTTTTATAGTTTGCTTAAATAAAATACAAAAATTGTAAACAAAACTATCAAAACTTTCGAATGGATTTTTCTCAATTTTAATTGCAAAGCAATTCGCTACTCCAATAAACTATAGGGGGCGCTGCAGCCACTGTCTAATGGCGGATGAAAAAGGTAAAACAAATAAATGCCACAACTTATAACTTGCTTTGACGCTTAGTGAATGACAGTAACTTTTCATCGTGTTTGTGGGAAGCTTTCTTTTCTAATCTTTTAAAATGACTTTACACCACAAACTGTCTGAAGCCTGTATTTTAACAAAAAGAAAACACGTGGAATGGAATGTTTTACCTTTTTCTTTAGAATTGATAATCAACGCAAGGTAGCGCATTCGAGCTCTGGAGTTGCGAATAGCTGAGCTGAATGACATGGAAATGGACATGCAAGGTTAAATTGTAACGCTAATTACCAATCTGTGGTTAAAAACTGGGGTTACTATTTTAAATTTCAAATTTGATGCTCTCTTTAATAGGAAGACGAACCCTTTACGCAATTTCAGTATTAAGATTTAATACTGCATATTAATCCTTTTAAATTAACATAGATCGTATTCGCAACTCCAGAGCTCAAATACGCTACCTTCTGGTGATTAAAAATACTAAAGAAAAAGGTAAAACATTCCATTTCACGTGTTTTCTTCGGGGTAAATTATGGGCTTCAGACAGTTCATGATGTAATTTAATTTCAGAAGAATAGAAAAGAAAGCTTCCCACAAACACGATGAAGAATTATTGTCATTCACTAAGCGTCAAAGCAAGTTATAAGGTACGCAATCTGTTTGTTTTACCTGTTTCATCCGCCATTAGACAGTGGTTGCAGCGCCCCCTATAGTTTATTGGAGATGCGAATGTCTGTGGTGTAAATTTCGTTTCCCAACCGGTGATTCGCGAAAATAATATTGTAATGGCGGCTTGTTACTTTACTGCGCAAGGGGCTCACCAAATTCTTTCACATTTTGCAAAGCGTTCGCGAGAGAAAAAAGGTTGGGAACCGCTGTTGTAAATAGTATTAAAATAAGAAGCAGTGTTTAGTTTTTCTTCCAAGACTGTTCATTAATATCGTAAAGTCTGAATTCCATACGACGAATATTTCATTGATGGACTTTTTTCATAACTTTGAAGGCGCAGTGTTGCCAGATTGGGGGAAATTTCCCCATTTTGGGGAAATCTGGTGCTCTCTGGGGAAATTTCGGGGAAATGGGTTTTGAGGGGAATTCTTTGGGGAAAAAATTTTTCTTTGGGGGGAAGACCTGGGGAAAAAATATTTTTTCGTATTTAAATTCGTGTCTTGACATCTGGTTGTTACATTGTTTGTATCAAACAGCGTTGGTTTAGCTTTGCTCAACTTTATGGAATTCGCATTTCGCATTATGTGGAATATTATGCTACGGAATTCGCATTAATATTTCTACGTAAGTAACTAGTTGATACGTGAAACAGGCAAAAATAAGTGTGATGAAGAATGTTCTTAAATTAAAAGGTATTTTGGTTCCCCGGTATATTTACAAATAATGCATGAATTTCTCGCCAATTGGTTTGCCCACGTCACGGTTCCGCATTATGATAACTTGTTAATTTAGTCGTCCATCTTATGAAAATTTTGCTCGAGAAAATGCTCGTTAAGTTGGAATAGAAAAGAACAAAATCGTATTTTTGAAAAATCGCTTAAAGGTGCATAAGCGATTCGAATATAATAATAAGTCGATCGAAAGGTTCTACAAACTAATTCTTTGCCAAATTTCATGAAAATCGGTCGAACAGTCTAGGTGCTATGCGTGTCACAGAGAGCCTGATACAGAGAGAGAGAGAGAGATCCGGACAGAGACTTTCAGCTTTATAATTGGTAAAGAAAAAGAAAAGAAATAAAGATAAAGAAGACAAAAAAAAAAAAAAAAAAAAAAAAAAAAACGAAAATGGGAAGGGGAAAAAAAAAGTTGGGGAATTTTATAAGAAAATTTGGCTATTTGGGGGAAAAAATTTTTTTTCAAGGGACAAAAATATCAGAGGAAGTCGACTCATTTTATGAAAATATTAGTGGGAAAATAATTTTTAAATTTGGGGAATTTTGATAGAAAACATCGCTTTTTGGGGAAAAGTTGGAAGAGAATTGGGGAAATCTGGATTTGACCATCTAGCAACATTGGAAGGCCAGACCACAACTTATAATCACAAACTCGAATGCAGTAACCGTTGACAAAAATTTACGAAAAATAAAACCAAATTAGAAAAAGACAACGTCATAAAACCACATTCCATTCAGAACCACTACTCTAATTAGAATCGCGCCGTGGAAGCATCCTTCATTATAGATGAAAAATTCGCAAGGGATGATACCTGCGAAGAGGAAAAGGAGTGTTTCAAAATTTATTTACGTCCAGGGGATGAATCACGTCTGAGAATTATAGAAACCTGTTTCGAAAAAATCTGCTCCCGACGCGGCGTGAGGAAATGAAATTCGTTCGAATAGAATATCTCAAGGTCAACTTACATTTGCATCGCTCGTAACGAACTTGCACCTTTTTTTTTCGTGTATTTTTCTCTTACAACAATGTAATTCCATACAGCTCGAAAAAGTTCCGTGATGTTGTAATGCGTCATTTCGGAATAAAAAGTATCAAAATAGAATAATGAAATGATTGGGCAATTATGGCGTTATTTAATATGGCTGCTGCATTCGTAAATATTCTTCACACGGCCTCAATCGAATTGGCAGACGACGCATCTGATGTCATGGTTTTATTGAAACTTCTGTCTGGTTTATCTTGAAATCAAAGTACAATTGATTTTTATCGTTTGTCTGTTTTGTAATACCTTTTTTAATTGTTTAGTTTCTTTTTCAACTTCGTGTTCTTTCTTTTTTTCTTTTTCAGGATAGATTCATTTATTTTAAGTTTTTTGCCAGTATTTGCAGCTCAATTTTACTTTTTTGGTATTTATGACTTTATTTGCTTTTTCACTTTTTCACCAGAAATTGTGGCATCATCGTTTTTTTTTAATCCCTGAACAAAAAAAATCTGATTGCACATTTCCTCGAAATCAAAATGTAATGAGTTTCAGAACACATTTTTTTTTTCGCACTTTTATGGATTTTTTTCTGCCTTATGGTCAGAATTTCAAATTTTGTCATTGTAACGAGACAGATACGCTCTTTTTTTTTTTTTTTTTTTTTTTTGACTTCACTTTCGAACAGGGGCGCCTCAATGGGAGGTGACGGGATGTCATATTGTGACCTCCCAAAGGTTTCCTTTTTCGGCAAATTTTGTCTGACGATTCGGCAAACATTAGATTTCCATTCGGCAAATTGATAATTTTTGTCATCGCAAAAATTTAAGTTTCGAGCGTCCCTACTGTCGAAGCGCGAAAGCTTTCAAATGAGTGTCAATGGAGTTACGATGGAACGACGAGAAACAAAAACTGAAACTAACTTTCCCGCAAAACTTCGCGTTTCGACCATCCATAGAACTGCAGTGGTAAAATAAACATCGATTTCCATTTTATCATGTTGTAACTTGATTGTGGTGGAATTTTTTTCTGCGGCGGTTTCTTAAAACATGGAACAGCGGGCAGCGAGTTACTATCTATCAAACAGGACATTTTACGAGATTCGAATTGAAGATTGTTGTTCTGTTAAACTCGTTCGAAGCGCACTTTTCTCCACATCAACCCACCAGCGTGCGCCTTACGTTTCGTTCGAAGAGTACTTTTTTTCCGCACACACCCGGGTCATTCCATAGTGACTAACATAACATTCGCAGCTGATTTTCTAACTCTTTTTATTTAAAATCTGAAATGAAAAGATTATTTTGTTGTTTAATATGCATATTTAAAATGTACAAGGTGACTATTTTTCATTTCTACCAAGAATTTGAAGCAAAAAATTCGCTGATAGGTATTTTTTCAGCAAAAAAGACATTGTGCCTAACGTAACATTTTTACAACAGTGAGAAACAACGCTTATATTACGAGGCAAATTTTTCTGAAAGTTACGCAGACATTTAAAATTGACTGATGTATTTATAAAGGATAAACAGTTTATTTTAAGAAATTGGTTTTTGAAAAACATGCATTTAGTAAAATAAGCATCAAGTAATGATAACAATTTTGGTTTTATTTTCTTTCCTTTTCCCCATGTCTGTAAAGAAAAGAATGAAATATCCTGAAATTTTATGTACGTTCTCAGGGCCGGATTTGGAAATGTGGAGGCCCCAGAGCCTCCACATTTTATTGTGGGGGCCCCTTTGTTGTGGAGGCCCCGGGGCAGTAGCCCCGCCTGCTCTCCCCCTAAATCCGGCCCTGTACGTTCTGGCCAGTGAGAATGATTTTAATGAGATGTGGCCCTCGAGCACAAAAAGGTTGGGCACCACTGGCTTAGATAGATCACAATCCGGTTCATTATATCCGGTTCATTATATCATCTTTCCTGCATAAGGATTTCTTTTCAACTGCAAAACCTGTGTAAGCAATTTTTATTCTGCAAGAGATCTGCCACCCTATCTCCATCTCGTTGGTTCGCTACAGACTCATTCTATATTAAAAACACGCATTACACAAATAATTCAACAAAATTAGTTGAGACAAAGGAAAAACATTAAAATCCGGACGTTTTGTTTAGTCTGCTCAGAAAACTGGACGTTTATGTCGTAGCTGTCCAAAAATGTGGACTTTCTGTCCGTAGACCTTTTGTCCGTCGGACCTTTTGTCCATTGGACGTTATGTCCGTCGGACGTTCTGTTCGTTAGCCGTTTTGATCATTGACGTTTTGGATTTGGACGTTCTGTCCGGCTCACGGTTTCGTTCGTTGCAAATAGGGAAGTTTTCGATTTTTCAATTTTATTTTTATATAAGAGTAATATGTATGAACATCATAGGTGAAAAAATTTTGCGATACGGTAATTAGTTTTTTTTTTTTAATTTTTAAAACTCAAGCGATTGTGACGTCAAATGGCACAGGAAGTGACGTCATGCGCTCTTCCGCCGCGGGAGAAGCCGAAGGAAGTGCAGTTGGCTTCGAAGACGAAACGTAATGCTTACCTCCTCGCAATTAACTCCTCGCGTTTCTGGAAAATTAAACCTCTCATCCCTCTCGGAAATATTCGAATACCATCACTGATGTTACTTGAGGAAGATTATTAGATTGTGCTTTAACGAATCCGGCCTCCATAGTGTGTTCAAAAGGATTATTGAATTTCTAAAAAATAAAAATATCAGCGCGCTCAAAATGTCCGTAGCGGAAACAAGGGATCTTCGGCGGAAGGCTGCCCATTAGTGCCCAGTGACGTAAGCTCGTGACGTTTCAGAAGCGCGCACTTTTGCGCGTGGATTTTTAAAAATTCATTAAAAATCAATCACGGTGTTTTAAAATTCGCCGATGATGAATTTTTTAGTTTTGAGGGTCAATTAACAATATCCAATAGTCAAAATATGAACATCTAATAGGTTGCAACTTCCCTATTGCATTTTTACCCCTTCGTTTCTTTCTCCAGTTTTCTCTTTGATCAGTGCAACGCAACCAGGTTCCCAACCATTCCGCCGCTGTGGAACTGTTTTGACTGCAACATTCAGATTTTAAACTCTTTCGTCGATCCATTAATAAAACCTCGATACAACAATATCAATTTTTTCGGACGCGATACAAATATCGCAGCAGAGAGATTGTTGTCAAAAGGTGATGTTATTTTGACTATACATTATTTTTCATCGTGCAAAAGGTCCAACTCTTTCTCGTTGGTTTTGCTATCAGGTTACATTCAATTGCAATGCATTGTATTTTCTTCATTTATAACTTCATTGTCATTGATCAAAATGAAGCTCCAGTTCCAATCTCCACCCCCCTCTACCCGTTAGCACATCTTTAAATGACATACTGCGTCCTGTTCGATCATGCAAAAGTTTTGCATAGTTGTACTTTTCTAGTGGTACTGTAACATGGGATTATCTTAGATGTTATTCTGATCGTTATAGCTTGCGACTGACAAAAATTGTTAAATCTTAAAATCCAGGGAACATTTTTAGGCATCAGACAAATTAATTCTCTCAATTTCTCTTTCGTTCTCTCAGTCAGGAAA
The DNA here is from genome assembly GCF_026930045.1 of Uloborus diversus. Classification (NCBI taxonomy): domain Eukaryota; kingdom Metazoa; phylum Arthropoda; class Arachnida; order Araneae; family Uloboridae; genus Uloborus; species Uloborus diversus. The sequence goes on along the minus strand of NC_072735.1, from coordinate 185,131,945 downwards.
ATTCAGTGAAAGATGGCATCTGAAAGAACCAGACGCCAAAACTTTTTCCTAGTCGCCCAGACGACCTGGCGTTCGGTACGTGCCGAACCCTAGTTATAAATATTATTTTTACTTAGATGATGGGATTGGGAGCGTCCCGTATTTAAATTTTTGGGGATTGCGGAAACTCTCAATTTTCTGAATGGAGCTCAAAACTTTGCCGAATGATGATAGTTTTGCCGGATGGAACTCCTAGCTTCGGCAAATGACGATAATTTTGCCGAATGGAACTCCAAAATTCGTCGAATGAGGATAATTTTACCGAGTAGAACTCCGAATTTCGGCAAATGATGATAGTTTTGCTGGATGGAACTCCTAGCTTCGGCAAATGACGATAATTTTGCCGAATGGAACTCCAAAATTCGTCGAATGAGGATAATTTTACCGATTCGAACTCCAAATTTCGGCGAATGATGATAGTTTTGCTGGATGGAACTCCTAGTTTCGTGAAATGACAATAATTTTGTCGAATGGAACTTCAAATTTCTGCGAATGACGATAGTTTTGCCGAATGGAATTCCTAGTTTCGTCAAATGACGATAATTTTGCCGAATGGAACGCCAAACTTCCTCGAAGGTGGATAATTTTGTAGAACGGAACTTAAAATTTCTGCGAATGACGATAGTTTTGCCGAATGGAATTCCTAGTTTCGTCAAATGACGATAATTTTGCCGAATGGAACGCCAAACTTCCTCGAAGGTGGATAATTTTGTAGAACGGAACTTCAAATTTCTGCGAATGATGATAGTTTTGCCGAATGGAATTCCTAGTTTCGTCAAATGACGATAATTTTGCCGAATGGAACGCCAAACTTCCTCGAAGGTGGATAATTTTGTAGAACGGAACTTAAAATTTCTGCGAATGACGATAGTTTTGCCGAATGGAATTCCTAGTTTCGTCAAATGACGATAATTTTGCCGAATGGAACGCCAAACTTCCTCGAAGGTGGATAATTTTGTAGAACGGAACTTCAAAGTTCGGCGAATGATGATAGTTTTGCCGAATGGAATTCCTAGTTTCGTCAAATGACGATAATTTTGCCGAATGGAACGCCAAACTTCCTCAAAGGTGGATAATTTTGTAGAACGGAACTTCAAATTTCTGCGAATGACGATAATTTTGCCGAACGAAACTCCAGATTTTGCCGAATGGGGACAACTTTGCCGAATCATAAGACAAAATTTGCCGAATAAGGGCATTTTTGGAAGGTCACAGCGACCTCCCGTGACCTCCCATCGTGGCCCTCCTGGATGCGCATCAAAAACTGTAGAAAGAAATAAAAATTCACTGGCCTCTTCAGAAACTGCAGTTTTCTTTGAGCAAAAATGCGTCAGCATGATCGGAGCAAAGCAAAAACTAAAATCAAAAACAGAAACTAACTCTGCGTGCCCCTTTGTATTGTCTCCTTCAAGCAGCTAAAAACTGCATCGTACAATCTGGGCACAGTATCTTTTGAAAATCCTCACGCACGCATCCTAATTAGTGGCTTTTCCGCTCTCGCTTCTCAACTCTCGCCTGTCAATCATCCGGCAACTCTCCCTTTTGTGCATACCCCAGTATAGCTTTCCATTGGGCGTGACAAATTATAGTGGTGTTCAATGTTTGAAAGGTGACCGCTTCACATAGCGGCTGAATTACAATTATTAGGTTAGTTTTTATGTGCGTATTTATTAAATATACATTTATAGATTTCTTGTTTTATTAAAAGGCTTTTTTGAGCGATAGTCATTGCGCGCGTACGTGATTTGAATGTGTTATTTAGCTATGGTTCTTGTTTTATTTTTTGTAAAACCTTTTTTCAATATATTTAGTTCTTTACTAATGGTACCCGCAAGGCTCTGCCCGTAGTAGAAAATTAAAAGGTCATTTGACTCACCTGTATGTTTTCAAATAATGGATGTTGAATTTCTCGCCAATTAGCTATGTTAATTTGCTCACCCTTGTTGTGGTTATTTGCTTGTCCGCGTTATGGTAATTTACTCGTCCATGTTATAATTATTTCCTCGGTAAAATGTTCTTAAAATTTGAATAGAAAAAGAACAACATCGAATTTTATAAAAATCGCTTCGAGGTGCATGCCCCTATGCTCCAAACTAAGTTTGTGCCAAATTTCATGAAAATTGGCCGAACGGTCTATGCGCGTCACAGAGATCCGGACAGAGAGACTTTCAGCTTTATTATTAAATTTATATTTATAGATTTCTTGTTTTATTAAAAGGCTTTTTTGAGCGATAGCCATTGTGCGAGTACGTGATTTGAATGTGTTATCTTGCTATGGTTCTTGGTTCTTGTTTGATTTTTTGTAAAACTTTTTTTTCAATGTATGTAGTTCTTTATTACCGACCTTTTTTTTTTAATTGATGAATTATTTACTTTTGAAGTATTCAGTATTAAAAACTTGAAAAATCACCTTCCCTTTTCAGGCTGAGAAGTTGGCGAGTTTGCTTGAAAAGGTTTTTCTGGATTGATAAGCAGTTTTTGAATAAAATAATTTTTATGTGCTGCCGTACGAAGTTATGGGCACGTGATTTTATAGTGCGATTTTGCTATGGTTATTGGTTCTCCTTTCATTTTCAGACCTTTTTTTATTATTATTATTTTACTTTAATTTTAATTTTTTACTTTTTTATATTTTTTCTCGTGAAATTGTGAAATTTTTTCCATTCAAATAAATCATGGGTTGCAAAAAAGAAAAGAAAACTCTTTTCCCCTAGTAAACAAGTTTAGGTGAAGTAATAGGGAAGTTTTCGATTTTCAATTTTATTTTTATATGATAGAGTAACATGTATAGAGTAACATCATAGGTGAAAAAATTTTTTGCGATACGATAAGTAGTTTTTTTAAACTTAATTTTTCAAGTTCCAGCAAGTGTGACGTCAAATGGCACAGGAAGTGACGTCATGCGCTCTTCCGCCGCGGGAGAAGCCGAAGAACGTGCAGTTGGCTTCGAAGACAAAACGTAAGGGTTTACTTCCTCGCATTTAACTCCTCGCGTTTCTGGAAGATTAAACCTCTCATCTTCTCGGAAATATTCGAATATCATCATTGATGTTACTTGAGGAAGATTATTAGATTGTGCTTCAACGAATCCGGTCTCCATAGTGTGTTCAAAAGGATTATTGAATTTCTAAAAAATAAAAATATCAGCACACCCAAAATGTCCGTATCGAAAACAAGGGATCTTCGGCGGAAGGCTGCCCATTAGTGCCTTGTGACGTAAGCTCGTGACGTTTCAGAAGAGCGCACTTTTGCGCTTGGATTTTTAAAAGTTCATTAAAAATCAATCACGGTGTTTCAAAATTCGGCGATGGTGAATTTTTCAATTTTGAGGGTCAATTAACAATATCCAATAGTCAAAATATGAACATTTAATAGGTTGCAACTTCCCTATTCATACTTCTTCTCTCATCTTAGAAACTACTTTCTCGTAATCAGAAATAAAAACTTAGTCGTTCGGACTGGTTTGACCACAGAACGACTGCTTTCCACTCCATCGGCAGATTCAAAGCGGATGGATTTCGGTTCCAACAATTGAATTTCAGGCCTTATGTTGCCGACAAAATGGAGTAGCGTGTTCGGCGATGACATGCTTGGATGCACGGACAACAGTGATGAAGGACGAAAATTAAGAGTCTGCATTCGCGAAAGTATTGTCTTGGGTTTGATTGATAGTTTTTGAACCTTTTTTTTTTGATGGCAAACAAATATTGTATTTGTTTTCGTAAATATATTTTATAAATTTCGTGCATTTTTTTAAATATAATTTTTTATTTGCTCAAAATTTTACAAAGCTTCTGCAGGGTATCTTCCCCAAGTCGTACCACAAAGATCCCCAAAGAAAGAGAGTCAGAAGAGAAAAATATGCTTAAAAGACCCCCCCCCCTTCCCTAAACATTTCAATGACGCAGTCTGCGCCATGACACCCCCCCCCCTTCCACCCTGCTTGGCGAGCACCCTTGTCTTCTTGAGTTTATTAGAATATACGTTGTTTTTGCTTGATCTAATGACAACATGAACTTATGTAAATGTTTCAAATGAAAAAAAAACCTTGCACATCATTAAAACTAAGTTTTTTTAATAAAAACTCGAGACATATTTTGAGATTACCTTTTCGTAATGATTCTTCTCCTTTTATTGTTGTTATATTAAAAGAATCAAAGATGAATAAAAGATGATTTATTTACAAATCTAATGCATGACATGTATCTATCACATGAAAAAGCATATTGCAGTCATTTTCCCTAAATAATTTTTAACAACGTTTCTTGAAATTGAACTAATTTATTTTTCTCCCTTCCTCTTTAGTGATCGTGAAAGTTTAAACATGTGCTAGAAGTGAACAAAAGAAACGTCGATAAATAATTGTAGTTCTACAACTGAAGGGCCAATTCCATAATAAAAACATGTAAGAACCGCTGTGATTAAATCTCCCCTCCCCCAATCCCTTAGATCAGCGTTTCTTAATTTGTTTGATAAGTAAAATTCTTTTGAATGTGTCCCCCCCCCGTGAAACCCCTGTGTTATCCTTAATTGTATAGTTTGCATGAAAAATTCTAGAAATTGTTTATCTTTACTAATAATAAAGCTGAAAGTCTTTCTGACCGGATCTCTGTCTGTCACAATCTCTGACGCGCATAGCGCCTAGACCGTTCGGCCGATTTTCATGAAATTTGGCAGAGTTAGTTTGTAGCATGGGGTGTGCACCTTGAAGCGATTTTTCGAAAATTCGATTTTGTTCTTTTTCTATTCCAATTTTAAGATAAAATTTCCGAGCTAATTATCACAAGGTGGAAAAGTAAATAACCAAATTATCATTACGTGGAACCGTAACACGGACAAGCATAGCAAATTGGCGAGAAATTCATCATCCATTATTTGTAAATATACAGGCGAATCAAATGACCTTTTAATTTTCTACTACGGACAAAGCCGTGCGGGTACCACTTGGTTTCAATAAAAGCGTTTTTTTTTTGTTTAAAAAAAATATTTTTTTGGCTTAAAACACTAATTTAAAATTTTTAATATTGCTGTATAACAAGTTGCATTCTTAGATCAGGTTCAGCACTACGTCGGTCGTGATGTTTAGTTTTCGTTGACATAAGTTGAAAACGTAAATTTAGTTGCAAGTAGTAAAAATCCAATAAGAAATTTCGTGACAGTTGAGGACATTCATCTTAAATGTTCATATTTTGGCTATTGCATATTGTTAATTGACCCTCAAAATTGAAAAATTCACCATCGCCGATTTTTGAAACACCGTGATTGATTTTTAATGAATTTTTAAAAATCCACGCGCAAAAGTGCGCTCTTCTGAAACGTCACGAGCCTACGTCACAGGGCGCGAATGGGCAGCCTTCCGCCGAAGATCTCTTGTTTTCGCTAGGGACATTTTGAGTGCGTTGATATTTTTATTTTTTAGAAATTCAATAATCCTTTTGAACACACTATGGAGGCCGGATTCGTTAAAGCACAATGTAAATAATCTTCCTCAAATAATATCAATGGTGATATTCGAATATTTCCGAGAGGATGAGAGGTTTAATGTTCCAGAAACGCGAGGAGATAAGCCTTTTATGTGTTATGCGAAGTCGAATGCACGTTCTTCGATTTCTCCCATGACATGGGAACCGGTTCGCTAGCGTTTTTCTCCTATCGGACGTCACTTCCTATGCCATCTGACGTCACAGGCGCTTGAACTTTAAAAATTAATTTAAAAAAAACTACTTATCGTATCGCAAAATTTTTTTTCACCTATGATGTTCATACATGTTACTCTATCATATAAAAATAAAATTGAAAAATCGAAAACTTCCCTATTCCACTGGATGGTACTATTTTACATTTCTGGTGAAGGAAGGATCATTCTCCATTTCAATAAAAGATTCGTTTTATAGAGCTGACATAATTGAAGGTCATTGACGATAAAATGGCTTTTGATCCACAATGGGGTCGTTTCCAAAATTTTAAATGTATTTTTTTTCTGAAAGAGCATGCTTAAAAACATAGGATCTGACCATTTTTTAAATTATTTAATTAAGTTTAATATTTTTAAAAAATTACTTTAATCGGAGCGCTTTCATTGTTTACGCTTCTGCCGAATGACATCACAAATGAGGAAATGCCATTCAGTGTTGCCATTTACAAAGCATAATATTTAATTCGCATCTTTACTCACGTGTACTGGCAACGATAGGGTTGATAGCAAGCGTAGAGCGCAATATTTGATTCGCTTGTTGATTATCATAACGTGGAAACGCGGTACAAAATGCGCCAAAGAGCATCATTTGTGACGTCATGAAGACCACGCCTTATTTTCAAAATCGGACATTTAAAAAAATTAATTAAAAAATAACTATTGGGAAAATGAAAGTATTTTCTGGGTCCATGTTATTTTTTTCGCTTATTCTATCAATTTCAGTGACTAAAGGTAGTACTTTTGACAGAAGGAAATAACCTCATTGTTATTTTCTCAGCGGAAAATACTCCATTAGACACTTAGAACAAACCTAATTTTTAAGTGACTAATTTGACCGTTTTGTAAAAAAAATATGCAAGTTTCCTGGAACCCTGGAGTTCCGCGGAAAACAATTTAAGAAACGATCAAAATGGTCTAAGCCCAATCCAGTGGAAAATGCTGGCTATGCTGTTGCCCCAGCAGCATTTCATTTTCTTTCTCCAACCAAGAAGCTTTATATCGTCTGTTCTCTCTTCCATTTCAGCCTCTTAAAAGTAAGTTAGAAAGAAAAAACAAGATAAATATCGATTGCGATTAAAATTAATCTTGTCTGTTTCTGAAAACCTTTTTTTTCTTTCTTTCTGACATTTAATCGCCACGGCTGAGACTTGAAGGGATCTCCCCCACTTCTGAGCATTTAATCATATTTCTTCGGTTTTATGAGGGGAGATACATGCATCTCCCCTCATAAATTTCCTTGAATGCCGGTCCTATCCTTGGAACCCTTGAATGCAGATAACACAAATCAATTTACGGATGGGGGAAAAAGAGCCTCTGTTCATCAAGTGGCTTGATAAATTTGAAATAAGCTGTCAGAAAATTTTGATGAAACGAGAGAAACACCAGGGAAATAAGTCTTTGCATATATTTTCGAGATCAAAATAAATTCTTATTTGTCGGAACTGCACCAATGTTTTAATAAGCACCCCCCCCCCTGTGGAGCACGCTTTATTAGAAGTAATAGCTTTTTACCTAGGAAAGGGGCACGCCTAGGCTTCAGCAGCTCTGAGCGAATCATGTTTTGTAGATTTTAAAATTCCTTCACATATTAAGTTGTGATTCCGGGGAGAATGCGGAGATCGGAGAAGTAGTATATATTTTTAAATTAAATTTGATGACAATCTGTTTCTGTGACCTAATAGTTATATTCTTAATAGGTGACAGTTATTATCAATTTGAGATAAACTGATGTGGAATTTAAAAAAAAAAAACTACTACTGTCTTACCTCCTATCGAAATTAACCTTGCGGGCTAGAACGCATAAAATTTAAACATATTTCAATTTTTTCTAGACGGAACGGGAAACACGGAAAAATATAGTCACTGCTAGTACTGAGCTTTGCTAGGCACAAAAGCAGAACCAAGAGGAAAACTTGAACATCCATTTAAGACTCGATTTTATACACTAATGGGGCAAAGCGAAATATTCAATTATTTACTCTGCTTTTAGCGCCACCTGTATAGTAATACTTTAACCATGCAGTCTATTCCAGTCAAACAAAAAAACTACCTCTAAAAATCAAAGAATATGATAATAAAAGCAGTTTTCAAAAATTGATACTCATATTGTAATATTTTGTTATAAGTCAAAAATTATTTTAGTTATTATTAATGATTTAGTTATTGTTATTAATATTTCAAATATGAATTGAGACCTACTAATATACGGTTCAGTATTTACTTGCTTAATATTAAGCTTATTTGTATTTCAAATGCTTTGTACAGTTAGTCAAAAGCATGCGGGGCAAAGTGGATGGGGCAAAGTGAAATATAGTCCATTTCATTTACTTATTCAATCTTTTATAAAATCATTCACGTATTAGTTAATTAGTTGTGTTCCATTTATTCTTTCATTTAAAAATCCCCTTATTTGTTCATTTATTTACTTATTTTCTTCTTCATTCGCTATTTTATTCATTCACTTAATTTTTCTCGCGTATTAAGTTATTTATGTTATGTGTCTTTATTTATTAGTTTATTGTTTCATTTTGTTTTCATTTCTTCATTCTTTTTTTTACTTATTTATTCTATCAAAACTATCTTTAACAATCGAATAAAAAATATTTCATTAAAAAATATTTTATTTTCCATTTTGCCCCATGGAAAAAAGAAGGGAGAAATTTTCACCTTTTTTTAAAGGTACAAATTTACGGTCGAAAATAAGAAATAATGTTTCAGTGCAAGTTTTATTATAAAATACAGTGTTCTTTCTTTATGTACCGTAATTTTTGAAACAAAATTCTAATTTATTCATTTTGAAAAAAGTAAGTTATCTAAACCATTTATTTTACTTTGCCCCACATTCAGATACTAGTATTTTATTTGAAACAATTACGAAATGATAACACATAAACATTTTGAATTACCGAACTTTGGCAAGTTCAACAATGAAATCATTATCAATAACGTGAATGAAGGCTTAGAAGTAATATTTAAAATTTAGTAGAAAAGTTCTTATAATTCGAGCTCTATTTGGATGTTCTAAACAAACTCCATCAGATGCAGAAAAATTCGCTTTTTTTTTTAACCGACTTCAAAAAGGAGGCGGTTATCAGTTCATACCGTATGTATGTTTTTTTTTTTTTTTTTTGTTTGTCCACTCATAGCGTCTCACCTAGTGAACCGATTTTGATGATTCTTTTTTTAATGGATAGAGGATGGCTCAACTTAGGTCCCATTACTTTGTTTGACCATATTTGTTCTTTAGAAAATAAGTTATGAGCAAAAAACAGTAAAATTCCCTATTAAATGATTAAAATGATATTGTAGCTAAGTTCGCACTTGTTATCCGTGGATAACGGTGGCTCAGTGGTAGAATTCTCGTCTCCCACACGAGCAACCTGGGTTCAAATCCCGACTAGGACGAAGTGAATTTTACTAAAATTTCATTACTACTGTTTTCCGTATTTTCTCGAATGTTCTATTAATTTCTGAATCTTTTCAAGTCTGGAAAGTTCCAGCACTTTTTCAAGTTGTATATAAGGAGATGTAACGTTCATTCGTGGTTCTGAATTAAGATCTCGAGTTGAGACTAACGAGTATTCGCTTCATTTGGCTTTCACATTGTCTTCGCTATCTTCATCTACGCCAGGGCTTCGCAACCGGTGTGCCGCGGCACATTGGTGCGCCGCGACAAGGAACCCAGTGTGCCGCGGTATTTTCGTAGTTATATAAAAATAAAGACACTTGATGTATTTTATTTTAAAGTTACGACCGAATAGCGTTTGTATCGTTCCGTAACTTCTCAATTCACCCTGTCGATCATGTGCAATAAGACATACCCAAGAAGGGGAGCAGCGGCGGGGATTTGCTGCTCACCTCTTTTAATCTTCTTGTGATTCTATTACTTTCAAATTTTGAAAGTGGATTCTAATTTCCACGAAATCAACTTATTATACAGAATTTTTTATAAATCTTTCGCAAACGGGAATATTACCCCCTCCCCCAGGCAGGGGTCATGCCCTCCCGCCCAGAATTTTAGCCCCAGCTTTAACTTTTGCTTTCCTCTTTTCCTGTTCCGATACTAATTTCATTTTATCGTAGTTTTTCAAAACTATAAATTAAAACCATATACTGTTTCCTCCATCGTGAAGTTCTCATGGCTAAGAACTTACCAGATGAGCTGAAGTCAGCTTTTGCGGAAGTCGTGACAATCGTGAATTTCACAAAATCGAGACGGCTCAATTCTCGCCTTTTCTCCGTATACTTTGTGAAGGATTGGGGTCCCTACTTCTTCATACAGAGCTTCGCGGGCTTTCATATGGTAAGGTACTATCAAGAGTTTTCGAATTGAGGTACGAGGTACGATAGTTTTTGATTTTAAAAAAACGAAATGCAGTAAGCCAGTTTGTTGCAAGACAAATATTGGCTGGTAAAACTAGCGTACATGGTTGACATTTTTGAACACCTTAACGAATTGAATCGGAAAATGCAATAACAAGGACAGAATTTGGTTTACATGTATGGACAAGCTAAACGGTTTCAAATCAAAAATTCACCTCTGGAAAGAAGAAGTATATCGTGGCTCATTGGACATGTTCAAACAAACCGTCAACATGCATGGTATGTGAAGGAAATGGCATGGCAGAAAAGCTGCTGAATGTGGTGGCAGAGCAATTAGTCATACTTCAGGATGTATCAGTTAAAGACCTTTCTTGGAAAGCGGAATTTATGGACCTCAAGAACGACAATACTCTTAAACTAAAGTTGAGCGAAGTGCCTCTGGACGAATTTTGGTTGCTGGTTAAAAATGAGTATCCCACCATCTCCTGTCTTGCTATTGATGTGCTGCTACCATTTTTAACTACATATCTTTGTGAACTCAGCTTCTCAGCCCTCACATTTATTAAAAAAAAAAAAAAAAAACAGCAATAGATCATCTCTAAGGAGCCTGGATCAAGAACTCCGTGTAGCTCTTTCCAGCATAGAGCCGAATACCAAACGTCTTTGCTCCTCTTAGGTAGGCTCAAGTGTCTCAGTGTCAAACGAAAGTTGGGTGCTTGGTTTTAATTTCTTGCTTGCTTCTTTCATGTAACATTATTTGATAAATCGTTTGACTGCAGTGTGCACTTTAATGACATGTTTGACAGAAGTGCTTTGAAACATATGAAGCATAAATTTCTGTAAAATTTAATATAGATAGTTTTTGTTGTTCATTATCAAACTCAATACATTCGAAATATTTCTACTTTTTAAATAAATTTAAATACACTACGATAGTTATAATTGTTTCATTCCTATGAAAAAAGTCCCCCCCCCCCCACACGTCTTTTTACCAGTGAATGATAAAACCATTTCTATACTACCATTGCGAAATTAAGTTCAGTGTGCCCCGTTGATCTAGAAATTTCTTAAGTGTGCCGCAAAGTAAAAAAGGTTGAGAAGCACTGATCTACGCGACAATATGAAACTCATTGTTATAAAAGTTTGGTGCCATATAACTGTAACATTAATAGTAATTGTAATGATAATTTTGAATAAAGGCTTTTCTAAAGCAATACAGTGATATAGAGCCGCACTTCTTACTAGGTAACTTCTTACTTTTACTGAAATATCTACATTTACACTAAAAAGAATGAAATAAAAAAATTTTGAAAAAAAAAAAAATAGAACCGACTTCAAAATTGCTCTAAAAAGTGAAAAATAATTTTATTCTTTAAACACCATCGATAATACTTTTAAACATAATTTTTGAAGTTGGCGCAAAAACAAAAAGTAAAATCCATTGTAACCATGCTTCGTTCATATTTTTATCAAAAAATCATCCAAACTTAGGAACGAAACATTTATATCGTTACTCAAATATGCTGTCATCAATGCGTAATGCATGTGGTAATGAAGAAACTGGACGTGGTTAAATTTATACTTGTAGTTGAGCTATGGCTGTGAATGGTTTTATCGATCGTTTTTGCGCCAACTTCAAAAATTATGTTTAAAAGTATTATCGATGGTGTTTAAAGAATAAAATTATTTTTCACTTTTTAGAGCAATTTTGAAGTCGGTTCTATTTTTTTTTTTTTTTTCAAAATTTTTTTATTGGTATTAATAACTTAAATGTGTAAGTAAGTATTTGCTACCAAACTTGCGGAAAAGTGTCAATTTCTGTGGTTTTTGATTAGTGTCATCAGTAATTAAAGTCATACAAAGCCGGCTTTGTATGACTTTCGGAACACTCTCGATCAAATCTTTTAGCACAAAAGAATTATATGCCGCTACGTGCACAGAAATTTTGGGGCCCATCGCGAATGACTTTTACGAAGTCCCTCCATATTGTTTATCCCTACGTCCCTACATATATTTGACTCTCTTTTTAAAAATCTCGCCCCCCCCCTTCAGGCTCGGGCCCGGACCAACATATGTTCCTTCTCTCCCCCCCCCCCGTGTACGCCCCTGATTACATGCAAAATACCGACATCACGTCCACTTATGTCCTTTTTATGGACTCATCAGCCTGGAATAGTGAATAACGAAGCTGGAGGCAGATCTCATCTCATTGAAGCTGAGAGTGCCAACAAACTGGTTGTTAAAGTAAATTTAGCTCACCAGTTGAGAGCTACGGTGTTGTGTTTGGTAATGTTATATGCATCTGCAATAGACGCTTTCCTGTTTGGTTTATTAATCATTATTTGAGAATATGAAACCTGACATAGGGCTGTCCCCAAATGATGCCTAGCTTTTGGGGGGGGGGGGGGTTCTTGAAATTGAGAGTTTGTGATAAGGAGGAGGGGAAAGGGGTAACAAAAAAATGACATCTTTTCCATAAGAATAGTAAGTAATAAAAAATGCTTAAAATACACCGCCAGCTCAGTTATTCCATCCGAGGACTGCAGTTTCGTGCTTTTTAGCACTCCTCAGCCCGGAATAGGAATCACATGAGCTGTAGGCGAAAAATCTCTTAAGGGAGCCAAGAGAGCCAAACAAACTGGTAGCTAATGCAGAATTAGCAAACCAGATGAGCGATCGCAGCAATGGTGCGGTTCAACTCAAAGATTGATGGCAAAGCTAAGGTATATAATAAAAAATGGTTTGACATGTGAAAAAGGGGGGGGGGGGGATTGGGGGGGTATATGTTGAAGTCTGACACTTTGAGACAAAGGGGTGAGAGGGGGTCAAAAAGTGTAAAAAAAAGTGGGACATCAGTTATGGACGGTCCCTAAAAGAAGTTGTGAATAATTTTTAGCCCTTTTTGAATTTATTATGTGGCGATGTGCGAGGGCGTTCATAATGGAGGGAAGGGGGCAAGTGTTCCCTCCCGCCTTAGAATCTAGAACTTCCTTGCTGTTAGTACTTCTTTCTTTGCAAAAATATAAAATCGTTTCTTCTCCAGCCGTTAATGAATAAGTTATTAAAAATGTCAGATTTTAATATAACTCTAATCTGCACTGAAATCAGTTCCCATAGGGAAAATATCCTGCTAAACCATGGGGAAAATATCTGAGCCCCTCACCCCCTTTTACAATTTTGCATATGTGCGCCCTTGGCGTTGGGTACGTTAAACAGATACTTTTTAGCTTTGATTGTTGATTCTAAAGCTGTAAAATGAATGAACATTGCGGTCGAACGCTAGCGTGACCAGAGTTTAACTTATTGTTATTACTTATATAGTTCAATGGTTTAACTTCAGGAGGGGGGGGGGGTGTCAATAAGTTCACGTATATAAAATGCCACACTCGGTTTCCTGGTGGTATTTTAAACCCCCATATTTGCTACGCTCCTCCTCCACATCATGGCCATAAAACAGATTTGAATAATTTGAACTCACTGTTAAAAAAATAGTGGCGACATCTATTGTAAACTTTGATAATTAGAAATAGATGTAAGGAGGACCCGGAACTCTGTCACTTTATACGGTTGTTTCACGTTGATAGAAATTCATAAACAATCATAGAAAATGAAAGGAAAAGACGACATGAAATATAATGTCTAATTCAGAAGCTAAAAAATAAAGAAAAACACGAACGCTTCGCAAAATTCCTAAATTCTGCTTCTAAAATTGTAACACTTCGAAGCCGAGATTTTATGTTCTAATACTTCTCATTGTTGAAAACTATGAAAGCAATGTCTAATTTGAGATTATTAAGTTTTAAATTGAAGACAGCGTGGAACCTGTCGTATTTACACGCTGACCTTTAGACGTCGTTTTTCTGAATTTTAGAAACAAAATGTAAATGTACATTTGCGTTTGTATTTCGTTTTTTCCTAGGTATATTGAGCATGTACTCTTATTAGCACAATTACCCCCCGGAAGTATTCGAATTGACGGACCTGCACACACGACTACTAAAAAAAATGGGGTTTTTTTGCACATAAAAAATATAATGGAATACTTTCAAAAGTCTCTTCATTCTAATACCCTGATTCTGATATTTAAATAAAAGAGCTGACGTGTACATCACATGACTTCTTTTTACTTCAATTTAATGTCATTTTCTCATTATTGGTAGTTTTAATGTGATTTAGTAGTTTACTCTCTAAATATCACCAACAGTTGTCAAATTGAAACCAGATTTAAAAAAAAATATTTTTTAAAAATCACCAAATTTGTCGCTAAGTTGGCAAAAAAACTTGGCGACCAAAAGACTGGCGATATATCGCCAAGTGTCCGCCAAATTATAACACCACTTGAGTTTACATCGAAATTAACAATGATTTCCCCTCAATAAGTGGCAAAAGACCCCCTTTGGAGCATCCGAATGCAACCAAAAGGGAGGTGCACAACTAGACCCCACTAGGAGTCAAAGTACCAAATTTCAACTTTCTAGGACGTTACGTTCTTGAGTTATGCGACATACATACGCACATACATACATACGTACATACAGACGTCACGAGAAAACTCGTTGTAATTAGCTCGGGGATCGTCAAAACGGATATTTCGGGTGTCTGTACTTTCCTAGGCATGTATCCACGTGTGGTCGGGTTGAAAAATGAACTCAACATTCATTTGGGGGTGAGCAAAAGGGAAGTTAAGGCCAATTTTTGAGAGAATTTTTTCGCGAATACAACATTTCCTTTTTTGTAAAAAGAAGTAAAAATAAGTTTAGGTGTTCATTCCATTTGCTGAAAACGGTCTAATGGACGCTATTCACGTGACGTCACTGCGAGTATAGAACGTTACCGAGCGTGCTGTAAAGATGAAATTTCTATTAGCAAGCACATGTATTTTTGCGGTTCATGAACTCTTCTTTCTATATACAAAGACGTCGCTTATTAAAAAGATTTACATTGGAAATGTTAAGGAGAAATAACTCATTTATTTGGCACAAAGTTCTTTCTGTAAAATGCATTTTGCTGATTTTATGTCTCTTGGTTTTTAACCGGAATAGAAGGAAAAATTTCTCTTTATCAAATTTCTCAGCGCTTGTCACACAATTGTGAGTCCGAAAAACAGAGTCTGAATGCTTGTAAGGAATCATCATATATATAATAGCCAATGATCGAGTAACGCTCCTGACATCATCAACAATGAAACTCGCGCCACGGCATGATAATTTGATAATGTGTTTTGGTAATGTTTGACATGCAGGGAAATGTTTTATTGTGGCAAGGCTGAACTCGATCCTGTCACTTAACTGTTTTGCTGGTAACACTGTGTCATTTCAGGGGAATGAAGACACGAAAAAGAGGTAAACGATGAACGCTACCAATTGGAGTTTAGGGTTAATCCACTGGAGTAAAGGTTAAAATGTCAACTATCAAAACATCACCAAACAGGCGGTTGCTTCGTTAAAATATAGCAGTTTTCTCCCGTAATACCTTGACGGGCGATTTTCTGGTATATTATATAATTTAGTATTTAAATTAAACACATTTTTCAAAGCTACAATGCAATCATTAACACTGATATTAGCATTGGTGTGCGAAATTTACTTTAGCTGCCAGTTTGTTGGCACTCTCAGCTTCAAGAAATGAAATGACATCTGCCTCAAGCTCGGTTACCGGCTACTCCAGACTGATGATTCCAACAAGGACGAAAACTGCAGTCTCTGCATTCCATAACTGGGCTGTCAGAAAATTGCGTTTAATTATTCTTTTGTCTGTCATAAAAGGTGGATAACGTTTTAAACTTCCTAGTTGTAACGAAAACAGTTCTTCTACGTTTTTGAAAAAATATTTAACTTGGAGAATTGTTTGAATCACAAAATAACCTCCTAAATGAAGTTATGGTGAAAGTCCTCTGTCAGTTTTATCTACTTTTCCGAGATACAACTTTAATTTCTCCATTAAGATTTACGAGCTGCGACATAAGACCAAGCATGGATCCGTGGGGAGGATCATAGAGGTCATGCATCTCTTCTGAAGGAGACCAAGGATCATTAGCTTAACTAGGGGTTGGCAGGAGTGACTCTCGCCAGAGGCGCAGCAGCCAGGGGGGCGGCATTTCGACTGATGAAAAAAAAAATTTTTAAGAGTTTTTTTTTTTGAATTTAAAAAATGCTTGAATTTTTTTTTTTAAACTCGCAAGAAAAAGAGCTCAAGAGGTTGTATACATATATATATATATATATATATATATATAGTGTGTGTGTGTGTGTGTGTATATATATATATATATAGTGTGTGTATATATATATATATATGTGTGTGTGTGTGTGTGTATTATACATACATACATACATACATAACATCTACTGAGAAGGAACATTGAGCATCATTAAAAACAATTCTGGAAAATAAAATAAGGAAAGAAAAATTAAAGTGCTGGCTCCTATTTGTCGAATCAATTAGTATGTTCCAAAAAAAAAATTTTTTTTGGAGGTCACAATGACCTCCGGTGACTTCCCATGTGGACGAACCGGGGGGGGGGGGCAATTTCTTCAGTTCGTAGCGGACGCTAGACCCCATAGTTACGCTACTGCCAAGGTTTACCTTCAAAGTGCGCTTTGGGGTACTCAATTCCAAGAAATAACTTTGTTACCCTACTTGTTGCCTTACCCTTCAAGAAGCTACCCTACTGTTTGTTGTTTCCGAATACCACTTGTAACTCCTCTTCCAGTTTGTATGCTCGTTTAAACAATGACCTCCACCCTTAACCCTGAAGCTGGATCCACCCTTAACACGAATCGTATGTGCTTTACACAGCAAGAATGTTTTTGAATTTGTTGTCTAGTTGAATCAGTTTGTATTTATGACAGCAGGACTTCTCTTCCACTGCTTAAGATTTCTTTTGCGATCACTTTGCTACTGAACAGGTTGAAAGCTGCCAGTTACAAATCTGCTATGAAAACGGCATTGACGTGCTTCGGTGCGACAACAACATATTTCTGTAGTACAAGCAAATGAAGTTTTCTCGATTTATGGTTGAAGCTAGTTTGATTTCCCAAAAATAGATTAATTGTACCATAAGTGTCCTTTGATGTTAATAGACTTAATTCGTGCAAATTTGATGCTATAAAACGTTAAACTATTTCTAATTTTTTGCAGCAAATTCCGCTTTTCCAAAATACCAGCCTCGAAGCAACCTCACGAGATGGCTCCTGAGAGGAAGGTGCCTGTGGAGAAGTCGGACTTTCACGTCCTGGACGACGAGTTCCACTCCATGCGCGGGAGATTTGAAACGGAGATGAAGCGCATGGAGGAGGAGATGGCCCGCCTCCGGACACGCCTCCAAGAACACGAACGCCCCTCCTCCTTCCAATCTAGTGCGTCCATCCGCATGTCATCCACCGAGGAATCGTCTTCCACACGCAAGAGCGATTCCTGGATGGATGATTTCAGTTCGCCCCTCATCACCCAGAATGGAGACGGTGGGGAAAAGAGCCTCAAGCTGAGGTTTGACGTCAGCGACTACGCCCCAGAAGAGATACTGGTCAAAACAATCGACAACAAATTGAAGGTAAGCATCAGCCGTCTTGTCCCCGTAATACTATATGCTTGTCGCATTAGCTTCAAAGAGTGAACTTCCGTCATCGCCCGCGTTGACTTCCGGCCGGTACAGAGGACAGCGCCACCTAGCGGCAATCCAATGATGGCGTTGTCATGTAGGTGGATTCAAGCATTATCCTCCTGAATACCCATATGTGGTAATAATTCTTAAAACAGCGCTACCCGGCGGCCATCCAACGATGGCATTGTCATGGCGACGACTCCAAGCAATTCAAATCAAATAGATAATTGGGTAACTTCTAAGCTTGTATTTAGAAATTGACTAAAAGTTAAATTACCCGCTATTAATTCTCACACATTCCATAGATGGCAGTGGCCCTTAGTACCAACATTGACTGGTCCTCGTTCCCACATTTTGAGTTAATTTTTGCGTTAAATCGAGAAAGTGATAGGCATTTAGAATTACGGGGGCATTGGTGCCACAGGCAATTTTCGATAAACATGCAGCCATTTCAGTCCAGGTATGAACTATGCGGGATGAACTGTTAAAACGTTTTCTCCAATGGGTGCATTGCCTTTCCATGACAAAGCCTCTCCTTCCTCACGAGATAGGAGATACCAGACTATTCCAATTCAAGGAGTCTATACAGCATTTCGGTCAACTTTCCAAAAACGAGAACAGAAGTTACGTAAAAGAGCGATTACTCCACAAAAAAAGGGGGGCTGCCCATAAATAATGTCACACTTCTTTCCCCTCTCCTCTTTCGTCACAACCTGTCACACTCTATTTTACACCTACCCTTGTCGCACGTCACGTTGTATTATTACATAAGCATATTGTTACAAAGAATGCTTTTATTTCAACCAAAATGTGTAAAGTCACTTCTTGTTACCCCCTTTTTCCTCCGTGTCACCATTTAGCGAGCATCCCTCCCCTTCAAAGCGTGACAACATTTGTGGAGGACACTAACAGGGGTACTAAGTGTCCCAGTCTATGGCATCGAGATCTTTACGATTTTCTCCGTAGAAGTTAAGATACAGATGGAGCAACAGATATTCTCTCTCAATTTGTATCACAAAACCATCTGACAAAGAACTTTCATCTTTGACTAATCGGTTGTTGCTCACTTACCTCTTACTTGGTAGCTCTTACGTCAGTACATAGATTGATTTTTCAGGACTTGGTTTACGTAACCTATTTCCGTGTGTCGATTCCGACCAATTTCGATGTCGTATTCATTAAGGTTAAAGTATATTGACATGAGAGAATAGCATTTGCCACTCGTCCCCCCTACCCCAACTCTGTTCATCCATTCGAGTACTAAAGTCTTAGCCTGATCAGCTGCGGATGGATTGTACCATTTCACATTACCCAGGGTGCACCATGAAGGAAGCCCACGAGAAGGACATTAAGGTATTAGACAATAATAACCAAAGGTATGTTTGTGCTTCTAAGAGAAATTAAATGAATAGTACTGGTTATATAAGTTAACGGTTTGGATAATTGCGTACGGTCACCACGGTTTGTCAATGCATGATCATGATATCTGTAACAAGGTGTTTTACACTTTGTTCTAATGGCAATACATATCTCAATCAAATTCTCTTTTGTTCTAGAGGAGGGAGTTTTCCGTTTTGTTCTAAATGTAATGTGTGTTCTTAAGTCGATTCTTTTTTCTTTGGGATCGGGGATTGGAGCGACAGTTGGCGTTTTTTTTCATGGGAATTTTTAGGAGAGGGTACAGCTTTAAAAATATTTTATTTTGCCTTTTAATATGTTTTACTTGGAAATGTTTTGGGAAATTTTGCGTGAAAATGTGTTCTGCATGTGCGAATGCTTTTTAATTTCACCATGGCAGTTTTGGAAATGACAGAGCCAACCTTCAGGAAACAAAGTTTTAGATACAGTCACTGTGTGTTTGGTTTCAGTTATCTTTCCTGTAAAGTACCCAGCAAAGTATTTCCCTCCTTTTCATCAGTGTTTAAAATAAAATTACTTAAGTCTAGACTTGAGACTAAACCTTGCTCATTAATCACCCTCAAGTTTACACCTCTGTTTATTTATTTCCCTATCTGTTTTCTAAATCTGTCTCGAGTACTTATGCAGGTGGTCTGACATTCCCCGTCCCTCCACGCGTACCTGTCAATTTGGAGCCTGACGTCAACCGAGAGCCTCAAAATAGCCGTTGGATTTCGTCGCGGCCCCCCCCCCCCCCCAAATTATTCACCAACCTGTCTACTGTGGTGAAGGATCGCTCCAATCTGGAATCTCAAGAGCTCGACAGGAATAGAAGGACTTCCGCTTTTGCTGTCTTGACGTAACGTGGACGTTGCACGTTACGCTGCAATGCGGAAATAAACCGTTGCGGACGGACTTTTTTTAGACCTTGAAAATTAGAATACGGTTGACATCCTTTTAGCGACGAGTGACTGGGCTTTTTAAAGATGAGAATTTAACCTAAGAAAAAATTTTCCCCTTCGTCTTTACTCTTTAGAATTTTTATTGCAGAAGATAGAACAAGAACGTAATCAACAGGAAAAAAAAGGTCTGCACTGCACCCAGGGGTACCCATCTAGGGGGGGGACGGGGTCATGGTGCTTTGGGGGGGAGTCATTGCGATATTTAGGGGTGCGCCCCTGCAAAGGATATACGCCAAATATAATCAATTCCCGATAACTCGAAGTCCGATAACTCGAATATTACTATATCTCGAGGTTTTTAAAGTCTTGATCCCTTTGTCTTGAACTTCATGCTAATTATGCTCTATATCCCGAAGTTAACATTCTTTAACTCGAAATTTTTTTTCAAAGGTGACTTGAAATTTATTTTGAAAGAACGAAAAAAAAAAAAAAGGAAAATTGTATAGTTTAAGTGATTATGAGAGAAAAATTCATTCACCTTCATTTGCAATTCCTGTGCAGTAGACCTCTAAAGCAAGGAGAACACCTGTTGAGCCAATGTACTATAAAGGAGTTGCGGAAATGGGTATAGCTTGTTTTCATTTGTTGTCGTGTACTGTTTACATTTAACACATGTTGTTGTACTACGAATCTTCAAGTTGCTAAGGCAACTTATTGTTCCTTTATTCAAAGGCTGATTCAAGGAAAGATGTATTCCCCTTCATTCTTTAGTTCGATCATTTGCTGATAAATTCCCGAGAGAGAGATTTTTTGAGATCTCTAAACGAAAGCTAAAGGCCTTGAATTTAGAAAGTAAAGTAAATCGTATTTAAAATATTGAAAGGAATCCAACAATCAAAAAGAAAGATAATGCATTGAAATATGGCTCCAAATACTCGATCAACGATAGTACAGTCGAGTTCCGACTTACGCGAAGGATGCGTTCCAAGACACTTCGCGTAAGTCCTAATTTCGCGTTGTAGAACAAGGTATGTTTAGTAATTTTTTATAAGTATACCTAATTGTTTCAGACGTTTGTTAACACCCTTCATATTGTTTCAAACCATTTATTAACTATATACAGCAGTATCTTTTACAAAGAACCGACTTTTTCTGTATTTTAGAAAAAGCGTTATTATTTGATAGAAAATTCTGTAATTTAGCACAAAATCTATGATTGATGGGAGAGAGAAACTTAAAGCAGTATGGTACTTACAGTATGTACACTACAGCATTATTATAGCACTTAACAGTATAGATATAGTAAATATATTTATAATTTAAAAAATGAAGATGGTTTATGCAGCGCGATCAGAATGTTATCAGAATGTATTTTATCAACGTTCATAGGTAAAATGAAAAGAAAAAAAAAAGTCAATATTCGGAGCGGTTATTTGTATAAACTAAAGCAAAGCGTTGTTTAGACTAATACAGTGGGTGAACTTCCGCTTTCAGTGATGCTAAAGGGATGAAAGTCCATTCACAAAACCAATATTTAATGTCAACGAAGCCCATTCTAACTCTCCGCTGCTCTTTTCCCAAAAATTTCATGTTGTAGGCGAGTAATTTGTGTCCGCACTAAAAAATTCATTACTCTTGAAAAACTCGCGTTATAGTCATTTCGCGTAAGTCGGATCGCGTTGTAGCGGGATCCGACTGTAACAGAGAAACTTCAATAGCGGTTCGAATCCATGAATGTGAATTTGAAACAAATGAAGATTTGCACCTTTCTTTAAGTGGAATCAGCTCTATTCAGGTGGTTCCAGCAGTATCGAATTCAAGACCATGCCATTCCTATAAGTAGATGTTAGCTGCGTGAGAAAGCAAAGAATTTTTTGCTATTATACTGAATATAGAAAATTTCCACGCCAGTGCTGTATGGCTGGAGAAGTTCAAGACCAGACACAACTTTGTCTTCAGAACTTTTCACGGTGAAGCTGTGCATATTAAGCTTAAAAATTTTTAAGTTCTGTAATTTTGTCTGTTATATGTACATTTTTATTAAAATATTAGATTGTTTTTAATATTGAAATGTCAAAAACCTAGACTAGCGGTAAGTCAAACCTCCCATAAGTCGAAGTTTTCCTTCGGTCCATTTAGATTCGAGTTATCGGGAATTGACTATTCTGTTTTTATTTTGATTAAACGTAAAACTCATGTATAAAACGCACAAAAAAGTACAATATACTAATTCAACAAGCAGCATGGCGTACTTTGGAGCTTCGTGTCAGTTCGACACCATTGTAGCTATAAATGATAACGTATTTGCTATAAAAACGATACTTACTATGTAATTTTGTTACAAACCTTTTTTTTTTTTTTTTTGCTGTTACAAAAGATAAGTCTGCTTATTAAAGAGTTTGTTTTGTTTATTACCCATATTACCCTTTATCCGGATTGCTTTTTAACACGCTTTTATTAGCTTCACCTGTATGTATGTATGTATGTATCTTGTAACGGAATCTTGCAGCTCAAATTTCGCCCACTTCCCGGAATAGGATTTTTTTGAAATTTGGCACGCGACCTCAGATCCGATGACAGTGTAATATTCTATAATCAAATTAATTAATTAACTCTTTTTAATTGTTAGTTTCCTTCAATTTTAATCAATATTTTGGCATAAATCCAACAATGTGAAAAAGGAAAAATTTAAAAAAATACATTAAAAAATGCTCGCAAAAATTATTTAAAAATATCTACAAAAACCTTTAATTTTTCTGCATCAGACAAAATTTGTTCCAATGTTCCAAGGTAATTAGAACATGAAATATAATTGTTCTTAACTAATTTCATGCAAAAATTTAGGTGAGCCTTCAATTGGAAATTCATTGCTGATCAGACCATTGTTGAACAAAAATTTTATTCAAATGCATCTCAAATTTTAATAGTAATATAAATATGATTAATTTCGTCAATTAAGTCCCAATCTGATTCAAATTTTCATATACCGCAAAAAAAAAAAAAAAAAAAAAGTTTCCTGATAATTCTCCAACATAAGACTAAAAAACAGAAAAATAAAATAATAGTTTAAAAAACTAAAAAAGCACGCTTTCGTAGCAAAATGAACTAAAAAGTGAAAAATAATCTTTGGATGATAGTAGTTGACCAATCACTTAATTTTCTTTACTAATAATAAAGCAGAAAGTCTCTCTGTCCGGAGGATGTCTGGATGTCTGTAGGATGTCTGTGACGAGCATAGCGCCTAAACCGTTCGGCCGATTTTCATGAAATTTGGCACAAAGTTAGTATGTAGCATGGGGGTGTGCACCTCGAAGCGATTTTTCGAAAATTCGATGTGGTTCTTTTTTTATTCCAATTTTAAGAAAAAAAACTATCATAAATTACGAAATTATCATAACGTGGAACCGTAACATGGGCACAAGCCAATTGGCGAGATACGAAATTATCATCTTCTTCTTTACTAATAATAAAGCAGAAAGTCTCTCTGTCCGGAGGATGTCTGTAGGATGTCTGTAGGATGTCCGTAGGATGTCTGTGACGCGCATAGCGCTTAAACCGTTCGGCCGATTTTCATGAAATTTGGCACAAAGTTAGTATGTAGCATGGGGGTGTGCACCTCGAAGCGATTTTTCGAAAATTCGATGTGGTTCTTTTTTTATTCCAATTTTAAGAAAAAAAGTATCATAAATTACGAAATTATCGTAACGTGGAACCGTAACATGGGCACAAGCCAATTGGCGAGATACGAAATTATCATAACGTGGAACCGTAATGTCGGTACAAGCCAACTGGCGAGAAAATTCACTATACATTATTTGTAAATATATAGGCGAACCAAAAGACCTTTTGATTTTTCTATTGCGGGCGAAGCCGTGCGGGTATTAATGTAATACAAAAAAAGCGTGGGGGGCTTCTTATCAGTTGTCTTGAATTTCTTCCATTTGTTGTCCAAGCAAAAATGTAAATAGACAGCACCCCACGCTTTTTTGTATTACATTAAAATTAAGTGATTGGTCAACTACTATCATCCAAAGATTATTTTTCACTTTTTAGTTCATTTTGCTACGAAAGCGTGCTTTTTTAGTTTTTGAAACTATTATTTTATTATTCCTGTGAGTCTCGATGAAAGAGATTGTATTGTAGTTTATTGCTGTTTCCAGGGCCGCAGACAGCCAAGGAGGGGATCCCCTTGTCAGTTATGTCGCCGGGCCCCTCCCGTCTAAAATAAAAAAGAAAAGAAACGAGGGTAAAGAAAAAAGGGGGGGAGGGAACAAAAGCAAAAAAAAATCAAAACACTAGGTACGTACTAGAAAACAATTCTATGTTAAGTACCACAACAGTGAGTACCAAAACAGTAAATTTTACTTAATATTTACGTTTTCTCTTCAGAGCTCCCTCCTTCTTTTTTTCTTCCTTTCTCTTTTAAATTTCTTTATTTCTTTCTTTTCTTCTCTTCTTTTTTTTCTTTTTTTTTTTTGCTTCCACTGTCCCCCCCCCCTCCCCCCCAAGGCCCGGGTCCCTAGTTTCCCACTAGGCTGACATAGCCTCTCATCGGGTCTGGCAATTTCATAAGTTTTAAATTTTTCCGAACTCCTGACAGTAATCGCAGAATTTTCAGTTATACACTTAATAATTAGTAGTCTACTTGATGAATTTCCTGACAAAATAAACTAACAATATCAGTATGACCTTTTCCTCCATTTCATTCACCATCAAAAGAACATTTATTGTTGGAAGAACGTGGACATTTTTCTGTTCGAAAAAAAAAAGAATATTTCAAGGACAGCAGTGCACAATCGGTGGAAACGTCCATCTATTGAACACAAGGCTTTCGGAAAAGGCTGATTAGTTTGTGAAATGTATCCTTTGTTGAAGAAAAAAAAAAAAAAAAAATGAACACCGCTGCGTTCCAATTTATACTCACGAGACTGCAGGAACATGCTTCCATGTATAATTGGTACATAAAGTGGACAAATTTCACCGATTCCTCCATTTTAGAACATTGTTGCCTTCACTGGTCTTTGCAAAATTAAATAATTGGTATTAGTATTTTGGAAGGGAATCTAGCTTCCTGCTATAAAGAATGCGTTGAAAAATCTAGGTTTGCAATGAAAGTTAAGTTACGTACATTCATTTATCTTAAGGGCTCGAAATATGTTTATAAAGAGCGATAAAATTTTACAGTTAGAGGAAACAGGCCCGTCATTTCGAATTTTCCCGGGGAAGAGGCGAAAGGTGTAAAATACTCAATGCAAATTTAATCGGAAAACAGCAAAAATCACGCCCACTTTTATAAAAGCATTATTTTTTAAAGGTGGAGGGAATAGTTACGGGGGGGGGGAATTATAGTGGATTGAGAGACATAATACGAATTAAAAAAGTGAACAGTGTGCATGTATTGCACAAATTAATGCAATCTTTGTTGCCTGATTATTGCAATAATCAACTACAAACTTTCTTTGTGAGGCCGATAACTACACAGGATAGTTATTTTCCGCAATAAGGAAGTTGCAACCTATTAAATGTTCATATTTTGGCTATTGGATATTGTTAAATGACCCTCAAAACTAAAAAATTCACCATCGCCGAATTTTAAAACACCGTGGTTGATTTTTAATTAATTTTTAAAAATCCATGCGCAAAAGTGCGCTCTTCTGAAACGTCACGAGCCTACGTCAAAGGGCGCGAATGGGCAGCCTTCCGCCGAAGATCCCTTGTTTTCGCTAGGGACATTTTGAGCGCGCTGATATTTTTATTTTTTAGAAATTCAATAATCCTTTTAAACACACTATGGAGGTCGGATTCGTTAAAGCACAATCTAAATAATCTTCCTCAAGTAACATCAATGATGATATTCGAATATTTACGAGAGGATGAGAGGTTTACTGTTCCAGAAACGCGAGGAGTTAAATGCGAGGAGATAAGCCTTTTACGTTTCGTCTTCCAAGTCGAAAGCACGTTCTTCGGTTCCTCCCATGACATGGGAACCGGTTCGCTAGCGTTTCTCTCCTATCGGAAAGCGCATGACGTCACTTCCTATGCCATTTGACATCACAAGAGCTTGAACTTTAAAAATTAATTTAAAAAAAAAATACTTATCGTATCGCAAAATTTTTTTCACCTATGATGTTCATACATGTTACTCTATCATATAAAAATAAAATTGAAAAATCGAAAACTTCCCTATTAATTAAAAAGCTCATATTGAAAACACTATTTATGCAGGATTTTTAAGCTGAAGGTTAAATTAGGAAGATAAGGTTAAAATTCTGGCAAAAATGTGATGCTTTTCTTGAAAGACCCGAGAAGAAGGCAATATCAAAGCTTAAAACTACTCCGATTTTATGAAATTATCAGGCGAAAGGAGCCATGCTATGAGCACCCACATTGTAGCAGACAAACTTAGTCATTGAACACAGAAGTTCCAGTTTTCAAAGAAGGTGGTGAAGAGCATAAGGCATCGTATTCGCGTTTGGTAGGATCCCAGTCTCTATGCCCGTGACTAGGCCAGTTATTTAAGGGATTCTAGGGGGTCAGTTACCCCCTGGCTTTGAAAGACTGTTTTCACATAAAAATGGGCTTGTTTTGAGGTATTTTCCAATAAAATTTGCATTAACTATACACTCATTGCCCCTCTTTTCCTCCGGAAAAATTCGAAATGACGGGCCTGCCCCAAGACACATCGGGTTCGTGCTCGGAAAATCTGTGAGCTTGAAAGTCCTGTGGTCGCTCACTAAGCAGTTTACAATGGATGCAGGCAACTGGATAAAGTTTTTAGGATTGTGTCCAATTTATGGAAGTGAAGACTGGTGCTGCCATCTTTAAATGGATGACGTAGTTTTCGTCTTTCTGTGTTAGAGGGAATGCTATCAAAATAATAAGCTGTATGTTACCGCCCTTAAGCCGAGGCTAAGGCAGTTCATACCGGCTGCTCGGTTACGACATACCGAGACTACAGTTTCGTTTTTGGTTTGGACTCTGTCATAGTCATTACGAGTTGGAGGCACATGTCCCCTCATTGAAGCTGAACTGACAGTCAAAGTGGTAGTTAATATTAATCTAATATTAATAAGTTGTGATAGAACATTTTACTAGTTAATCCGCACTATTGCTGGCGTACTTTCACGGGTTTGATTAATTGGTTTTTGCTATCAGTTTGAATCTAATCTCAGCTTCAATGATAGGGCATCTGTCTCGACTCCTTTATGACTATGCCAGACTGAGGAGTCGAAAACAGGGTCGACAACTAGATTTTCCTATCCATCCAGTCAATATTTGATGCAGTTTGATACATTCCAATATTGAGGTAATTTTTAGAGTCAACACTCCATATAGCTCGTTTGTCAAAAGATTGCATTATTTTTTCTTAATGAATTCCTTCTCTCCTAGGTGAGTGCCAAGCACGAAGAAAAGAGTCCCCACAAGACAGTCTACCGAGAGTACAACCGAGAATTCCTGCTACCCGCCGGAACAGACCCAGAGCTCATTCGATCCGCCCTGTCCAAAGACGGTCTGCTCACCGTGGAGGCGCCCCTGCCGCCCGCCCTGCAGGCCGGAAGAGAGAGAACCATCCCCATCGACAAGTGCTGAATTGGCCCCTCCTACTTTTCAGAATAATGGCAGTCTTTAGCGGCTTCACTTCATTAGATGTAGATCATCCGTTCCGCCGTAGGGTTTTGAAATTGGATTGTGTGAATGCTTATATGTTTGACGACCTCGAGCGGTCGCTACTGAACGGTTGATCACATGACAGCTAATGACGTCAGCGCATGCTAAAGCATTGGAGATGACGTCATTATTTGTCATGTGATCAACCGACCGGTAAACTACCGGTTGATCAACGAACGCAACCAAAGTACGTATGCGATTTTGCTTCCCCTGGAGTGGAATGTCATCTCATTTCTTTTCGGTGCGTAAAACGATTATACTCTATGTTAGAGCGCAAAAAAATTTCAGTAACCCTGCCGGACCCAGGGGCACATTCAACTCTGACAGAACTTGATCGAATCGAATACGATCAATTGTATCGACCAATAGCGATGCCATAAATTTCCTCTACTCTACCCAGAAGGAAATTTCTCGCTACGTTTCTGGTAGAATTAGACCGAATAGAGCAGTCTATTTGAATATCAGGCCCTTAGATTATTTTTTTTTTTTAAGTTTCACAACTTATTTCCCATTTTTAAAGCCATTTTTGATCGGCCAACACGGCTCCATGCGTCGAACACTACGTTAGGAACTTAGAACAGACATTAGTGGAGGAGGCATAGAGTAGTTTCTCAACCGCCAACATAAAAAGTTTTACTCTATGACTTGTTACATGTCATTTCCGTCGTACTTCAATGGAATAAAAACGCTAATTATTGCTTTTTGGCGAGAAATATTTTGTACAACTTCAGCATAATTAAACTAATAACAATTAATGATCGTCAATGAATTTGGCACTCAGAGCAAGGCGAAAAACCTATGGAAGTGAAGAAATGACCAAGTCTTCGAGTTTTTCTCGTAATTTTGTGAATTTCGTGGAATAATCTTTTTGCAGGTATAAAATAATCAGAATATAGGATCTCAGGTAAAATGGAGGTTCTATAATCCCTCCTTTTACTTTCGTGTTTTAGACACCCACTTTTTTCCCCCCGCATTCTATATATTCCCACCTTTTCCTCTCAGGTGCTAGATTCTCTCCACTTTTTCTCTCACGTTTTTTACCATAAAAAATAAATAAATAAATAAAAGTAAAATAAAGCCAAGTATAGATTTTTGTACTTTTATTACATGATGCATATATATTTTAAGAAGTTTTTTTAATTGTATGCCATTAGAACTGAGGTTCCTTCGTTGTGCTGATTTACGCAGGGTTAAACACGGGACCACAGTTTCCTATATAGGCCTTGAAATTTGCTTACCAAACTATTTTCCGTCCGCTACTTTTTGCTATGCTGTGAATATTTTGTTACATTGCTAATTCACTAATGCACAGATAATTTTCAAACAAAAAAAGAGCTTTTTATACTCAGGATTACATATGCTTTAAAATTTCCTCACAGTTCAATAGTTTTTAATAATGTTAAGTGCAATTTTTTTCAACTTGTCAATGTGGAGCAACCAGGTAGCACTAAAAACGCTCTATAAATCTATTGAAATGGTTGTCAACGTTGTGAACATTTATAAACGTTTGTGAAACGGTTAAACGTTACTTGAGCTGCTTGGGAATACTTCCTCCATCTCCAATTAGTGGCTGAATTTGAATACTTTTGCACTTGTTGTTGATGCTATTGATTTTGTGATTTTTTTTTTGTTCCGATATTTTTTAAAGATTTCTGGGTTACTATGCTATCGATTCACACAAACTTACCAAGCATTTTATCCTTACATCAATGTCAAATTACTTGTAGTTTCAAAAGTCCAAACTTCGCACACTAGTAAGCCACGCCCCATTTTGTGAGGACTCTACCATCAGTATATAAGAACGATCAGTTTACTTTCTATTGAGATTACGATTCAGATAGAAGCTAGTTTTATGCGATTACGGATTGACGAATCCTTAAAAATGGGGCGTGGTTTGAGACAGTCTGAACCCAGGATTTTGAGAATGAATTTGGTACTTATCTTTCAGGAGGTAATGCTTGATATTGTTCGTTTACCAGAAGAAGGCACTTAGATCCGCCTTCGACACGTGGTTTCCGATGGTTCTATTGCTATTTTTGGGAGAAGGTTTATGATCATTGCATGTTGCCGTAAAAGCGGCAGTTTTTAAATTTTGAAATGCGTTTAATTCTAAATTCAGTGACGCAACAACCCGTGGGGGCCAAGGCCTACTGTGCCCATCTCAGTTTTTGAAATGTATCTAACAAAATTAGAATAACGAAAGTAACAGCAGACAAGCGAAGCATGTGACGTAGAGGGCACTAGTACTTTTTCGTACATTTTATTGTACGCCAAAGAAGAGGTTGTTGCACTTTCAAGCACATGGACGTATTCACCGATCACCCCTGCACTAAAATAAACTCTGCGATCGAAATGGCGGGGCGAAGTGCCATTTCGTTGTGAATGCACAATAATGGTCGTTGATGGATGGCATAGCAACATGAAAGATTTGAAAAATGTTTAACCAAACGCATAAAATAGTCATTTGATACAAAAGTATTCAAATGTAGCAATTAGATTGGGTTAAAATTTTTGAGGTATAGCGACTAATTTGAGACGAAGGGAGTGTCTGATACAAGAAATACAGGGAGATAATCTGATGTCTCGAGCTATTATATCAGAAACGTGTTTATTCACACAATCCTATTTCATTCAGCGTAATGCAATAATTTATTTCATTCTTATGGAGGTCAATGCATTTTATTTTCATGCCCCACATTTTGCATAGTAATGAACTCTCTTGCTGTGGTGCAGTCTCTGTAGAGATTGTGGGCTTCGTTCCAAAACTTAACAGCAGATTTCGTACACGCCAATCTCTTATTCGTTGCGTCAGTCCATGGCCTCACTTAACTCTTATAGGCCGTAACAATCGCTGAAACTCATGGCAACAAAGAGGGCGCTACAGGGAATCCCTGTTTTCCATACGTTGCCATTGTTTGGTGGGTGCAGGGGTTCCATTCAGCGCCTCTTTCGGTCAAAATGGGCGACGTCCAATCAAAAATAAACGAACTTTGAAACGTTGACATTGATTGTGGATGCATGAGCTGTATCGGCTTAACACAGAAAAGTCATAAATTGTCAAGGCCCGTTAAGCGTCAGCGCCATTTAGTGGGGCCATGGTCAGTCGTCTAGTCTGTCAAAATCTCCAACTAGTGTAATCAAGGTACATTGATTCAAATATGCAGGGATTTAGATTTTTGATGTTGAATACATGGTACTTGTCGTGTTGCTTAACAAATCATTATTAACAGAACTGAAGAATTTCCCATGGAAAATATTAGGATTAAAAATGGCATTGTTGACTGTGGGAATTGATTGCCAATTTGCTTAGACTAGAGTTACCGTTATATGTTTTCAGGTACAAACAATTTGAATAAGATTTAACAAGCCATTTTCGCCACTTTAATGCTTTACGGAATCTCTACATACAATCACACGACAATTTGAATTTGGAGTAGCATTGGCCAGTTGAATAACTGTTGAATATGTGTACGGAACGAAGCTCATATTCAAGGAGATGCTCTAATCATACATTAGAAAAGTTAGATGAACTGAGCTTATGTGAGTGGAGCGATTAGTACGTTACTTCTTTCTGTGAGGTGTCAGTTACACTAAGTCGCGTGACTTTTAATGACCGTAATATTGACCTTTTTTTTTTGGGGGGGGATGTGGTTTCAATGTTTTTGTTACTTCAGTTGATATTAACGAGCCGAAACATGTTGTCTGACTGTAAAAACCACTTTATTTCTAAAATTTGCTCAAAGTAGCGTAGGATTCCCCTCCCCTAAATAATGTATAGCATTTTTTTTTATCTCAAACTAAGCAAATCTTTGCTACTGCAAAATAACCTTTCAATAAATAGTGAATACAGAATCACGTGATTTATGTATGAAGAAAATATTCTTTCGAAGTGCCACCAATACACCTCCACTTACATAACGCTCTGTCATTAGATGTTTTTGCTTTTCCACTACAAAATGGCAACAACTGTTCATTGTTCTTCGATGTTAGCTCTAATCATTCTGCTGGACAAATTTTGGAGCTTTTTTTTTTTTCATTTTGGTAGCTTTTAAACGACAACTGCTCTGTGAGCGAGTGTACTTGGATGTATTATAATGTGATCTTAATATATATATATTTCAAATTATATTTGAAAGTGAATAAATTTCTATGTAAATTTACGTGTTAAATGTTTGTGCATTTTTGAGTTTTCTTTGTCTAACCATCACATACAGTAAAAGCAAGGGCGAACTAGGCTCCCTAAGAGGACGTCAACCTTGACTCCCAAAGGAGGCAAAAAAAAAAAAAAAAAGAGGCGCCCAATTTTGAGTGCGGGGGAAAAAACGCGAAAGCACACAGGTTTGAGGGCGGAGAAAAAAAGTGAAGGCGTAGAAGTTCGAGGTTGAAAGAAAAAAGAAAGATAGCGGCATACACGTTCGAGGACGCTCTAAGGCGGGGGAAAAAAAAGACTCGCACGTTTAAGGGCACAAATAAAATGAAATGAAAAAAAGGCGCATGTTTTCGAAAAAAATGGCGCTCAAATTTGAGAAGAGCGCAAAAAAAAAAAAAAAAAAGTGCGCAAGAGAAACAACGGCATTCAAGTTCGAGGGCGTAAAAGAGACGAAGACGCACGTTAGGAGCGTATATTGGAATTTATTTTGAGAGGGACCGAAGCCGGATTTTATGAAAACTTTTCAAATTTAAGCACGAAAGTATTATTCACAACACGTGGTTTGGAATTTATTTTGGGAGGTGCCAGAGCCCCTTCGGCATCGTCTTTAGTTACATCCTTGGAGCATAGGTTCGAGGGCGTAAAAACACGAAGGCGCACAAGTTCCAAGAGCGTAAAGGAAAAAAAGAAGACGCTTCAAACGCCCTCTCTGCGCCTTCGGTTTTTTTTTTTTTTTTTTTAATGTTTTTTTTACCAGCATCGACTCGCGGGTCAATGGGGCGGCGGGTCAGTCCGCCCCTGAGTAAAATTTGCAAAAACAAAGTTTGAGCTGGGATTCTGACAGCATGTTTCGACATCAAGCAGGATGCAACCCTTTCAGTATCAAACTATAAAATGAAATATCTTTTGAAAGTTTACGAATTGTCCTAAATCTGGTAGCAAACGCCTGAAATAGTGATTCTTTTCTTCCTTTTTTTTTTTTTTTTTGTCAAATATTCAAAGTGCAAAATTTCTCTTTCTACACAGCAACGGATTTACAAGTTTCTATCACGGAGTAATGCAAAATATTTATCACGTGCATTTTTGTAACTCCTACAGGGATGGGACTAATGTCATGGAGTTGATTTCACAATTTTTTTCTCTGCAACACATCTTGCCCGAACTAAAAGATGAAGAATTTATTAATCCTTTTAAATATACGAGAGTTCCCCTCATCGAGCAGGTGGTTCATGGACTATCAAACACCGCCAATGCCTACAGAATTTACTCTGCATTGTAATTAATTAGGAGGAAACTTCTTCGGGTCACGTCTGCTTGTAATATTCATCAAATATTTATATAACCATGTCTCGACTCAGTTCTGCAGAGTTATGGCTGTTTGATAAAGAGAGAACACCATTTTATATCCCGGACTTCATGCATTACCCATTCTTGACACGCCTCTTGTACTAGGTGCCGTGCTATCTCCGTAATAGTTAACCGCGGGGTCCGCCCTAGTTTGTCTAGAAAATGGATAGGCTTTTCCAAGGTATCCTGCAATTCACACGCCGTTATCCTGCCCTACTTTTATGTGGTATACATCTTAATTATGTTTCGAATGACTGGGTGTGGTGGAAGTAGGAAATAGTAAACATGGACTTGAAGCCGTTGGAAAGTATTTTTGAGGTAAATGAATCAAATGACATTTAACAGTGGCGCAGCTAAATGCTCGCCCTCAAGTGAGGTTTACACAGAACTACGATGCGCAAAATAAAATTGAATGTTTGATATTTTGAATTCAAACTATGCTTTTCGCACTCGCGATAACGATTCGTTGTCACCGATAACGGTGACAAAAAATTGCAATTTTTTATACAGACAAAAAGAGATTGTCTCACAACTGCACAGTATTTTGAGAAAATAGTTTTTTTGAGCAATCACGATTGCTTATTGCTTTCATTTGAATGTTTTGATGTGCTATCATTTTATTTTCCCACCAGCACCCTCTGCAGGCTCATATAGCGAAAGCCGTCTCCAGGTTGCGTCAATATCCTACACTTACACGCATACATACACGCGCGTACAAACAGACACCTACATACATACACCTACACACACACATACAGACACCTACACATACACACACATACACACAACTACCCACACATTCATGCCTGCACACAAACATATGCCTACACACACATACACATACCCCGCCCCCACGCACACAAACACTCATACACACAACTACCAACACTCATGCCTGCACACAGACACATATGCCTACACACACATACACATACCCCGCCCCCACGCACACAAACACTCATACACACAACTACCAACACTCATGCCTGCACACAGACACATATGCCTACACACACATACACATACCCCGCCCCCACGCACACAAACACTCATACACACAACTACCCACACATTCATGCCTGCACACAGACACATATGCCTACACACACATACACATACCCCGCCCCCACGCACACAAACACTCATACACACAACTACCAACACTCATGCCTGCACACAGACACAAACACACATGCCTACACACAAACACACATACCCCACACACAAACACACATACCCACACACAAACACACACGCCTACCTACATACAAACACACACACTCGTGATTGCGAAAAACATAATTTTGAATTCAAGATGACAAAATTCAAATTAATTTTTCCTTTCTTTCTTTTTTTTTTTTTTTAATGTCACAAAGTATTGCTGAATTTGATGGTTAGAATAAAAGGTCCATAGCACAAATACATTTGTAATTGCACTTGAAACTAACATTTACAAAAAGACAAATGACAAATCAAGGAAATTGAAAAACTAAAAAATGGTGCACATAAATGCATGAAAATGCAATTCATCCCACCATCTAGTGGTGAAAGTACCAGTTTGTAACTTTCCGTTACTTATATGTATTAATATTCTACTTATTCGTTACATCAAAAGATTGATTTCTGTACTGTCTCAACGAAAAAGAAATACACATTTAAAATAACAGTAGATATTTAACAAGATAAATCGAAAACTCTTTAATTGGAACTTATTTATTATTTTAAGCTAATACCGAAAAGGCCGGTATTACGAAACTGCAAAGTCACTCGAAATACCGATGTTCGATATACCGGTATCGCAATCACTATTCGGTTTTGTATCACGTACTCTGATATATTGCACTTTTTTTTTTTAATTGTTTCCCAACAAGAGCAATATAACGATGACTAGTATTAGAAAATGTATCTTCGCAATTAAACGTTTTAACAAAATAAAAACCTTGAGATTCCACTAAAAAAAAGGTATTGCTTCTCTCAATCCCTTTAGGCCAAAAGTTCTCTTTTTATCGATTGGAATTGGAACATTTGTCTCAACTCTTCTCCCACAAGCAGAGAAATATTTTATTTTTTATTCCTCCTCCTGTCCCCAATCCGGATGTATCTTCATCCGGCAAAGTATCTCCTTGTGAGTCACTTGGCGCCGGACAGATCCTGTCACTGCTCTTTTGCCGTATCGATTTGTATGTCCCTGAGTCGGTAATATAGGACAAAAAACTTCCCACGCGTATGTAAACGGCGCACAGTGGTTCAAGGGAGGAAAAAATAGCCATTTTTCAAATTAAGGATAAAAGATATTTCATGCCATAATTACTTAGCCCTTGAGTTGTTGTAACTTACTCCATAAGAGTTTTTTGAAAAAAAAAATTCGTTTTTACAAAAATAAGCCGAGATTGTTGAACTATTATGTTTTTACTTTTTTCGGACGTACGCCTTATACTTCAGTTTTAATTCATTCGTTCAATAAGGAGGACTAAAATTTAATAAAAGTCATTTCTGATTGGTTTTTCACACTTATAGGATGCATAGTATATCCTAATTAAAAATTAAAAATTCATCAAAATTGAAAAGTACCTGAATTAAAAAAAACATTATTTTCTTAAAAATATAATGAAAAGTATTGTGGAATATACTTTTATCGGCGGCTTTCGGTGGGCTAAAATTTACATGTATCAATAGTTTAGACCCTCCTGTAAATAAACAACAACATTTTAGCTTCGACCACCTGCGACTGCAGTCGTGGCAAATGTTTTTGTTTGATCTTCGCTATTTACGAATTCCAATATAGTAAGTTAGAAAATAACTCGTAACGGTATGACGGCGGTAAATTACTTTTTTATCAAATAAATTGGTCATCAAATTTGACATACTCCAGAATAACGTATGTCACAGTTTCACTACTTTGCAGGAGCGCCTAAAAACGTTTGTTTACTGTTTCCGAAAGTTGGGGCTTTTGAAACATTCATCAATAAATATAAAGGATTTTTTAAAAACAGATTTACGTTGTTATGGCTTAATGCGGAGCATTATTCTACATGCAACGCAGTAGTAACCTGAAAATAACAATTTTCGGACCCGTTTGGCTTTAAGGAAGATACATATAAGAAAGAAATTTTTAAAACTCATACAGAATTCTATATAAAAAGTTAAATAACCATTCTGTCCATAAAACAATGAAATTAGAAAATCATTAAACGTTTGAAATTTCTGATTTCCTTTTTCGAAATCATTCTAGTATAAAACTGTTCTCAGTTTGTCAACATTGCCAGAAAATATTGTTCGAGGGTATCAATTGCAATAAATAAGCCTTGCGTGTGGCATACGACTGATTTAATTTATATTTTTCACTAAAAACAGAAATGAATTTGAACTACAGAGAAACCCCGATTTCACGTTTCTCAGAGACCTGAATCAAACATAAAATACATAAAATTTGGGAAAACGTCAATTCAAATCCAAAAAGATAAAATATGGGAAAACGAAAAATACGAGAAATGTATAAAAAGCAAAAATCAGATAAGGAAACAAAAATAGTAATAAAGGTTGCTACGATGACGTTTATAAAATGTAAAAATGCGATATTTTACGAAAAGAACGTTATTGTACACACCAGTTTAGATCCTTCTAACACAATAAGTAACGAATTCGGGCGTTTAGGTTGAAAATAGTCAGCAATAATGAGTTATTGAATCTAAAGTAAATACAGCATCTTCCAGGAACACTTTGCAAAGTTTTTTCCTGCTCTTTATGATAAAGAAAATAGTCTTTCACTATTATTAAGCTCTTAAATGCAGTATTGAAAGAAGGGACGAGTTGTGTTTCCTCTTCTTCTTGTTCATCTTCATTGGCAGCCGAAAAGTTCATAAGGTCAGCTACGGATGGAGGAGAAGCGTTTCTATTTTCATGGATTAATTTTCAACAGAGTGGATTATGTTTAAAAATGCACAGATGGAAACACTTTTCTTAATTTTAAAACATCTTTTCTCTTTTTTTTTTTAACTACCGAGGGAAAACGTAAAATGCGGGAAATTCATAAATCACAAGCTTTCCATCCGGGTTAAATTAATATTATTAGTGTATGGAAAAACTGGGACCTGATGATAAAATACGTAAAATGTGGGGAAAACGTAGATTCGAGGGACGTAAAATCGGGGTTTCGCAGTGAATAAGATCAGCAAGCATAAATGTTACCATGCAACTATTTTAACAATTTTCCAAAGCATTTTTTGAGAATATTCAAAGTTGTTGAATTTTTTCCGCTTTTTTGCTGTTTTGAACCACTGTGCGGCGTGGCGTTTAGCATTAAGAAGCACGAAATTTGATTTCTTTCTTTTCCTCTTTCAATTAATTTTTTTTTTACTAGTGGGCAAAGTTATAGACCCAATTTTTAAAAAATGTTTTTCAATCACAATCTAACTCATTTTACTTTGCCTTTATTAAATTGAAGTTGAATAATTAAAAAAAGATAATCCTAATTCAATATTCAGTATACTGCAGTGATAATCAAAAAACTCGCGATTGCACTTTTTATCAAAATTGAGTTACTGTTTTTTCATAATATGTTTTTCCTATATTCATTGTTTTATAATCGTTTATGAATGTGAAATACTTTTTACTAATTCTGAAAAAAATGGAATTTGAATCAAACATATGGAAGCGCAAAACTTTAAAATGCAGTTTCACATTTTGAGTTGAGCTTCAGATTCTATTTTTGTGGTTGGCACGGCAGCACAGTTCAAAAATTAAAATAAAACAATAATTTAGTTTTGTAAATAAAGCATTTCCCAGCATGTCAAACATAATCAAAAAAATATTATCAAATTATCATGCCGTCGCGCGAGTTTCACTGTTGATGACGTAAGGAGCGTTACTCGATCATTCGCTATTATATATATGAGGATTGTGCTTTCTTCATCGTACACAGGGGTGTTCCCATAGGATACGCCGTATACTCTCAAACCTTTTTTAGACATATAGCGTTTACTCTCAAGCTTCGCCAATTCTCATTTATAATTCGGTTTTATCATCGCATTTTTAAGTTTTCCTAAAGCAAAAATAATATAATTTATGTTACCCACATTATTCCACAAGTAACCTCATTTCTTAATGTTTCTTAACACTTAATAAATCAACGCCTTTTGAAAATACGCAAGGAGTACAATGTCATTTTTTAAAAATCTTTACTCAATCAAATCTGTTTGGTGGTCAAATATGAGACAACCACTGTCTCATATTTGACCACCCTCACCCCTGTACAAGGGCACCCATTGGGGCAAGGAGGGGGGGGGGCTAAAAGCCCCCCCTTCCCAAAGGGGAGGGGGGCTAAAGCCCCCCCCCCTCCCCTTAGAAATTAGAAGTTTCTTGCTTTTAGTACTTTTTTCTTTGCAAAAATGTATGAACATCTCTTCTCCAGCCATTAATGAATAAGTTATTAAAAATGTCAAACTTTAATAACTCTAATCTGTACTGGTTTCCACGGGTAAAATATATTTTGCTAAACCATGGGGAAAATATCTGAGGTTCCCCCCCCCCCCCTAAAAACTTTGCATATGGGCGCCCATGCCACTGTATACAATTTATTATTACAGTCACGCGCGGTTTAACGAATTCATCGGGACCGAAACTTTTATACGTTAGATCGGGGTTATTCGTAACATCGGGGTTATAAAAAGAATTTTAAAAAATGCACTTGCCTTGTCTAAAGTACTATTAAGCAACTACACAAAAATATCCATAATTATAAATGGATGGAGATGGATGTAAGATTTAGAAAACAATCCAATATTTCCTAGCTCAAACTGAAAAAAAAAAAAAGTTTTTTTTGCTGTTAAAATAATTCGTTATTTCGAGGTTTATTATTCGGTAGATAGGGGGTTTTGCCTTCATTTTAGTCGGAAAAATTCGCTAAATCGCGGAATTCGTTAAATAGAGGTTCGTTAAATCGGGGTCCGACTATTATATTTTTTACGTGATTCGCGAAGCATTTCAAAAAGATAATGAGGACTCCAAAAGGGAAGATATCTTATTAAAAAGAGCCTTGGCGATCAAAACAATGGGGTCGTTTCCAAAACTTTAAAAGTATTTTTTTCTGAAAGAACATGCCTAAAAGCATAGAATCTGACCAGTTTTTAAATAATTTGTTTAAGTTTAATATTTTTAAAAAATTACTTGAATCGGTGCGCTTTTATCGTTTATGCTTCTGCCGATGACATCACAAATGATGAAATGCCCTTCACTGTTGCCATTCACAGAACAAAATATTTAATTTGCATCTTTACTCACGTGCAGTTGCGTAGCTACAGTGTTTGCCGCCCGGGGCGGTTCCTCATTTCGCCACCCATTCATCGGGAAATACCTAGCCAATACATTAAACTGTCAAGGGTGTTTAAATTGAAACTAGAAATTTAATTTCGAAAAAAAAAGACATAAAATTTTTCTACAAACTTGCAAAAGAAAAAAAAAGAAGGGGGGGGGGTGCACTCTTGGAGAAAATTGCTAAATTTACGTTAAAAAAATCGAAAACATACGCAGTTTTTGGTAAGGTGAAGGGAAAAGGCGGATTGGGTTGCTTCCGGTTTTTTTTTTTTTTTTTTTTTTTTTAAATCTAAATTCTCTTAATGTTTCTTTGTCGACGTTGGGACCGGTGGGCACCGCAAGAAAATGTTCCGAAATCAAAGTTTTAAAATGCAGTTTAAGCTACTTTGTGAAGAGGTTAAAAAATTGGGAACGGTCGGATACTCAATTCGAAAATTTTCAGCCCTGAAGTATGCAATTTTAGGCTATCTGTGGCAGCTCAATAGGGAAGTTTTCGATTTTTCAATTTTATTTTTATATGATAGAGTATAACATGTATGAACATCATAGGTGAAAAAAATTTTGCGATACGATAAATACTTTTTTATTAAATTTAATTTTTAAAGTTCAAGCGATTGTGACGTCATGCGCTCTTCCGCCGCGGGAGAAGCCGAAAGACGTGCAGTTGGCTTCGAAGACGAAACGTAAGGCTTCCCTCCTCGCATTTAACTTCTCGCGTTTCTGGAACATTAAACCTCTCACCCTCTCGGAAATATTCGAATACCATCATTGATATTACTTGAGGAAGATTATTAGATTGTGCTTTAACGAATCCGGCCTCCATAGTGTGTTCAAAAGGATTATTGAATTTCTAAAAAAAAAATATATCAGCGCGCTCAAAATGTCCGTAGCGAAAACAAGGGATCTTCGGCGGAAGGCTGCCCATTAATGCCCTGTGACGTAAGCTCGTAACGTTTCAGAAGAGCGCACTTTTGCGACTAGATTTTTAAAAATTCATTAAAAACCAATCACGGTGTTTTAAAATTCGGCGATGGTGAATTTTTTTTAGTTTTGAGGGTCAATTAACAATATCCAATAGTCAAAATATGAACATTTAATAGGTTGCAACTTCCCCATTGCATGTGTATTCTAAGGCAGTTGTAAAGCGTTAGGAGAAAGAGGGGCGCTGAGGTTTCTTACTGAAGTATTTTTTAAATTTAAATCAATTAAGGATAGTTTTGGTGATTTACTGGAAAGCGGAAGGTTCGGCTTCTTTCTTTAAAAATTGTTCAGCACCAAAGTCTCAAAAACGCAATTATAGGCTATCTTTGGTGACGTTAAGTCAGTAGGCGCTCTCATGAGAAATTTCCGTCATTGACGCCCGACTTTAGGTTTTGTTTGATATTGATAATGCTAGGAGTAAAAGGGGGCAGAGGCAGGTTTCCCTCTCAAAACCTTTCTTCAAGCTGAAGTTCATTTTAGGAGTTTTGAGGAGGAAAAATTAGCGAGTTGACCCACCCAAGCTAATTTCTGTGAGCAAAATATTGGCCTGTCTTTGTGGACGTTAGGAAAAGGTCCGAGGAGTTCGGTTTTCCTTCCTCGGAAATTTTTCAAAATGGAAGTTTTTAGAACGCAGTTTTAATCTTTGGAGACGTTAGATGAGGGGGGGGGATTAAAGTACCATTCTCAGAAAAATTCCAAAACTGAAGTCCTAAAATCGTATTTTAAGCTATCTTTAATCACGTAAGGAGATAAAACATAGTCAAGATTAAAGCACTGTTTTCGAAAATTGATATTGAAGTATCAAAGTTTTAAAAACGTAATTTTAGGCTATATATATAGAGGCTTTAGAACAGAGGGTACGAGTTTTCTCCAGGAAAGTTTTCAGAATTAAAGTCCTATATATGTACTTCTTGGCTGTGTTTGCTGCGTTAGAGGACAGGGTTCGGGGTTCTACCCAGAAATTTTTAAACATTGAGGATTAACACCGTATTTCTAAGTTATCTTTGGTGATATCAGGAAAAGAGATGAAAGATTCCAGAGCTCTCTGTCCTAAAAACATTCGAACTTTTACGCTGTTAAGACTACGGAGTGGAGGTGGGAGAGGTTTCCAACCGGAATTATTTGAAACTGAATACGCTAAAAAACAATATTAGACTATGCTTGGCCAAGTTGAGGGACCAAACCAAATGTTGAAGATGAAATTTGCTTACCTTCCATAAGGAATAGACAAACATGTGATTCAAAGTTGTTGGATAGATTTTCTACTCTCAAAAGCGAGAAAACAGAAATCCCCTTTACTTCTTTTGAATAAGAGAGAACTCTTGTAATGTAATGAATGAGAAATCAAATTAAACCCTGCAATATATAAAGTCATCCCTGTGATAAGCAATAAACTGTTTTGTGTACCATTTTTCCAAACCCCCTCTCCCCTTCCCTTCCCTTTCTTACTCTTGTCACCATTTTCTTGAAGTTAAAAAAAATAATTTGAAAAAAATAATTAAAAAATAACTGTTGGGAAAATAGAAGTATTTTCTGGATCCATGTTTTTTTTTGCTCATCCTATCCATTTCAATGACTAAAAGAAGTACTTTTGATTGAAGGAAACCTGTCATCATTCGGCAAAATTCTCGTCATTCGATGAAATTTGCAGTTCCATTCGGCGAAATTATCGTCATTTGACGAAAGTACGAGTTCCATCCGGCAAAACAATCATCATTGGGCAAAATTTGGAGTTCCATTCGGAAAATTGGGAATCTAGGCTGTCCCCAAGAATTTAAGTTCGGGGCGCCCCTAAGCGAATCATTGAAGTAAAAATAATAGTTACAACCAGGGTTTGTCAAATCCTGGACACCAGGTCGTCCAGGCGACTAGCAAAAAGTCTTAGCGTCTAGTTCTTTCAGATGCTGAATTTTCCTGACAGAGAACTTGAGAGAAACTGATAGAATTAATTCGTCTGATGCCTAAAACTTTTTCCTGGCTTCTAAGATTCAACAATTTTTGCCGGTTCTAGTTATAATGATAATATGTAAGATAATCCCATGATAAAGATTACAGGCAAGGACGGATCCAGAAAAATTTCAAGGAAGGGGCGGTCGATTTTTTAACTTAACTACGTGTCTGGTTTATACATGCTTGGGGGATGGGCAGGCATCTTTATCTACCGGGAAAACCTCCATCTCCTTTTTCCTAACATCACTAAAAATCGCCTGATATTGTATCTTTAAAACTTCAATTCAGAAAAGTTTCCAAGGAGGAGATTTGAATTCGAACCCCATTTTTTGCTTAACGTCGTCAAAGAAAGTTTGTATACCTTCAAAAATTTTATGACATATATGATGATTTACATTTTTTATTACATCATATTTATTATTTTTCATTAATCAAATATATATTTGTTTAATAACACATACCTATTCGTGTAAATAAATTTTTTTAAATACATTTTGTTTGCAATATAATTGTTTTTTAAATTTTACCGTTTTTGAAATAGAGAGCATGCCCTTAAGATGAATTTACTACCATGCTATAACACTTTAAAACTATGATAACTTGTTTAAAATTTAATGAAATAAAGTTAAAACGCTCTGATAAAGTTATACCGCTTTTAATTGTCTGTGAAGATTAACGACTGCAGAGTATCTGTAGATCCATTGCTACTCTTTCAAAGAATAACTGGTCTTTCAAAGAATAACTAACTGAAAAAAACCTTGAGGAATATCTTCATTATGAACTAAACCCGTATCCAACACCTTTATTTGACAATGTTGGAATCTGAAAAACCATGAAATCGGTCGCGACACGATATGAGCGTCTTGCATACTAAAATGTTTCGGTGCTTTTATTTGTATTTGATGTAAAACTGAAACCTATATTTTTATTTGAATGTTCATCAATTAATTTGATGTAAACAAATTTGAATTTTTTCTTTTTTCCGATCAAAAATTTTTGTTGTTTACTTTTAATTAACTGACATTTTTTCAGCACCCTTTTCATTTTTTAAAGATATGATTATCAACAAACTAGTTTAATAACTTTTATTCTATTGCATTTAGTTATTTTTCACTACCTCAACCATTTTAATATGAATGCAAATTGTAAAAAGTAAATTAAAAGATGAAAATAATTCCATTAATGCTTTTTTTTTTAAATTTATTCCTTAAATATTTTCTACTGAAGTTTATTGAATACTTTCATCAGTTGATGTTACATTAATTTTTTTGTTCAGAGGATTAATTTTACATCCTCCAAACGTAACAAATAACCGTTTCCCAAGAACGTCCAATGTTTGTCGTCCAATTTTAAATTAATCTTTTTATGAATCGTAGCTCTTATATATCCTAAGTCTGTTTCACACAAATGCGCAATGTATTTATTCAGAATAACCCGAATGGAAAAACGTTTAATAATGCTATTCGCAATAAACTATAGGGGGCACTGCACCACTGTATAATGGCGGATGAAAAACGTAAAACAAACACACGCCGTAACTTATGACTTGCTTTGACGCTTATTGAATGACAGTAATTTTTCATCGTGTTTGTGGGAAGCTTTCAATTCTATTCTTCTGAAATTACATTTCACCACAAACTGTCTGAAGCCTGTAATTTACCCGAGAGAAAACACGTGTGGAATGGAATGTTTTACCTTTTTCTTCAGTATTATTAATCACCGCAAGGTAGGGTATTTGAGCTGTGGAGTTGCGAAAACTTGTCTCTTTGAATAATTTTATTATTGCTAACAATTATTATAGGCAATTTGAATTTTTATGTATGTAAATGAAAAAGTCTATTTTTCATTTTTTTCCATCGTAAAAGCTAAATGGTAACCTTTTTAATTCTTCAAATATTTATATTTTGGCTAATTATAAAAAATAATGAATACGAAGAAAAAAAAGAAGACATCCTTCATCAAATGGGCTTTGCAACCTTTTTTTATAATTAATATTGATCGATACTCATATATCTGTCCGCTAGATGGCAGCATAAACGATAAGGAAATCTAGACTCTAAGGAAATCAAGTAAAAAAGCGAAGACACTCCATTCTTCCTTCCTCGCACAACAGTATAAAAATATTTTCGATTAAATCATGATGTATTTGCATCATTTAAAAATTTTCAAGACTGTTTTATTAATAATTGGAAAATTATCAATAAGTTGCAGAGCAAAATTTGAAATCTCTGGTTGCATTCGGCGAGCACGACCGAGAGCGACCGGTTAGTTAATCACGTGACAACTAATGATCACGTTCTTTAAGCAACAGCTTAAAATGGTAACCGGTGAGGTTACCGATAGATGATAGAACGCTGCGGTTTGTAACCGGTTACTTACCGGTAGACCGGTGAGGTTTGTCGAACGCAACCTCTGTCTGTTCCTTGTTGTGTCTTTTGCAGATCGTAACCGTAATGAATTATCATATACGGTTACGGTCACGGTCGTGTTGCGTTTGCGTTGGTTGCATGTGCTTGTGTTGTCAAATTCTGTACGAGCCAAGAATG
Organism: Uloborus diversus; assembly: GCF_026930045.1. NCBI lineage: Eukaryota > Metazoa > Arthropoda > Arachnida > Araneae > Uloboridae > Uloborus > Uloborus diversus. Next base: position 185,087,031 of record NC_072735.1, on the reverse strand, counting down.
CTAAAGTTTCACAAGAAACAGAGTAAGCGAATGAGTTGTCGAAAGAAATATAAAATCATTAAGAAGGTACAGAATCATAGGCGTAAGCTCCGGCGAGAACAAAGAAAGAATCCTACAATCAAAAAGCCAAAAGATCCTGGCGTACCGAACAGTTTACCCTTCAAAGAAGAAATTATTAATGAAGCCTTAAAGCGAAAACAGCGAGCTAAAGACTTACGAGAAGCACAGAAGGCAAGTCGGTTGAAGTTACAAATGCAAAACCGGGAAATTGATGATTTAGTTGCTGAAGTCGAGAAGAAGGATGCGAAATTTGAAAAGAGAGACGTAGCTTCAGCTACTGAAAAAAAAGCATTGAAGTCATCTACGGATAAATTTAAATCCTATTATAAAGAATTTAAAAATGTTGTTGAATCTGCAGATGTCATTCTTGAGGTGTTAGATGCTCGAGATCCTTTAGGTAGCCGATGTTTGCAAGTAGAGCAGACAGTTATTGGTTCAGGTAAAAAGTTAATATTAGTACTAAATAAAATTGATTTAATTCCAAGAAAAAATCTAGCGGATTGGTTGAAAGTGCTTCGACAAGAACTCCCTACAGTTGCTTTCAAAGCGTGCACTCAAACACAGAAGGATCATCTGTCCCAATCTAAAGTTGCTGCAATCCATCTCAATGAGAGTCTTCAATCATCTCGTCGGTGTGTTGGCGCTTCATTTCTGATGAAAGTTTTAGGAAATTATTGCCGAAACCAAGATATTCAAACATTTATCAAAGTTGGTGTTGTTGGATTCCCAAATGTTGGGAAAAGCAGTCTTATCAATAGTTTGAAACGAACACGATCTTGCGCTGTTGGTGCAACGCCAGGAATCACTAAAACAGTGCAAGAAATTTCTTTGGATAAACACATTAAGATAATAGATAGTCCTGGTGTTGTTTTTGCTAAGGATGGATCTCCTACTACACTTGCACTGAGAAATGCCGTGAGAGTCGAGACACTCGAAGATGTGATGGAGCCTGCAGAAGCTATAATACAACGAGCAAATCCTGCTCATTTGTGTATGCATTATGGTGTTTCAGAATTTACTGATTCTCATCATTTATTATATCTATTATCGAAACGAATGGGTAAAAAGCGGGGCGGAGTACCCAACATTGAAGACGGAGCTAGACGATTGATCAATGATTGGAACTCTGGCAAAATCAAGTATTACACGCATCCCCCTGAGCTGTACAAACCATTCATCCACATAAACGCAGAATATGTTGCAGAGATGGGAAAAGCTTTTGATGTCTTTTCAATGGAAGAACAAATGGAATTGGATAAAGCACCTAAGGTTCTTCCCGGTCAGGCTGTGCTTGTAAAAAGCACTGAACCGACTGAAGGCATAAGATCTGATGAGACTGTAGAAATGGAAGCTGATGATTCAGAATTGGCAAATTCAATGACGTTTGTCCTTTGTGGTAAAGAGAAAAAGAAGCCTGTGCAAGATAAATGTGAGGTAAAAGCTCTCTTAAATGAATTGCAGCAGAATAAAAATTTAAAAAAGAAGTTTAAGCAAATGAAACGTAGATGTAAGAAGCTTGATAAAGTTGCAACTGAGTTGTCTGAAAAAATAACTACTACATTAAGTTTGGATTAGATTTATGAAATAAATTCATTTCAATATGAATTTCTTCTCTTCCTCATATTTTTTTTTCCTTCCTAAATACCTGTCAACAAATGATTAGTAATGTAGTTGATCTCATTTGGGATAGTATAATTTTCAAATTGGGAGTGTAATTAAACTCGTAAGAGTATCACACAGGGGTCCAGCCAACGTTCTTATAGTGAGTGTGAAAGGACTCCGTTTATCAAGCAATGTTTCCCAAGGGCTGCGCTTGAGAAATTTTCAGAAAACTTGATTTTTTATAATGGTTTTCATTGAAGATTGAAAAGCAATTCGAATTCCTCTCTTTTAGTAAGTTCTTTTTCTTCACAATTATTGGCATTTTTTAAATTTTTCGTCAAAAAGAAAAAAATTGTTACACCTTTTTCAGACCAAGAATATCGGGTAGGCTGGTCCACTCTTTGTGGGGCAAGTTGAACCAGACCAACCTACCCCACTGTAATTTTAAAACGTTTTTCTTCTCTTAAATCTCAATAAATATTACAATCATTCTAAGTGTTTGTGTACCTATTATAGATTCATTTCATCTCATGTTAAACATGTTATGAAATAGTGATAATAAAAACTTAAAGATTTATTTCATATCTGCATATTTTTACTACTTATATCTTCAAACATACTTCTAAATTTTTACAGACAGTTGTTTTCTGAGAGTAAAATATGTAATACATGCTATAATAAAGTTCCTGTACTAAACATATTTTTCTTGCCCAATAAGTAGAGACGTACCGAGTACTCGGTACTCGGCCAATACCGAGTAGTTGCAAAAAATTGAATATTCTCCAAGGCAGATTAAAATTTATAAAAAAAAAGAGCAAGCATTGTATTCTGCAATCATTTACAATTAAAATTTATAAGTCAAATTTAAATTTTGAGAATAATGAAGTTTGTAATGCTTTAATGGAATAACTCTTTATTTTAATGTCCCCAAAGTTAATAAAACTTATTTTTTAAAAATTATGCAAAAAAGGTAAGTATAGAAAATATGGAATTTTTATATTAAAAATGAATTTTTGCTACAAACAAAAATTAGTTATAAAAAATATAAAAATATCTTTGCTTAAAAAATAAAAGGAAATAAAACAACGTTAAAAGTACAGTGCAGGAACACTGCAGACACGTGTTTTGGCATTACAAGGAATTCCTTCTACAATGCACAAAATGGGAGCTCGTGGATTTAAAGGCATCCGACAAAAGTCGGATTTTTTTTGTAGAATGTCTTTACATTCTTTAGCTCACATGTTATGCACTGAAAAAGACGTTCCTTGTAACGGGGAGGGGGGGGGCGGCAGAAACACGTGTCTGAAGTGTTCCTGCACATTTGTTGTATTAAAAAAATTATTTATGTTTGGCGGACTAAAGCTATAATTGATTGGTATACAGTGAAACCCCTCCTAACGGACACCCCTCTTATGCTGACAATTTTTAATTCCCCAGTTCCAATGCAAATAGCATTATTAAACCCCTATCCTGCGAACACCTCTCTGTTGCGGACAAAAAAAAATTGTCCTGTTAGTGTCCGCATTAGAGGGATTTTACTGTAATTTGTTTTAATTCCAACTTGATTAATCATACCTTTTATTTATTAATTTTTAATTTTAAAAATAATTTTTTTGTAAAATTTTTGACACAAACAAAATTGTTTATATAATGCGTAATTGAATTTCAGCAGGAATTTAGTTTTAAAAACTATTATATGGACAAGGAGGTCTATACTACTATTAAAATGAGTTCAAAACTCATCACATGTGTGTCGGTGGTTCTTCTTAAAACGTAATTGGTACTTGGTAACTCGGCCGAGTAGTGAAAGGCCGAGTACTCGGTACTCGGCTACTCGGCGAAAGTGCTACTCGGTACGTCTCTACCAATAAGCATTCTACATAGAAACAACATGAAACAAATCATTGATTAAAAGAATAAAAAAAAGTATATTTTTTCTTAAAATTATCAAATTTCATTTTTTATATTTGATTTTGGAACACAAAGATATTAACTTAAAGCTGTCTATTTTAGTGTAATTTTTCATTGAGATATAGTTACATAGGGGTGCGCATGGAAGTCACCAGGGGGACCATGGTACCCCTATTCGAACATAGAAATGAAAGTTAATACGAAAGTGGCTAACATTTTACATTTTTAGGTTCATTAATATCTTACCTCATACGCTTTAAAAGTGCTTTTTTACTCACAACATTTGGGAAAATTTCCTTAAGCGAGTAAGTTTGGGAGCCTTTGCAAGCGTAATTTCTTCCTCCTGGTACAGTGGTACCCCCATTTCTGAAGCCCTGCGCACGCGTATGGATATATGGTATTAGTATAGCAGGATTTTTACTTTTTGGTATTATTTCATGCAATGGAAGGAAGAAAACAAAGAGCTTTTCCTCCCCAGCAAATATTGATGTACCTGTGCATAAAAGTTAACATATCCTTCCGTTAAATGTGCTATTTCCAAAGCGCAGAAAGTAGCACTTTTATGTGCCCAGATATCATTTGATACATCTTTTGTTAACTTTAATCTGCATTGATTTTCTCATGAAATTCAATAATTGATTTTTTTTTTTGATGTTTATAAAATTGTGTACTAATGGTGAATGCTTATACTGCTCTTTTTAATGAAAGATGATTTGTCAATTAAAATCAATTTAATATGTTATTTTGATCTTTAAACTTTGTTTTTCACTCTGCACACAAAAGATAAGGTATTTTAAATGTTTAATAGTATTTATTAGGGATGTGTCGTTCATGAATGAACGGGTCAAAAAGAACGCATCCGTTCGTTAATTTAAAAAATGAACCACTGTTCTTTTGAACAGTGAGCAGTTTGGAACATTGTATTGATGCACTTGTGATAAAATCGCTGTTTTTTATTTAAATTATATTCACATTCAATTTTTTTTAACTTAATCTCATAGTAGAGGGACTGTTGTAGAAAATATGGCCATAAAATGAATTTTGTGATAAAATCATGAAATTTGGCACATGAATATAGACAATCCTCCCAAGCAAGTATTTTTGAAAAGGGAGACTTTCAAAATCCCCCCCCCCCTCCCCAACCCCTCTGGTGGCCATATTTTGTTATAAATCGAAAACGACTTTTCTTTTTTATTTTTAGAGAAAAAGACACTGTATCTTTTTTTGGGAGTTCCATTATGCTTACTAAAGCATAAAAAGCCATCAAAATATCTCGAAACCTATTAATTTTAATAATAACTTTAAAAACTTTAAAAAAAATCAAAGTGCTTAACATTTTCTGAGGGGTCATTTAAAAAAAAATTTTTTATGGGTGTTTTAAAGCACCATATTAAACAAAATCAATTCCTTTACTTTAGAACCCAATAATCTGAACCCTAGAAATCTTAAACATTAGAACATCCAAAGATATGTTTTAAAATTTACTGATAAAAATTGATTACAAAACTAAGAATTAACTAGAACTAAAACTCATAAACAAAGCTAGTAATTTTTCAAAACTTGAAACGAACATCTGAATTGTTGTTTAAGAATGAATACAACACCTTGATTAGTTTAAACGAAATGAACTTTCATTATCGACAAAAAAAGAGAACTTCAAACAGTTTGAAATTAACTACACATATTTTTTTAAGTTTCACTCACATTCTGCAGTTTTATAAGTCTTATTTGCACTTGCAAAATGGGGGGGGGGGGGGGGTTGAGCATTGACATTTTTTCTAATACAACTCCAAAATTTATTACTAAAAACTTTAAAACGAATTTCAAGTTTTTTCTCATTGGACGATTTGAGGCATTTGTTATATAGTTTTAAAGGATTTAAGAGGAAGAACTAATCAATGACTCCAATAAGAAGTTTAGTGCTATGTTAATAAAGTTAATAAAATAGTAATTTATTGAAATATAACTCACTATTACAAAAACTAGAACTAAATTGCAATACAAATCTAAGAACTGACGCGTAGAATGGTTATATAGAAGGTAATTTAAAACGTTTCAATTAACAAGTAATTTATGCAGATGCATAGCATTTTCCATTGCAGTTTACAAATCGGTATGCAGGTAAACTCATTTTTGAAGCACCCACAAGTTATTTGAAGCAGTTTTTTTTTTTTACACTTTCATGATGCAAATTCACTTTAAGCACTTTAAACTTCGGGCAAACTCAAAAAAACAAGAACGTGCTTCTCATCAATTACTGTAAAACCCCAATCATGAACTAAAGTTAAGGCTAAATTTTTTAGCATACTGCCCAGGGATCGAGTTAAGCATTTGCCAATGCGATAAAATCGTAAATTCGGCGAAAAAGATTCTAATTTGGAGAACAGAAAATTCACTGAAATTTACATAGAAAAAAATATCTCCCTTTAGGTCTAGAGAAAAATTAGGTCCGTTTACAAAATTCGCACCCCTAAAATAGGTTCTTTTGGACTTGCGCCTCTCGCTGATTCAAGGGATATATCGAGTGTGCAGCGTGGCTACCTAGTAGATGTTGTTAGTGGATGCCTTGTTGCACAACCTGTTTCTTTCATTGTGTTCGATATCTTAAACATTGGACTAAGATAGGAATGCAGTCTTAACTTAATGAAAAGCTTTTATTTCTACTCTCAAATTTATTAAAAAAATGATAAATATCACTTTGAGTTTTTTATTTGCCATTTTTCCTTTTTTACTGTACTAGTATGAATCATGTTTCTTGGCCATTTTATAACTTTCGAACAGGAAGCACATGCGGAGTAGAGATGTAGACTGGTATTTTTCTTTGGTAGGCAGTGGCTACTAATACCAAAAACTTTGGTAGTCAAACAAACAGACGTATCTCTATATATATTTATATACGTGTAAGTTAAAAATCTTTATTCTACCCAATAAAAATCAGTACTAGTCATTATTTTCTTTTTTTTTCACTGGAGTATGATATGAATTGAATATAATGTTGCTAATATCATATGCTAATTAAAATTTCAGTTTACAGATCCATTCAATCTGAAACATGATATATTAATGCAGTATGCAGGTGTAAATCTACTTAGTAATCTTTTGGAAAATATTCTGCCGTAATTAATCAGCTTCTTTGTGATAATATATACATGTGGAATACCATTGTCACATTACATATTTTGGATGTTGAGAAATAATTGTACTTTATAAATATTATTTTTGAAGGAGAAATTAGCACTCGAACTTGTAATGCATATTTTAAGTCAAAAAATGAATCAAAATGTAAAAAACTGAGTGATACATTTACATAATTAGTTTATGCTCTTCAAAAAGAATAAATTATTGAAAGTTCTAATAGTGGGGATATTTATATATTTTGTTAAATGCAACAAAATAAGCTATTTTCTTTGATAGTTAGTTTTGAATATTTTTAAAGCATAGATTTACAACATTAATATTAAAAAGCATCTACTACAGTGATAAAAACTCAAAAAAAATAAGAATTAATACATTTTGAATAATTTAATGTAATTCTGCAAAATTTGAAGCCTAGACTGACTAGCTTTAATGGATACCTGCCACTGTAAGTTTATTGCCCTTACTGAAATGCTTGTTAGCTATTTTTTGGCCATTAAATGTGACTCTCAATCTTGCTTCAAGTGTGTCTCGTTTAAAAGATATGCTCTTCATGTCTATGATATCTTTCCTCGAACTCCACACTCTCTCCACCTCATCATTGCCAGAGGTAATATAAAGCATTATATCCAGTAATTTTTGCACTATTTTGAGGTGGCCCAGTTGGTCACTGCACAACATTTTTCATTACTGACATTGCAAAATGCTATAAAGTACCCTTTTTTTTTCCAAAGTTTGAGATGTTTTTGCAATAATGTCTAAAAACTCTGCAAAGGCAAATTAATAATAAATATAGTGGAATAAGACATAATTTATTCATTTTTAGATATTAAAATATAGTTCTCAACTGTCAAAAACTTTGAAATATTTGAAAGGTACAAAAGGATTGAAATTTCAAACACTGGAAGTAATTTTTTCCGAATCCCATGCGCAATGGCGGCATGTCTTCCAAGAGTAAATGTATTTATTATTTATTAAAATAAAACTTGAAATACGCTAATTTAAAGTAGCTTATGCTGAAACAACTTCCGATTACCAAAAATACTAAAATATGTACAAGATGCAATAGGATTGAAATCTCAAGCACATGATGCAATTTCTGAGAAGTCTATCGATACCTGGTTCGATGGTCAGTTCACTGTCGTTCGGGAGAAGAAACTTGGACATACATACATAGATACATACGCTCAGTTTTTAATTATATAAGATGAATAAAAATCTGAATAATTAAGACACAGGCCTACGAATTTAAAATGCAAAATTTTAGTTCGGTGTGATAAAAATTTTAAAGAGGTAGTCCTTATTTTAAACATATAATTCGAGATTTTCAAGTTTTAAACAACGGGAAACTTTTTTTTTTTTTGAACTTTCGTATACCAAGTGGTTTTTGAAAAAAATCCACTTAGGGCCGGATTCAAGTGAAACACACACAATCGCAATCACCGAGATTTGCAATCGCTGTTGGCAGTCGAATTCAAGTGAAACAATTTGGACAATCGCAAGTGAGAAGTCGGGGTAGGAGCTACTGGTCGATGATAATCGCATGTACTTGGAGCGATTAACTGATGTCAACCAATGAGAGAATTAGATTTGAGCTCCCTGGGTTTGAGATGGTTAAAATCGTGATGCAATATTTGTTTTGATGTTGAAATCATGTTCGCTCGCGTAATGGATATGTTCCGTGCTATTTTTTTTTCCAACTTTCAGTTCTACAGTTGGAAAAGAAAGCAAACTGGATAAAAAATGTTGCCGTTTAAGAAATGCTCTATATGTTCCACATGCACATTGTATTTGTTTTGAATAAAACGCATGATGTTTAAAGGAAAATTACGATTTGATAATCATCCGATGAGAATGAATCTCATGAGGATCAAAGATTTTCAAATAATTTTCTCACAACGACAATTGAATAATACTTAGAGAATTTTGAATTTAAACTGCCTATTGTAATATCTGTTTGATTTGAACATGTTTTTTTTCCCTACGTTGAATACATTTGCACAAGTAATAAGTAAAAATATGTTTACTTATGAAGCAAAATGAGAGTTTTTGTTAATAGTTTGGGTTATGTACAAGTTTAAATTCAAAAGTTGGAGCCAATTTCTAGAATAGTTACAAATAATCACATTGATAAGATACATCCAGTTTTGAAATGCTGATACACATTGTGCAGAGATAAGTTCTTTTTACTTCAACTAAACATTTTTACTGTATGTTACTTATTTTAGTTCATCTAGATCATAATAGGTCTCTTTGATTTCGTTTAAACAGGTGTGATTGCAGTATATCTTCTTTGTTATTAAGGGAAGTCAGTTGTTTTTTCACCAGTAAAATGTAAACTAATTTCTTGTTACCGTGAAATAAGTGTAGCTTCAAAAAAGAAATTTTATTCAAATACAAAATTATAAAACTAATTACACCTACATGTACTGTAATACGAACAATGAAAGAACACAGTATGACCAGGGTCGGGCCCGAATCTATCAATTTTGAGGCCCCCTGCCAAAAATCAGCACGGCGGCTAACTGCCTACTAAATTTCTATGTCACTAAGGGCCAGGGGGCACTTTCAGTGGCATGCCCCCTCCCCACACACACTGCAGGGTCTGCGAGTATGTAGATCCGGGCCTGACCAAGGCCGCACAGAGGGTAGGAAAGCAGGGGCAGGGCCGTCCGAAGAGACTGACCATGTTATCTTTCCTTTTATTAAAAATGACAGGAATGTGTTAGTATTTTAAATTAAATCTGTACTAATAATAAAGCTGAAAGTCTCTCTGTCTGGATCTATGTGACTTGCATAGCACCTAGACCATTTGGCCAATTTTCATGAAATTTAGCAAAGTTTGTAGCATGAGGGTGTGCACCTCGAAGCGATATTTCAAAAATCAATTTTGTTTTTTTTTCTATTCCAATTTTCAGAAAATTTCTCCGACCAAATCATCACAATGTGGAATAGTAAATTACGAAATCATCATAACGCGGAACTGTAACATGGGCAAGTGAATTGGCGAGAAATTCACCATACATTACTTAAATATAAAGGCGAACCAAAAGACCTTTTAATTTTCTACTATGGGCAAAGCGGTGTGGGTACCACTAGTACTGAATAAAAGTAAAAAGAGTACATTTTAATGCAGCTAAAGCTCAGTTTAGAGCTCGCTGTCATGTCTTCACTCCCGCCCGGCGGGGGATGCCCTGCTCATCCTTCTCTTTGGACAGCCATGTGCCAGGCAAAAACTTTGAAGCTAGCTCACAAGGGGCCTGCTAGCCCTGGAAATGGACACAAAGGGGTGTTTTTGGGCATTGTAGCATAACGAGAAATTTTTTATATGGAGGTGAAGGTTTACTTAAAACCGGGGTTGCAGTGTCAGGCCAATTTTAGGTTAGGAGATACGAGTTGGAAGCTTTGAAATTCTAGAATTTGGAATCTTTTTCCCTCTAGACTATAGCTGTTTCAGGGATACGGAGTAATAGTGGGAATTGGTTTGCTTTTGGGGTAAAAGCAGGGCAGCTGAGAGCCAAGGCGAACCTGTTGTTAATTTGGTCTCCAGCCCCCACTCTCCTCATAAAACTGAGCTGTGATCCCTAGTTTTCGACTAGGCTGCAATGGTCTCTCGTTGGCCCTGCGTAAACAAGTCTGAGATTTAAAAATTCAAATGCATTGCTGTAATACAATTTTCCCATCACCGCCGCACGTAAAGGCATACATTGGCCTTAAAACCAGCCATGTACTTCATGTAGTATTACGGCGCTACATGCTGTATAACCCGCCACAAGTCGAACCGCACCATGCTGCGGACACCCACTGGTGAGATAAATTTACTTTGTCTACCAGTTTGTTGGCGCTCTCAGCTCCAATGAGTTGATATCTGCCTCCAGCTCGGATGTTCACACTATTCCAGACTGATGAGCTCTAATAAGAACCAAACTGCAGTCTTTGGATGTGATAACCGGACTGTCTGGTACAATTGCAGGTTATTCTCTTGTACATCAAGTGCCGGATCCAGGGCGAAGGAAGCATGTTGTAATATAACTAGATGCAAAACTCAGCTGCAGCCACCAACTGTGCAAATTTTGAAGTAAATGGGCAAAAACATAGTCAACGAGGATACAATGCTGTTTCCATCCTATCAGAGGCTACGGCAGAAGTTGTTTCTGCACATCTTGTTCGAGCACTTGTCTATTTACTAAAAGGTCTAAATTACCTACGGAACCATTTCTTGTAGTGTATCTGGTTAATACAGTCGAATTTGCTTATAACGAGCCCTGATTTAACGAGAACTTGGATTAAGCGAGGGAATCAAAAAGCTTTGGCTGGTACAATGTTAAGCCTATAAGAGCGTAACTCACCTTATTGAGCAAACCCCACTTCAAGCGAGCAATATTTTTGTCAGTCATAAAATTTCTGTCAATTTCCACTGCAGAAAACATTATTCTATTTCTCGAAAAATTTCATTAACATTTTGAATTAAAACAAAAAGACATAAATCCTGAGAAAAAGTGACACAGCCTTTTTTAAAAAAAATTGTGGAGTTTAGGAGGATTTAGAAATTATATTTGTTGAAGCGAATGTTAAATCATTTCCGAGATATACTTCCAAGGATATTGTAGCTCTAAGCCTTAAGCCTTGGACATACTGTCAGACCGGCTTAATCGAATATCGTCGGTTCCAAGAAATATTATTTGATTAAGCGGGGAAATTTTATTTACCTTTTTAAATTTACAACTTGTCTTAAAACATAATAATAAAAAAACAAGTTTTTAAGGGAAATAATTAGTGTTATTTCTTAAGTTTTAGAAATAAGCTAAATAAACAACAAAATAATTTCTTATATAAACAAGTATATTACAAGTATGTATGAAAATTATAAAAAGTAGCTTACAACTTCAGTTATGAAATCTTTATTTTTGGCACTTTTTTTCAGAACAACATAGTTTTTTGAAAAATTTCATAATAGGCGATTGCTCGCTCATGATCTTTTGAGAACACTTTCTGACACCCTTTTCCCCCTCCTTGTCTACCATATCTTACATTAAATATTTGTCAATTTATCATCGTCTAAATTGTGTACAATATTTATTTCTGTTATTTAATCAGGTTATCGACTGCGCTATTTTTCTTAATGTAAAGACAGTTGGCAATAAATATTACTTTATAGTTTAACTCGATGCTTGCTTGCAACCGGCTCAACCAGTTAACCGATCACGTGCTTTAATCAGCCAATCAACAAAATGGTAACCGAAAGGTGATAGAACATTGCAGTAAGTAACCCGTTACTCACCGGTCGACCGGTGAGGTTCGTCGAATGCAAACAATAAGTGTTCTTACTTAATTTCGATTATCCGGGGAAATTATTCGATTAAGCGGGGATCTTTAGTATTGCATCTATGGGGAAATATTCGGTTCCAGGAGGTTTTATTCGTATAAACGGGTTATTCGTTTATCTGTTACCCGATTAAGCAGGGCTTACAGTATTCAATAGTTTCTAAAGTGCAGAAAAAATTCGAACTATTTAAAGCCGCAGATGCCATTGGCGATGTTCTTCATATCACGAAATCCTTGAAAAAATAACAAGAAAGAGAGAAATAAGACAGTTCAAAGAAAATAGCTAACTTTGGTGTTATATTGAAATATAAAAATAACTCAGTATGTATAAATTTTCATGATTTTTTCCACAAACCCTTATTTTTTACGAGCACTCTGGTATATATAACAAGCAAATGCTGCGGTCTCTTTGCGCTTGTTTTTAGTGAGTTGGACTGTACTACATATATGGGAGCAAGCCCTTGCTACAGGCGGCAACTTCTGAAAGGTGGCAAAATTCACCATAATTAGTTTCTTCAAATTTGTTCAAACTTGATATAAAACCTTGAAGGTAGACGGGTAAGGACTAGTGATGGGCATAATCGAATCACTCGAGAACTCTTATTGTCACGAATTCTTGGTTATTGATCGACTCAGCTGGAGTTCTCGATTTCAAAAGATCTGGATTATCAATCGCTCAAGTTCTCGATTTGGAAAGATATTGATTATCAAAAGGTCTCGATAATGCCCATCACTAGTGAGGGCATCAGTTTCAACATTTGCCACAGACATATAAAAATAACAGAAAAATTTAACATCTGGCACTGCTCGCTTTTCACTATCACCCCCTCCCAAACCAGTATTAAACGACTGAATTCGAAATTTGCCCCCCTTGTCTGACTACGTTTTGCATATGCACCTTTGTGAAGTACTGCCATTATTTTTTTCCTCATTGGAAAAATAAACAACGGGATTTGGATTGTCATTTATTTTTTCATTTATTTACAGCAAAATGTTTCTGCCAATTATTTTTTTTAAAATCATGGATATGCAGTACATATATGTTACTGCAAAACACCAAAATTAAAGAATGTCGACTTTTACTGACGATTCACCAGAAATATTAAGTATATCACCGATGCCTTTGGTATGTGTATGTTGATATGCACTGACTAGTGTCGACATTTACCAGATTTCAGACTTTCACAATTTACCTTTTAATGGGAGTACAATGCATGTCATAGTAGGAACTTATGCTGGGGCCATGTAGCTAAGTTTGATGCATTTTGTTATTGTACCATAATGCGCAAGTAAATGCAATTTTAGCAAATAATTGAAAAATACTAGCCTAGAATTGAGATTTTATATTAGTAAGATAGTGAACGTTAAACAAATTTACTCACTTTCAACAATCCCTTTTCTTTTTCTTTCTCAACTAGTATAGTACTAACTAGTAAAATTACAACAATGAAGAGAATTTAATTATAATTTCTCATCACAGTCGTAATTCAACTTGTATTGTTGTTCAGCCGGAAAAAAATTCCGTTGATTTCTTCAAAACGACGAAGTAGTATAATGACTATGCAGAATATTATGCCATCAAGTATTAAGTCATAATTAAAATAAGTACTGCATTTGTGGATGAAAACAATGTTAAATTGAAGAAGTATCGCATATTTTAAGTAAATAAAACCAATTTTACTTCCAATGTAAAATGAAGGCTACTGCAAAAATGCAACGGTTACGGTAAACAAAAAACGAGTCTTGCATTGAGTTGCCAATTTAGAATTGAAAATTTTCAACAATAACATTCCATTAATTCTAAAATCAACTTTGCATTCAAAACAGACGCCATTGATGTTTTTCTGCACTTGCGAGGGATTTTCCAGACTTACAAGAGCTCGAGAGCAATTGCAAATTTTGCGAGGGAATCGGGACTGAAGACAATCGCAATGTTACACTTGAATTCAAATTGGGGAAATAGCGATCGCATCGGTGCATTGCGATCGGCCGTGTTTCACTTGAATCCCTGTGTTAGTAATGCAATTTAAAACTATTTGAGCTAGCTGTCAATCTTGCCTACAATGGAGCATCCCCTGAACTGCTTATACATTTTCACATGTATTTTATTTATTCCTTTAATAGCTGTCCAAAACCTGAATATATATATATTACAACTTATAACCCAGTCCATAATATTAAGATTGCAGGCAAATTTTGTTTCCAATTGAAAAACAATTCAAAATTCTTATTCATGTTATAAAAAGTTGTCTAAATGAACATGTACATTTAAACAAGTTATTCTCAATTTATTGGAATTTATTCTCAATTTATTGGATTAGTATTGGAAAGGGTTCAAAGGCGGGCTACAAGGCTAATAAATGAACTTTCTCATTTAGACTAGGGTTCTAGGCTTAGAATGCTAAAAATGTACAGTCTCGAGCAAAGAAGAGACCGAGGGGACATGATTCAGTTGTTTAAATTTATTAAAATGAAAGATGTTACGGGGTTAACATTCATTCCATGTACTTCCTTTTTCAGATCGAAAAAATTGAAGTAATAATAATCACAACAAATTATTGTTACAGGGAGGTCAGTTGACCCTCCCCTTATTGAATAAGAATACGAATAAGGAGTTTTATCTGCAGCATTTATTTTTATTGGTGTGTACTCTTTTGAATACTTGCTACGCTGGTCTTAATCCATTGAGAGTTTATGTTAATGATCTAAGACGCTGGCGGGGGGGGGGGGGGGGGGAGTGTTTTCGTGTGCCGGTTGAATATTTCAGAAATCTAGCAAGTCTAGGTATAGGGGTTTAACCCCCCCCCCCCCCCCGATTGCTCACATCACCATATCTTTTTCGGCGGCCCTGAAGCCATTATACATTGCCGGTAGCTGCATTGTGTCAATAATGTAAAACTTTCTCTACTTTACTCAAACATAAATGAGCATTGAGCAGGAACCGAATCATTCAGGTTGCGTTCGACGAGCTCGACCGAGAGCGACCGGTTAGTTAATCACGTGACAGTTAATGATCACGTGCTCCAATCAACCAATCAATTGTTAAGAGTGGTAACCGCCGTGGTAACCGGTTGATCATAGAACGATTCGGTAAGTAACCAGTTACCTACCGGTCGACTGGTGAGTTTCGGCGAACGCAACCTCACTGTCTAACATAAGAAATTAAAACAAATTTAATGTTGAGAAATAGTTCTTTAACTCTTTTTCTCTTGAAAAAACTTACTGCAAATCACTTTACGTCCCTAGTACTAATACTGTTTTAGGGAATGGGAACATTGCATCAAAAAACTCACATAAGTGTCCAAGCTTATGCGGTTAATACCTCAGTGCTCATGACCGTAACTTACAATTCAGCGAGTCATTTGATGTTTCGTTAATGGCAACGTCAAAAAGAAACAAACATGGATGCGCCCAGTGATCAGAGTTTAAAAGACAAAATTGAAAAAATTCGTGCAAAAAACAGAAAAAAGTGCTTGCGTTCTAAGAAAGCATCATCTGAAAGTGAAGATGAAAAGGAAGAAGATATGAGGTTACCTAGACTCTATACTTTGTCGTTATTATTTCATGTTAATGTTTAGTTAAGCCAACGCATTATTGTCTGTCAGCCAGTCGTTAATGTAGCGTCAGTCCACAATTCGATATTGAAATCTTAGATCTTGTTTTCAAAGTGAATGTAGAATTTCATTTGAAATTGCAAACGTGCTGGGAAATGTTTTAGCAATAAATGACGTCCTTCCGTAGATCGTTTTACTGATATCAGGGTCTAGGTCAGTTATACTCTTGATGCCGTCTTAACTGCTTGGTTTATTTATTTATTTTTTTTGAAGTATATATTTCACCAGTGTTATATGTTCGGGTTTGTTTTGCACCCCCCTCAATATGCGTTAGAAAGTAGAAGGGAAGTTCCCATAAATCTCTGCACCTGAAATAATTTTTTCTTTCATTTGCCACTTTTCATTGTAGTTACTGCTATTGATTAATAATAAGTGTCCCTTCACCAAGCTTGTCATTTAAAAAATTTCCAGGGTACAAACAATGTTCTCAATGCATGTATAATAAAAACAATTACATTTATATGCACTGTGATGTTTTGAGAGCAAATTATCTAGTAAAGCAGGGGTGTCCACAGGGGGGATTATGGCAAAGGTTGCGCCATCAAAATTTTCGGTGGGGGGGGGGGGGGTTTTAAAAGTTATTTATTTATTTATTTAAATTTATTAATGGAAAAAATTAAATTTATGTATTGATTTATTTTTTATTTAAATTGTTTATTTTATTTATTTTTTATTCTGTTTATATTTTAATTCATTCATTCATTTAGTTTGTGTGTGCAATGTGAATATGTTTTTGGCATCGCACACAACTTTTCTTTTAAAATTATATAAATAAAAGAAAGAAGAAAAAAAAACATTAAAAAAATAATTCACAAAAAATATTTTTAAAAAAATCAAAAAAAAAAAAAAAAAAACTAAAAACTAAAATTAAAGAAAATAACAATAAAAAATAAAAAAGGGAAAGAGCATTGAGAAAACTTTTTTTTTTGGGGGGGGGGGAGGGAGATGGGCACCCCTGTAGTAAAGTAAGCCAAATGGCTGTTTATTTAGGATAATGTCTCAAGTGATTATAGATCCTGTTGTTCCAGACATACTGAGGTGTCCCATTCTCTGAAGTAGCAGAAGGGAATGCTGTGAATTGAGCTGTTATTAAAGCATTTTCATATGTTGCTCCCCTTTAATGCACTCATAGAAAAGGTATATTGTTGCTGATGAATAACCTGGGCATTGGCGAAAAAATACAAACTTGCTCATTTTTATTAAGAGGCCTTACTTTTAATTCACTCATTAATAAAGTTGCACTAAAGTTAACCTGTCATTTCGAGCTACAAAACACATTTTTAGAGAAGCTGGCCAAACTTATTGACAAATCAAGCAGACACAACTGAGTCTAAAACAACAGCCAAACTTGACTTTGTTGGAAAGGTAAATAAAAATCCAAAGAGGGGCAAAGTGCCAGTAAATAGAGGGTGATTCATAATGAATGGGACAAAAAGGAAACATGTTTTTGAACAATATAATCAATATATTTAGAAAATACAAAATTTCCCCAAAACTACAATTATTCAAGTTTCTACAGATGTTCAATATGTGCCCCCTCCGGTTACACGACAAATATCTACATGGTAATCAAGCTCCTGCCACACTTGTGATAGCATATCCCCTGTGATAGAGTTCATCACTGCAGTTATGCAGTGTTGAACCACTGCTTCAGTATCTCTAAGTCCTGAGGAAGTGGAGGCGCAAACACCTTGTCTTTAAGAAACGCCAGAGAAAAAAGCGCATTAGATCTAGTGACCTCGGCCCTCGGCAATCATGTAAAATCCCGTTGCTGAGCGTGGCCAATCTAGCGAGGGGGTAGACGTTTGTTCAAGAACTCGCATGCCTTGTTATTCAAATGTGGAGGAGCACCCTTTTGTTTAAAAGGGCCTCTAGCGGTGAGTTCGTCATTCAATGATTTTCCTTGTTGTCAAATAAAACTTGTATAATTGTACTTTCAGAATAAATTTGTTTCGACCGAATAAATCCATTACACACTGCACTATTCGTTTTGCCCCATTAATTATGAATCACCCTGTACAAGCAGCAATTCGCTTATTCTGATATTTAATGTGAATTTGCTGCAAAATGAAAAAGACAAATGAGATTAAACTAAGGCAAATTCCAGACATACTTTTAAAAAAATAATTTAGCTCAATTCGTAGCAATGTGCCTGTCTGTAAATTAGAGATAAGACAAGCTCAGTCCGGGCCCGAAGCGGGTGCGGGCTCTAGAATTTGAAATGGATTTCAGGCTCGGGAGGGCTCAGCTCATGGTAAGGTTTTTAATCTTCCATGTCCATACAAATACTTTTCCTGTTGAAAAATTGATTCTTTTTTTAATTTTACTTTGCTGTAGTGTAAAAATGCATAAAACTTAAACCATGGGAAAAAAAATTTCAATTTTAATTTTAGAATTTCTTTTTTGGGCAATAAACAAATACTTTTTTTTTTTTTTTTCAAAAACAAAAAAAAAAAGGATATTTGAATTAATGTTGCCTCACATGAAAATTTTTAAAAAATAAGACAAAAAAGTAATTAACTGTTATTTATAACATGTTTGTTTGAAATTACTATTACAAGACATAATATACTAATTCATCTGAAATAGAGCATTTTGAGAAAAGTTTTAATAAAATGATCTTTATTAATAGACAGATATGTAAAAAGTGTTTTGAACCAATTGCTGTTGATATATAAGAACCCATTTTTGGTTGACTTAAAATAAAACAACAGCTGAGAAACCATGTCGGACTCTAGTGGGCTCGGTTTTGAGAGCTTTTGACTCAGGCTCGGGCGAGCTCGGATTTTGACACGAAGCAATGCCCGTGGGCTCGGTTTTCAAATTTGCGGGCTCGGGCTTCCGAAAATGAGCCCAAACTCATCTCTACTGTAAATTAGGCTATAGTTTCAAGCCCACACATGTTCCTACCATTTTCTTTACGACTTTTACTGTAAAAATACATGCATAAAAATCGTTATGCATATTAGGGGCCATTCATTTATTACGTAAGGGTCCAGAAGGGGGAGGGGTGGAAAAATCTCTACATACTGTTACTTGGGAGGGGGGGCTGAATCCATTCTTACGTCGAGATTTCAAGTCGATGTTTTACATTAGAAATCACGCAGTCAAGTGGTTTGGCAAGGATCATATTTCATTTGCATTTGGAAGTTGAAAAACTTATTAGGATGAGCTGTTTTTTATTTGTTTTACACAGAAGGAATAGTGTAAAATAAAATAAAAAATTCACACTATGGATGGCATGTTTTATTTTCAACTAATATCGCATCATATACAAAAAAAAAAAAAAAAGGCAAAAAAAAAAAAACATTTAGTGTTGATTCCAACTTCTTAGTATTCCTGATACAATAAGGTTTAATTTAATAACGATTCCAGTGATACAAGATTCATGGATTCATTATTTTATTACTTTGGAAAACAAAATTGAATCTTACGTAAGAATAGCACAGTGGGAGGGGGGGAGGGGTAGAAGTTGCTTTATGCAAAATAAAATGATAGTATTATTTAAAAAATAAACTTTATGAAGTTGTCAAATTCTGTCATTCATATGGAAAAGACTTTTAGTAAAATTTACTAACATCATCTTTATTTTTAAATTCCAGCGCCTTATTGGAAGATGCTAAAGAACTGAGAAAACTGAGGAAAAGAGCAAATGGTGTAAGGTATGGTACATAGAAGGAATTACTAAAAATACATATTTAAAAATTAATGTGAACTTATAAACCAAATATTTTCAGTGCAATAACCCTGCTGAACATTATTTCGCCAACCACCGTTCACCACTTTGATGGCTCAATGCCTCCTACAGAAAGTGGCAATTGATGCTTTTACCTTTTGACGTCCTCAGGACTAGATGTCCGACCCTTTATCTCCGACCCCTTAAGGTTTAGAGGGATGAGACAGGACGAAATGGTTTCCCCTGAATGCTCTGTATCCAACAGTGACAATAATGGTTTAATAGATATTGACAGTCCGAAGGAGACACAAGCACAGATGCACACAGGTTTTAATAGTATAGATCAGCGGCAGGCAACCTGTCGATCTCGAGCCTATTATGAGTCGATCTCGACAATATTTTGTGTCATGTTTTTTCTCTGACTAGAATTATTGAACATTAATTTATGGAAAAAATTCGGTTTAGTGTCTAAATTGAAAGTTCTTTGAAAAATTTCCAGACTTTTTATAGTCATTGGAATTCTTTAGTCACATTTTTATCAATTTTAAAGCAAATATTATACTTGTTTCTGAAAATGTTTTGATATTGGTTAAAAAACATTATTTTTACACAATTTAAAACAACTACTTAATACGTATCAAAGTATATTTGATAAGAGTTAACCTACAATTCGGACTCGGCATAGTCTCAACTTAACCCTGTATGCAAAACATCCATTTCAGTCTTAAGTGTGCATCTATGTTAAGTGCAATCTATGCATCATGCCCCCCCCCCTTCCTCTCCCCCACACAAGTCGATCTTGTGCTCACATTAAACTTAGAAAGTAGATCTTCAGACAATTTAGGTTGTTGACCGCTGGTATAGATACTATCAATTTTCTACAACCATATTATTATTTTTTAAATTCTTGCTTTTGTTGCTTGAACTCAGTAGGCAGTTTAAAGGTGATTGAGGACAGGCTGCATACGCAAGGGCTTAATCATTTTTCAATGTGTTTCATGTTTTATTTATTTGGCCAAAGCTAATGCTCTTTCTTTTTAGTGCTGTTGGTTTAGCCCTTGGAAAAAAACTAACTGTGCAAGAAGAATTGACTGTGGTATGTGTTTTGTTCTGTATTTAATTTAAATATCTTGAAAAATGTCTTGCTTTGTTTGTGAAGCATTATTTCTTTTAATATCAGTCCTTATTCCTCCATCTTACTACTATTATTATTCCATGAAATATTGTGTTTGGGGATACAAGATGTATAAGATATTGTTGATGACATTATCAGAAGCGAGACTTTTTCTGGTTCTACCCCTGAAATCTAGATATTTTTTAGTTTGCAAATCTCAGGGTTTTTTTAGTTGGTGGTAAATCATGCTAAGAATTTTTTTTTTCTATTATTGCCATAATATAGGTATCCACATGAACTTTGAAGACATAATTTAATTATTATAATAATGCAGCATAAATGCATTATTAATGGTTATTCTTGCTCAGTAGCAGTTTAGAATGTTTCTATTTCAAATTTAAAAAAAAAAAGTACATCATATGACTTCTTTTTATGCCAATTTAATGTTATTTCCCCATTATTTGCAATTTTAATGTGATTGTGTGTGTGTGTGCTAAAAGTGCTAAAGTATTGAAAACTTTTTAAAATAATGATGAACTAATTTTTCTAATGATTTTCAATTAAACTTACCTTTTAAAACATTCATAACTCCCAATTATTTGCAGAATTGGGTGGCACAGGTGCCGCGGATAAGAAAAATCGCGGATAAACTGCAAAAAGGCTAAAATGTGGTAACACCTTAGGTAAAAACTTCTTCCTCAAAACATTAGCTGTCTTGATCCGTAATACTTTCTACAAATAGAACAAATGTTCTGTATTTTTGCACAACAGAACTTAGCATCATTAAAAAAAACAAGTATTGTGAGGCTCTGCAAGGTTGAGCTCCTACTCTGACAATGTTTACCTCTGTTTCGCCAAATAGGGAAGGGCAATTGGTCAGGGTGGCGACAGATCAGGGAAATCAGGGAGATCAGGGAAAAGTCAGGGAACTTTATTAATCAGGGAAAAGTCAGGGAAATATCAGGGAATTTTGAAAAAATAACAAAAAAATCAGGGAAAATTGATTTTATGAAGAAAAAAATTTTTTTTTTTTGCTTTACAAAATTAAGTACTCTAATTCCCTATGCATTTTCTGCCAATTATTTGTTCCAAAAAAAAGTAAAATTAATGAGATGCGATTATACACTGCCGCTCATTAGTGCATCTTTTTTCCTCAAAGTATCCTCGTCAAAGTATTGAATCTTACTTATTAACCACAGGATGAACTTCCTAAGATTGCTTCTGTGTCTGTTAGGTTGTTTATTTTACCTAGCTTAAAATTTCCTTTTACGCTTTCAATGCTACATAAAATAAACAACCATATACGCAAAGAGGAAGCCTTCATTAATGCCTTAGCTCCCTGCCTTTATTCCATTGTCCCGAAGTAATTAGCGCATTGTAATCAAGATTTCTGGTTTTTGAATAATACTATAAAAGCTTAAAGTTATTACTTCTTCGTGTTTTTAATTTAATTGCTAAAATTGAACTTTCAATAAAAAAAACTTTGTTTTTGTCCTTATACTATTTGTTGTCACCAGATTATAAAGGTTTTCTTTTCTTCCGACCTAAGTGATTCTTTAATTTTATAACCAAGTTGTATTCTTCTTTTATATATTTTGAAATAAACCAATTGCTTTTTTTTTTCTTTTTCTTGCATTTCAAAGTTATTTGTTACAAAAGCAATCTAAGATTTTTTTTCGTTACATACTGAAATACTGAGTTAACTTGTGTACTTAAGTAAATATCTTTATTTTTTTCATTGTTAAAAGGCTGTATTCATTCATTAAAACTTATGTTCTTGATTAGAGAAAAGATCCCTATGAATGGATGTCAAATGATTTCATCTGTTTTGTATAAATATGTCAATTAGTTATATAAGAATAACTACATTACTTCTATTCTTTCACTATTACTTGTTATTCTTGCAACAATTATTATACTGTTTGAAAACTTAATTCAAAATAATTTTAATTACTTTTTAGTTCTATCATAAATACACATATGTTTTAAGAGTAACTTTAATAGTTTCTTAAAATACTTGTGCTAAGTTTTTTTTTTAAATTTTCTATAATCTTTCCATTGTAGAAAAATTTAATGCACTGTTTTGTAGGTTCCCCCCCCCTCCCCAAAAATTGACTTAATATGTTTTTTTAACCATTTTATTAAAAAAGTAGCATCTTTTTAAAATATATCTTTAGTTCAACAACTTTACACAACTAAAACGTTTAAATTACTGCATTTTATACAAACATACAATGGATTTCAAGTAGATCCAAGAAAGAAAACCATTATCATTGGTAACGTAAATCAGGGAAATTTGGTGAACTTAATCAGGGAAAAGTCAGGGAACTTTTTTTCGCAGTTTCTGTCGCCACCCTGTTGGTGCTAAATTGAGTTGAGAAACTTTCTTAGTAGTTCTTCAAAAATATTCTAACTAAAATCCGAGCCAATAACGTGTCTTTTTTTTTACTGAACTCCCCTAAAACAGGTAAACATATTCAAGGTCACAGCTCAACTAACCAGCGCTGCACTATATGTAAGGTGAAGAAAGCACAAAAACATAAATAAGTAAAACAAAAACAACTGAGTTCAAATTAGTATTTTTTGACAAAAGAAAAAAAGTACAGCCATTAGTATTTGCGTTTTGCTGCGAAATTACATGTTCCTGAATGTCGATTGAATCGTGGATATTCCTCTCGGCGGATAATCCGCTCGCAGATAATCGGGAGTTTACTGTAGTTTAAAAATTAACTAAAAAAAAGAATCAAGTATCTAAAATATTAGAAATAATGCATTAGTATCATTTTGTCATCTGTCTGTCATTCCACCCACATGCTTATAACTTTTGCGCTGAATGATAATGACATTTTTAGGTATTTCACCTGGCAAGACGCAAAATGTAGCGATCTTCATTAAAATTTTACGCAGTTTGAGTAAAGGTTCAATATTAAGTATGAAAGAACAAAATTGCACAATAATGTTAAAAGCCCTCATTATGAGTATGGACGGTTATGACAGCCGTAATTTTCTTTCATTTACTTTGATGTTAAATACACCGAATCAGGCTTAGAAATTTCTACCCAAGAAATTCTTATTTCAAGCAAATGTTTGATGACTACTACCAAAACTGAAAGTTTTTTGATTTACCAGTTGCATGTAGTGATCATAAGGTCTGTAAGCCTGTAAAAACTGCTAGATGGTAATGATGCAAAGTTTTGGGAACAAGTTTTAACTATGCAAGAAATATATAAACGTATGCAATCAAGCAGAAAAGAAACTTGATTTCAAATGAGGATACTTGAAGCATCGTAAAAGTTCATTTTAGCAGGGCTCAAAAATTATACTGCTCGACATGCCCAGGGCATGAAAAAAATCTGTGGGGCATGAGTCTTTTACCCTTACATGCCCGGCCGGGCATGTAATTTTTTGATCAAATATTTTTTCCTAAAACTTTATTATTTCCTATTTTATTGAAAAATTACCATATCCTTAGTTGGAGCTCAAAATTTATTTCAAGTCCTACTGCTAAGATGGTTTTCTGTTTCCGGTTTGTGTGGAAGCAATCTTTCCCCTTATATAATTTAAATTTTGTTAAATTTAACGACGGCTTATTATGCACTATTTATTCAAACTATTTTTTTTATGATTTATATAAAAACAATTCCTCTGATTAATTCTGTATGACAAATTCAAATGCTGTTATTGATATACATTAAGGAAAACTGGGAATGTAAAAATTCAGGCATGTGTCTTTTAGACAAACATGTCTTGTAGGGCATGTAAAATTTTAAAGATTTTTCTAGCCCTGCATTTTAGTTGGTTTTTTCTCCACTGTTCTGGCAGACCGTTTAAGACAGAAAATCAGATTAGGGACAGTGGATGTCTATGACATTTTACTAAAAATATTAAGCCTTTACATAAATAAATGTTATTTTGTTGTGTTAAATGCTTCTTTCTTTTTTAAGATGACAAACAAATGGTAATAAAAAAGAAATGTTAAACGTCCTTCTAAGGTTGCTATTAGTCTTGGACAAAAAATTGCACCTTTCTAGAGAACGACCCACATATAGTAGTGTTTGTGACCTAAGTCAGTTTTCCTTGTACATTATTGACTAGTATTTACATTTTTGCCATATTATTGCTTGTAATTGTGATGCATTTTATTTTAATTCAATATTTCTCCCTTTTTCTTTATTTTAGGATGATCCATTTAAATTGAAAACAGGGGGTTTTATTGACATGAAATCATTAAAAGGGAAAGGAAAGTAAGTTGAAGCACATTATATTTTATTTAAAAAAATTTTTTACGTTTAAGTCATATTAGAATTAGACAGAATTTCGCTTTGAAATCTACTTGGAAAAGAAATTATAGTATTCTGTTATATGAGCCATTTGTATCTTGAAAGTGTTTTCAGTTTTTAACTGTCATATGATGATTTTATACCCAAATAAAGTAATTATTATTTTAAAGGAAATCACAATATTTTAACTTCTAAACTTTAAATCAAAAATACATGATTTATAAACATTAAAAAACTCTCCATTTTACTTCTGTAGCATCACAAACTTTATATAAATTGTAATATAATATAAGTAGAAATTGACAGAATTTATTTAAATTATGCCTGAAAATTTATATTGTATAAATAATTACATGTAAGTAGAGTGAAGGATAAAAATCATCAGTATTCAGGAGAGAAATTTTTATTATATGTGTTGAAAATAAAAAGCTGAAGGAAACAGCTTTAAATTATTAAAATAAAAAGTACACCTTTCTACAAAATTATATTGATAAAGATGAAGGAAACACACAAATATATAGCATATTCTACATTGAAATTAATAGCCTCAAAGTTCTACGATCTATTTACTGAAAAATATTTATTGTTTCCGTTACTACAGATACTAATAAATGCACTATATAAGTAAAATAAAATGCCCGATAAATGAGTGTAAGGTTTCTTCTTTTTAAATATTAGTGAGATTTCAACCACTTCAAATCAGCATTCTAAAATAGCTTCCAACTAGCAACTTGAGATTTGTTGTATTTTATCATTTGCTGTGTACATTTTTTGAAAACTTATTATGTAACAGGGTTGCCAACCTTGGAGGAACAAAATGAGAATCATCTGTGGTGATTTTGAGGAGCAATTTGAAAATTTGCGGAGCAGTTCGGTATTTTGTATCAATAAAAATAACTAAAACCACTTATCTAAAATTGTTTTAGAGCTTTAAAAATCATCTTAAGTACTAGTATAAAAATAATTATTTTTAAATTAATAAAACAGTTTCAAACACTGTTTCAATCTTTGAGTATAAGCATGTTTAATTTCCCATATTTACATGTTTGGCATGATAATAGCAAAATATAAGCTTGAAAACGTTCAGCCAGGAAGTGCAGAGCAAAACACCTTATTTGAGGAGTCGCGGAGTTTTGCCATTTTTACCGAGCAGTTGGCAACCCTGATGTAATATAAAAGTGATTTAATAACCTTTCCAGCTGAATGCTGCAAGTGGACCTTCTAGTTTTTTTTTTTTTTTTAATTTGCATAGTAAAAAAATTTGATTGAAATTATAGTAAAAAAAATTTGAAGTAGCACAAAGTTTTCCAGGATGGCAAAAAATAAGTGCTGTTGTTCAGGATACCCTGAAAGACTGCACCTATTTCCTGCTTTTTTCCCATTAGGTATGTATACAGATAAGGGCATCATTCCAAAGGTTTACTTTGAGGCAGAGACTCTCCCCTTAACATATTTATAAATGATTCTGTCAGCTTTATCAATCAATATGTTTTAGATATGCAGAATGCAGTTATAAAAAGCTGATTTTTCAGGTATTTTAAATCATACCTTTATGAAATTTTATGCAAGTAACAAAGACGTAAAATAATTTATTGTTCAGAGTATTCATGTTATTGAAATTACTTCCTAGGATTGGTGGCGATGAACTAGATGCAGTGCATTTGGGCAGTGTTTTCTCAGCAGAAACCAATCGTAGGGATGAGGACGCAGATATGTAAGTTTGTTTTATGTTATATATATTTTACACATTACTGGCTAAGTCAGTGTTAGAAATGAGCAGTCATTAGTCGCATTTTGTGACCAAAAGCTTTGATTTGACCCCTAGATTTACAACCCTAGGTGCCAAATTAGATGCCTAATTTTTGGATCACACTGAAACTCCCCCCCCCCCCCTGATTCATTGTGATAAAGACCTGAGGTATGCCAGAAGTATAAATTTATAAAAGTAATTTTCAAATGCAATCAGTTTTGTCATTAAAAAATAATTTTCCTTTGGATAAGTTACAAATAAGCTTCGACAGTGTGTTTAATATATATTTTTTTAATGTTTGGATATATATTTAATTCATTAAAAATGGCAGTGAGGTTGTTCATTTTGACACTTCAAAACTTATTCTAGGTGTCGTCATAACTCCTAGATTTAAATTCTTATTTCTAACATTGGGCTTAGTTCTCACTATTAAGATATCATTATATTGTCTTTTTGTATTTTACTGCTATTTTAAAAATATATTTTTTTATTATCTTGTGTTTGAACTGAAATGAAGTAGTTGTGTATTTCTCTTTGAACTGTGTTAATAGAATATGTAAAAGATGTTTATGTTGGTTGCGTGCTACCGTTTTATTTTCCTAAAACTTATTTCAAAAACCAATTTTTGAAAATGTTTTTAATGTGTACTCTTTTAAATTTGAAATAAGGCAACACACAGCAAAAATCGTGTTTATGGTTTTAATAAATTCCATAGGAATTAAGCAAAGATATTTTCGATTTTAAAGCTTTTAGAAAATTTATAATTTAAAATAAAATTAATACTATTTGTATTATAATATAAGTAGGAATTGACAGAATTTATTGAAATTATGTCTGAAAATTTATTATATCAGAAATTAAAAATTGCTTCAACTGAATTAGTTTTCTAAAACAAGAAGGTGTGTGAATCTAAACCCAGCACTTGCTTGAAAAAAAAAATATCTATGTTCTTTAAAATTAAAAAAAAAAATAAATAAATAAAAAAATAAATAAATATTGTTGTTACTAATAAATAAAAACAAATAAATTCATAATAAAAAGAATATTTTAGTTTAAAATAGTATTTAGTTTATTTTTGTTTCAAGCTCCTATTTTTTAAGGGAAATTTAAATTTAGTTTAGAATTTAGTTTTTTCTTCTTTATTGGTTCAGAAATTGCAAGATTTTATTGGTGACAATTCCATCATTTAATATATCAATTGTTAGTAAGCTCTTTTTAAAAATTTAATTAATGTTTTGCAATTTATATGCTTATGTACCACCTTGTTTTCTAGGGAAAAAAAACAAATAATTACAGTGATAATGCTTGATTATACTAATCCTGATACTAAAATACTATAAATTAAATAGTTGTTGCAGTTATTGATGAAATATAGGCCTTAATATGACTGAGAATTTTTAAATACTTATTATGTAAAATAGCTGTTTAATTTTGACACCATTTTCAGGAAAATTGTCAAATTCAACTGCTTTATAAATTTATTTCGAAATGTCAGAGTGCCTTTTATGTGTTCATAACAATTTGTATTTTTTTTTTTTTTTTTTTTTTGAACCCATTGAAACAAAATTTTTACTTTATTTAAACTATTTAGCATAGCAATGTGTTATTATTTATTTCTACTTCAAAATTATTAAATGCAGTCAAATGTTTTCAACCAAATAAAAGAATTCACTCTATTTTAAAATTTGACAGTCACTTAAATTTATGTTCTTTCTGAAAGGATGAAATATATTGAAGAAGAACTTGGAAAAAGAAAAGGATTGTCAAGCATTCCTGAAGCTAAGAAAGAAGCTCTGTAAGTTTCATGTTTAATAATAGAAATGAACTTGATATTTTCCACCTCCAGCTCAGTCACTTCCTATGCTGGACTGATGGGTGCTGATGACTGAGCTGGCGGTGTATTTCATGTATAAGATACTTGTTTTTTTTTTTTTTTTTTTTTTTTTTTTTTTTTTTTTTTTCTCAGTATATTTCTGATGCAAAATGCTAATTAAAACAAAGCCAATTTTTATGGTATAGATATTTGTAATTAATATTTGTTCCCAATTAGGAGGCAAGCTGACAGTAGTAATGCTCATGAAAGTGAAGATAGTGTTGATAGTGAAGGGTATGATAATTTTTTTTATATGTTACGTGTTTCATTTACAGCTCATTGGACAATTGATTATTTCTTATTGAATGCTGCAATGGGGTCGTTTCCAAAAATTTAAAAGTATTTTTTTCTGAAAGAGCATGCTTAAAAGTATAAGATCTGACCATTTTTTGAATAATTTGTTAAGTTTAATATTTTTAAAAAATTTCTTAAATTGGTGCACTTTCATTGTTTACGTTTCTGTCGTGTGACATCACAAATGATGAAATGCCATTCATTGTTGCCATTCATGGAGAAAAATATTTAATTCGCATCTTTACTCACGTCTATTGACAACGAAAGGGTTGATAGCAAGCGTCGAGCGCAATATTTAATTCGCTTCTTGATTATCATAACGTGGTAACACAGTAGAAAGATGCGGCAAAGAGCATCATTTGTGACGTTATGAAGACCACGAGTTGTTTGAAAAATCGGACATTTAAAAAAAATTAATTAAAAAATAACTGTTGGGAAAATGAAAGTATTTTCTTGGTCCTTGTTATTTTTTTACTCATTCTATCAATTTCAGTGACTAAAAGTAGCACTTTTGACTGAAGGAAACAATCCCAGTGCTCTGTTTTACAAATTTTTGAAAGTAAGTTATAGTTTAGAAAGCCATAGCTGTTTATGCTTGAGATGTCTGTAGAAAATGGCTGAAAATCTTTTGAGGGATTTCCACTTAAAAAAAGAAGACAAAAAAAACTTTGAAGCGGAACAAAGTAAAAATAGTAAAAAATAATCTGAATAAGTGAAATCTGAAAATTCCATACAAATTAGCTTTTTATTTTAATTGTAT
Organism: Uloborus diversus; assembly: GCF_026930045.1. NCBI lineage: Eukaryota > Metazoa > Arthropoda > Arachnida > Araneae > Uloboridae > Uloborus > Uloborus diversus. Next base: position 185,057,637 of record NC_072735.1, on the reverse strand, counting down.
TATTCAGTCATATGAAAGAGAATACTAAAACTCTTAACATTTCCTAATGATTAAAAATATTTTTTTCTTGAATAAAATGAGATAAATTTTATTTTATCAGGTTTGATAATTTTGTTGACCAAGTGTTCTTATTGGGACAGTGGGAAAAACCACGGCAATATCGGAAAAAACGTTGTTTTAATTTATGAAATAATGCATGTAATTGTGATGGCGATGATTTTAAATCTCCTCTGAAAAACATTTCAACATAAAATATCACTATGGCTAGAATAATATAATAACTCTGTTTCTTCAACCTCAAAAAACTTTCTGGAATACTCAGTTGACTTGTTTGAAAACATTTGAATATAATCACAACAATTATTTAAAAAGTAGTCACCAGGGTGGCTAGATTTGAATCGAAAATTTGTCTGGAATTCATTAGCGCATTAGTGGTTGGTATAATTTAATTTCTCAAGCATCATACTGTCTGTTTTCTTTTGCCGAAACCTCCCGCCAATTTGTGCATTCGACAGGTCTGCTGATTTTATCAAAATAGGGATTCAAACTCGGAATTAAAAAAATGCGAAATAACGTTCAGCAGTTCTTCCAAAGTAGCATCGAAAAAGACAGAGATGACAAGTGCGAGCAGAAAGGGTCCATCTTCAACCTGTCACCCCTTTTTCAAATAGAATCTATCCTGAGTGCTAATCTTAGCTTTTGAAAATGGACAGTAATTTTTCAGTGTGTTCATTTATCTTTTCTGTTTAAAAATATTTTGTTGACAATTTTTTCTTTTTTGTAAAGTTCTATATTTAATCTTTTATTTTCTTTAAAATTAAATATGAGACACATCCCTTTTTATTAAAAAAAAACCTCCTTCAGAATTTTGGCAACTTTCACCCCAGATGCGAGAAAAGAACCGGTTGAGGGGAACGGGAGGGGGTAGTCTTTCCTAAAGTTCTGCATGTTTATCCAAGTTGAAAAATAAAATAAAGGTGCTACTTTCAGAAAGGAATAAAGTTAAAGTTATTTTGAGTTGTATTTATTTAGTACCTAATTAACTTGTAACTTAATGATAAAAAATATCAGGACTAAGTTATTATTTCTTTAAAAGTCCTCTTCTGGAAAATCAATATGCTCAAAAAAAAAAAAAAAAAAAAAAAAAAAAAGCTATAGAAGCATAACTTGAAAGGTTTTCTTACAAATATGCTGAGCTGGGGAGTAATGGATAGTTATGCTGTCAGTTACGGCAGTGACAAATATGGTAATACCTATTTTGTATCCAAATCATGTAGAGGGCACCGTGCATGCACTGCGCCCTCTACATGATTTAGATACAAAACAATAACTATTATGATAATTAAATTATTATTTAACCTATTTGCTAAAATTACTTTTAAAAGTACCTTGATACATGAGTTTTTTTTTTTTTTTTTTGAATAATGTTCACTATTTTAATTTGAAAATGTCTATTTCACTTTTAAATACCTGATCAATTTTCAATTACACTTCATATAATTTCGCTGACAAAATTTATGTACTTTTTTACTTGAAAGTTGAAAATTTTACATTTCTTAAAAATGTGTTCTGCATTAATAATAAACTGTTAAAGATGGTAGGAAATTGTGTTTTAATGCATAAATTTTTAAAACACTTAATGATTTTTTTTTCTTTTGACCTCCATCAAAGGCCTCTAAAAGCAGATGATGTTTTGTTTGAAGTTCCTGAACATTTAAGACGTCCTTCAACCAAGAAATCAGAAGAGATGTTGTCTAACCAAATGCTTTCCGGTATCCCTGAAGTTGATTTAGGAATAGAGTGAGATTTCATTTCTTTCTTCTTTGTGTTTAAGGAGAATAAGTAGAAATCAAAATCTTTTTCATAAACTACTGTGTTTATTTTGCTTTATCATTTTGTAATGAATTGTTGTCTCTTTAGTGCAAGATCATTGAGGTCAAACATCGCCAATATTATTTTCAATGTCTTTTTTAAAGGAAATTTCATCGACTTTCTCTAATGCATAAAATCTTCCAAAAATCAAAACTGTTATTCTGATATTTTTCATTTTCTTAGTTTTTGCTCATTATAATTTATGCACCAATGTATGAATCTAAAATTAATTAAAATTTTTACCTGTATTTACAACTAATAATTTTTTTTTTAAAAAATTGACACAATTATAAAATTTATTGAACACTATTATCAAATTAAACCTGCAAATGTAGTTATAATATAAAACTCATCTGAAAATGAAAAATTTTTTAGAAGGGAATGATACTTCATGATAGTAGTATTAATATAAATGATAGAAAATTAAATGCAACATTTCTTCTCATTACTAATTTGTTTTTTTTTTTAACTTAATTACATGAAATACCTATAACATGATTTTTAACTATCCTTAAAAAAAAAAAAAAAAAAAAAAAAAAAGACTTTTTTTCAATGTGTGAGATGTAGGTTTACTAAGGCTTTCTATGCATTGACAAAGTTTGGAGACCACTGTTCTAAAATCATTTTTTTAAATGTATTTTTTAGCAAAATATACATTTGTAAAAAGTTTTTACTTAGTATATAGAACAATTGAAAGTTATTTGTTTTTCAGGGAGCGAATTCGTAACATTGAAGCTACAGAGGAAGCCAAATTAAGAGTTCTGAGGGAAAGAATGAAGAAAAAAGAGAAAAGTATGTCCTTTGTGCCTACAAACATGGCAGTGAATTTCGTGCAGCACAACAGATGTAAGTTGCTCATTTAAATCAATCCAATTTTATTTGTTTGTAAGATAAAAAAGAAAACTCCATTTTTAGACTCAAATTTATTTTTAATGTAAATTTGGGCTAGAAAATGTTGAATTTCTCAATCTGTTGCCAGCTTAAAAGTAATCTTTTAAATTGAAGCTTTCACTTAGCTCTGACTATGGCCCCCACTAAATTTCACTTACGCTTATAGGCCATCACAATCACTGAAACTCATGGCAACAAAGAGGGCGCTACAGGGAATCCCTGTTTTCCATTGATTAGTGGATGCATGGGTTTCTTTTAGCGCCTCTTGCGCTCAAAATGGGCAACGTCCAATCGAAAATAAACAAACTTTGAAATTCGTCATTGATTCTTGGATGCACAGAGCAAATCATAGTTGCATCGGTTTAACACAGAACAGTCCTAAATTGTCAAGGCCCGAAAGTGTCAGCACAATCTAGTGAGGCCATGTTCTGACCCACTTTTTTGTGTAGTCGTAATTTATTTCTTAAAAACAAAAATGTCTATCCCTCATTTTATCATTTTTTAATATAAATATTTGTTACTTTAGAAGAGACTTGAATTAGTTTTATATTTATTCACCATTTTAAAAATGTCTAGTGCAAATTAAAAAAAACTTGATTCAACTTTCCAATTTTCATTATAAATTCGGGCATGATGTTGGATTTTCCTGTCTGAAGCTGGCTCAAAATTAATCATTTAAATTTAAGCTTGTTCTAACTTTTGTTCACCGTTTATTTGTAATTTATTGCATATGTATGAACATTTTTAACTCTTAAATTATTTTCAATTCATATTTTGCTTCGAAAGACTTTTTGCTTCGGGAAGAAAAAGTAAAGGATAGGATTAATTTTAATGATCCATGCAGTATTTTAACAAATGCCTGTGCTGGTTAAATTTTAAACCAATGCTGAAATTTACTGTTTCTGACTTTGTAGTTAACATTGAAGAAGCAGACCAACCTAAAGTAAAGAAAATAAAGACAGAAGTGGCTACCCCTGAAAAGCAGAGCCCTGCCAGGATTGTAATTCCTAACCCAGGTTTGTAAATAACAAATTTCATTCATTAATTAATACGATGAAATGTTTTTAAGATGGTCACCAGCAGTTATTTACAAATTGTGGACGCCTTAAAGAGTGGGTGTAATATAAAGTTTGATTAAAAATATGATTTCATTTTTGTTTAAAAACATAGATATGATTCACTTAATAGTAGAGACGTAACATTTCTTTAATTTAGAAGCCATAGAAAAAAAATGTTTTTTCTGGAAAAAAAATAATTTTTTTAGGGTCTAAGGACCTTTAAACTTCAAAATTTTCGATTTTCTGGAAAAAATATATGCTATGCACAGTTTAATTCTGAACAATTTGATACCTTATTTATTACTATACGCCAAAAACTTTTCGAGTTATTGTAAAAATGCCTAAACTTTCCCCATAGATATTTATGTTAACAGTAGCTGTTTAAGCCTCTTTTTCTCAGGTGCCAGTTTCTTCGGTTTTCTCGTTTTGCGCGCATGATATCTCAGAAAGTTTCTTATATATGTCCGTAAAACTTTTAATGTATGTTTATCTGGTTTATATTTATGACCTGAACCTAAATTTATTTATTTTTTTTAAATTATTTATTTATTGTTTTGAAATTTGGTAAGTTAATATCGAAAATTTCCAAAATTTTGGGTAAAAAAATAATAATTTTTAAATATTAACTTTAATTTTTTAGTTGAAATTTAGGTTCAGATCGTTAAGATGTATCAGAAAAACATGCATGAAAAGTTTTACGGAAATATATAAGAAACTTTCTGAAATATCATGCGCGCAAAACGAGAAAACCGAAGAAATGGGCACCCGAGAAAAAGAGGCTTAAACAGCTGCTGTTAACATAAATCTCTACGGGGAAAGTTTACGCATTTTTACGATAACTCGAAAAGTTTTTGGCGTATGGTAATAAATAAGGTATCAAATTGTTCAGAATAAAAATATGCATAACATATATTTTTTCCAGAAAATCGAAAATTCTGAAGATTAAAGGTCCTTAGACCCCTTAATTAAAAAAAACTTAAGTTTTTTCAGAAACGTAAAAAAAGCTAATTAAAAAAAAAAAATGCTATCCATATCATTTTGCTTAACAGAAGGGTATATACATCAAATTTTTACTATTAAAGAATTAGCCTTTCTGTTTCTTAACTGCCTGCAGCTTTTGAGGTTCGAAACACCAGAAATTTTCCAAATTATTCGAATCATCATTCAACTGTTAAAAAAATATTGAATATTTATCTTAAACATTCCTACTAATTGATATTATTTGGTTCTGTATTTACTGTATTAGTGAGAAAGGTTGAATGTAGTGCTTTTAATGTACTGGGGAATTAACTTGAAGCTTGTATTCTCAAAGTTAGTGTTTTATGTGGGAAAAAAACCAAACCCAGTACCACAACAGCCCATTGGGGCCAAGGCTTACTGTGTCCATCTCAGTCTTCCTGTCCAAGGGCTCCGGGGTGCTATGCAGATGTTCCGGTTAGGTGGTCAGCCTAACGTGGAACCCCCAGTGTTTGGTTCCCAAGCACGCTTGGTACTCATTTTATCGACCCACTGAAGGGATGAATAGCTGAGTCGAGCATGCCCAACCTGGAAGCGCTGCCGCTGAGCTTCTTTTATGTAGGATGCTGAACATAAAATTACATTCAATAAAAAATAAAAAAAAGTATTTAATGTAAATATTTAAAATTTCTAAACACATTATTTTGTGCTAGAAATTTGAATTTTTCCTGATCGGAAATTAAACCCTTAAAAAACCCTAATAAAGCAGCCCCCCCCCCCCCCACCACCACACACACCAAAAAGCCGATATGGTAGTTAATTTTTCAATTTTTTTCAGATTTTCCCAAATTCTAAGAGAATAAATATTTTTCTTAGTTTTTTTAAAGAGTAATAGAAAAGCAGAATATAATCATTATATACTTTTCTATTTAATATAATCTTCTAATTTCTCCTTTTTTTTTCTGGGTGACCATTTTTACTTTTGAACATACCATGTAAGACATAGATTCATAGAGGCTTTTTGCCTAGGTTAATTTTTGAAATCTGAAGTATATTTGGAAATGTAAAAATAATTTAAAAGTTTTTTCTTCCTTATGTCTCCTTTTCTTTCTCTCTTTTTCGTGCAGGATGAGATTGTTCAGGCTTTTATAGAATTTTCATCATTTGTCCTTTTTACCCTTCTTATAGACGTAAAAACAAACCAAGAAGTCATGCTCTTCCATTCTCATAAGGCTTATCATTCCTTTTCTAAAAAGGAAAATTTAATTAGAAATTATTGCTCTATCTATAGAAGGATAATGGTTGTGGTAAAAATAGTTTCACAAATATTTATATACTTATAATATTCAAAAACATTTTTTTTTGTAAGAGCTTCCAGTTTTTAGGCTGTCTCCGGGTTTCTCTCTTAAGTATGATTTTCTTCCTTTTTAAAATTTAGCTAATTTTTTTCAATACAAAACTGCTACAAACCCTCTAAAACTTCTTCAGCATGACCCCCCCCCCCCCCCCGCCCCTAAAATAGTAGTCTGCATCCACCCCTAAAGTACATGTAAGTAAGTAGTCTGTTTTGCATTAGTGTATTAGACATTCAGTTTTTTAGATAGACTAGAATTTATGGATGTCTTTTTTCCTCAGTATTTTGAGAACTCTCAATATTTTAAGTGACAAATTCCGTTCGCTTGGGAGTGCAAAAGACTGAAAGCTTCGGTATAAATAGAATGTCATTGTGAATTTTATAAATTATCAATTTTTTTACACTTAAAAGTAGTTATTTATTAAATTGTATATGAGGGGAACTTTTTTCCCTGAATTTTCTGTCCAAAAATTGTTCTATATATCAGGTGTTCTCAAACTTTTCCTTCTCGTAGCACCCTTTAAAGAAATGGAATTTTTCATAGCACACTAGTCAATCTTTATTATATACAGTGAAACCTATCCGAGCAGCCACCCCTCTTAATGGCTACATTTTTAGCCCATAGACTTAATGTTAAAAACACCCCTAGCAACGGCCCAGGGCCAGATTTAAGGGAGGGCATTCAGGGCTACTACCCCGGAGCCTCCAACAAAGGGGCCCCCCACAATAAAATTTGTACAAAATATCCTAGCGTTCACGGTTCGAAAATATTGAATACATGCATATATATCAAAATATTCGGATATATATCAAAGTATCGGATATTTTCGAAAATATGATGATTTTTTCGAACCTTGATTAGGGGCCTCCACAATTCCAAATCCAACCCTGCAACGGCCATCCAACCCTTCTGAACGCCCACCGAATGGATGCGCCCATTCCATTTTTCAGGAAAATCTATTCACTTTCCGTTTCTAATCTTCATACTTGCCAACTCTACTGTTTTTAACATTGGACGTTCAACAAAGCACGTGCTCTGCCGAAAATTGCAACAGATTTCAATCTTTTTGCATCTTGAAAATATTTCAATTATTTTCAAAGTTTGAAGTTATTTTAACATGTGCTACCCTATACCTACTTATTATATATATTATTTTCATTATATATTGATTTTTTTTTTTCAGATTTTAGGAATTAAATTTTGGTAGCTACTTTCCTGGAATAGACTTGGGAATGTGTAGAACTTTTTAAGCAAGTTCACTACTAACTATTAGGTTTTCCTTTGCAGTATGTTTTCCTTGCTGCTACCAATTAGCTTACACCTGCAAAAAATCCCCATTTCACTTTAAATTTAGTATTTATGTTATTTAAGAGCACAATTAATAATTATGTCGTGAAGATATGTTGCTGGTGAACCATCTATATACCTCTAGTGGAATGTCCTGTTTTTTTTTTTTTCCTTTGAAGGTTGCAAGTATGAATCTGCAGCTTTTCAGTTCAAAGAGGAGAGTTCTTATTGGCCTTTGATGAATTCCGATAATTTTGGAGTAAAAGTGTCACTCATGTTTATTTTATTAGTTGGTCAGTGTGTATGTGTAATCTGGGTTGCAAAAAACACTGTCGGAGATCATTTTATGAATTTCGAACTACGTATTGAAATTCTAAGCAATGTGAACGCGGAAAATTGGCGAGAGAGTTAATAGAGTACTATTTCGAATTCTTTTCAGCAGGAAACAGCAATGAAGAGCTTTGATAATTACACTGCCAACTGAGAGAATCATTTTCTGGTTAATGAGCTAGCAAAAAGAAGTGTTTTTAATAAAAATCTAATATTTGTTTGGGATTGCTTTAAATTAACTAATCAGTTCGCTGTGTGTACTGTTGAGTCCCGACTTACGCGAGGGATGCGTTCCAAGACTCCTCGCTTAAGTCAAAATTTTGTGTTGTAGAAAAATGTACGTATACAATTTTTTTAGAAACATACCAACTTCTAGACACTGTTAAACATCCCTTAAACTGCTTTAAAGCATCCCTCAACTATACATTACAGTTTCTTACATAAGGAACTGAACTTTTATTTTTTTTTTAAATAAAAAAAAGTTGTTTTATTAAAAAATATCTTTAAGGATCCAAAATGAATGATCAATGGGAGGGGAAGGCATAACAACATGGCACGCACACTATGTAGTAATAATAAAATTCTGTGCTATAATAGTAATGTAGAATAGATATAGTAATAATATTCATGAGTTGAAAAATAAAGGTGGTGATGATTTATTCTCCATGATCAGATCGTTATTCTTTTCTAATACATTTTTTAAAAATCACTTCCCCTTTTCTTTTATAACGTTTCCATTTATGGCAACAGCCCCTCTTCCTGATCTCTTTAACCCACAGTACAAGACCAGCTTCTATTTTCATAATCCATATTTACTTTGCTTACATTATGCTGCAAGCTTCAATATTGAAACAAAGTTCTGTACTTTTACGGATATCTTTTTGTTTTGACTTTTAATTGTAAGTATGGAAGATTCATTCATATTAATTGTCGTGCTACCGTCGACGTTTTGTAATTGTTCAAGCATATCGAGAGTCTTGACCTTTTTTTCTTTTTTGGCAGTAACTTTCTTTTTCTTCCCATCTTCAAACTTTGGATGAAATTTCGCGCTTAGGTGTCAGTATATTTCAACAACTTTAATAGGTAGAAGATAAAAAAATGAAAGATGCTGAGTGGTTATTTGATGCACCAACAACGCAATGCGTAAGACTAGTTTGGTGTGAGAACTTACGCTGTCAGTGATGCTTAAAGAGATGCAATAACATTCACAAAATCAATATTTAGTAGCCAATAACGAAGTCGATACTTTCTTCCAAAAGAATTCATGTTCTCGAAGAGGAATTCGCGTTAGCTGTAAAATTCGTTGCTCGTGAAAAATTTGCGTTATAGCCCTTTCGCGTAAGTTGAATCACGTTGTAGAGGCTGTCGACTGTAATATCTTTTGAGCAAATACATTTTTATGCCTTTCAGGCACTAATTCGGTCTTTGAAAATCAATTTACTAATACGCTTTGTAATCATGAGCAAACTAAACTTTCAACTGAAGTGATTTTGGGGATGATAAATAAAGTCGTCGTAAATTCAGATGTGATAAATTGGTTAGAGCAATTTATTTATCATTTTGAGTCGAAAAAAAAATTTGGATTCGATTTTAAAAACAATTGTTGGAGAAGATTGAAAACTTAAGTCACAAATAGTATCCTTTCTTTGAAAAATTTAAACAATAATTGAATAATATACTATTTCCCTTTTAGAGCAGTCTCAGTCTTCCTTCTATGTATTAGACTTGCTTATATTGTGTATTATAGAATTATATTGTAACTGTAACGAAACCCCTTTAAAGCGGCCACCCTTTTCTTTCCTCACAAGGGCCGAAATTTTGAGGAACGGAAAGGTGGCCGCTGAGAGAGGTTTCACTTGACATATCAAAATCCCCCTCCGTGGTTTGGAAGCCTTATTGAAACAAATGTATTACAAATTCAACAACAATGCTGACTTTACTGGAGAATGAAACTACATTGTACAAGTTGGGAGGCAATTGTCGCAAAACCCGGACACTTCGCAGAACCTCTAATGAATTCTTGCTGCACCCCAGGGTGCTGTGGTACCCAGTTTGAGAAGCCTGCTATATACATTTCTTCTTTTTCCTTCTAAAAACAATATAACTCCAACAAAGTAGCAGTTATATAATTATAGTTACGACAAACCCAACCTGGCATTCATGGAGTTTTTATTTTCTGTGTTGTATTTTAATTCAAAGTGGTTCGCTCCTAAAAGCAACTTTTATCATTGACTCTGGCAGGGAATGTCTCCTAACTTCAACAATTTTCTTATAGGTCAAAAATCTAATAAAGGCAAGGCAGAAGATGAGGAAAAAGCTACTGACGATTTTCATTTTGAAAAATTCAAGAAGCAATTTCGAAGGTTTTAGATTTAAGCTGGTGGTTTGTATCAAATAAGTTAAAATAGAAGCTATCATGCATTTTGGTGATTGTGTACTTGAAGGAATTCTTTTTGTTATATTTGTAAATATTTGCCTTCATCAGAAATTCATAATGTATATAATCAATGTATAAAATCATTCAGAAAAAAACATTATTACATACTTTCTCTGGCCTCTTATTTTCAGGCAGAGTGGATTTGTTCAAACTTGGATCAAATTCTTGTACAAGTCTTCGTATTTGAAACAAAAAGACTAAATGTTTGCCCTCCTCATTTGAAGCAAATGAAATTGTGATAAACAATTATAACATCATGGGGGTTACCAGAAGGACAGGGGTGATTGCACTGTTGTACACTTAGCTCTTGCTAATAAGATTTATTATATGGATGCCTCAATTGCCAAATCGATTAACTCCACTTTTCAAAAAAATCCTCATTTTTGCTTCAATACAACTTAATCAATGCTTGTGAATGCATGTGAATTTATATTTTAAAGTTTGTTTCAGAATATTTCTGACCATGTGATGGCAGAAAATGTAACACGAGGGCCCATTCACTTCTATGAATAACACCGTCTTCTTCAGAACTATTCTCTACTTTTTGTTTTAAGGAGTTAGTCAATTTGGTAAGTGAGGCATCCATATGTTGTTTAGGTCACATATTGTGGTAAGTGTGGCATCCATATGTTATTTAGGTCACATATTGCTCTAAATATGTTTTGACTGCTTTAAAATTCATAAACTGGGTGCATTGTACATCAGCATTAGAGGACTTTTCATAGTGCCCGAATAAGAAAAAAATGGACCAATCATGTCGTTCCCCCTCAGAGCAACATCCTTTCAATATCGTTCTGCCGTGTGCAGGTAAACGGCAGTACCTGCAAGAATGAGTTTTGGAGATACAGTAGACCCTCGTGATTACGTTCCATGGAAATGCTGTGTAAATTGAGACCTAATAATAGTATTAAAATAGGGGTTTGGTTCCGTAAATAACAAATACTTCATTCTAGGACTAATTGCATAATAAGTTTGATGAGTACTTATATCGACTTTTATACACAACATGTATAAAGAAAACAAATTAATTTCGTATTCTGTTTAAAAAGAGGAGCTGGCTACGATAGTCTTTTGGCAGTCATTAAGAATTTTTCTCCGTAATTCTTTGCAGAGCATTAACGCATCCATGATCCCTTGTGTCATTTCCATGATAGAATCTTCCTTCACAAACAAATCAGAAAGATCATTTCTATTGTCTAGGCATGGCTCAAAATTTTCAATGTGAACGTTTTTGGTTGTGCGTAACCAACGTCGATATCCTCATTGGTTTTGGCCTCCTTTGTCACTCCTAAAAGCTCTTCTTCCAGTGAGTTCTGAACTGTGTTAGTTTAATAACTTTACTTCTGGAAAGAGTTCTGGAACAAATCGCATAAAACGTCTCCAGTGGCCCAAACTCGATGATTAGCACGCCAAAATGCAGTTGATTAAACTCAATCTGCAATCTTTAGGAGTTTGGATTTTGAAAAAGGGGAAAATTTTATCTGTTTGAATTGCCGCATCCGAGTAAAACCGAAACTAATCCGCCTAAAATAAAATAAAGGTTCAAATCTTAAACCGAGTAAAATAAGCCCACGTAAGACGAGGGTCTACTGTATTTAAAGAAATGTGTGTCAAAATCAATATTAACCATAGGGAAATCTTGGAATTAGACTTTTTTTCGCGCCTTTTTTCCAGCAGAAACTGAATAAGTAAGCTTGTACACTAAAACTAACATACAATAGATGACAAAAATGCAAAATTTGCAGTTACTGCTCTTTACCTGCACACGGCAGTATTCTGAGGCGCTGATGTATTTTAAGTCTATATTATATTAAATTAGCAATGGTTTACTTGGGTTATTTCTCATCTTCATAAAACCTATTTGCATATTTCTAAAACAAAGTTATGGTGATTTTTCTGTTACGCAGAATCGTGAAAGATAAGTACAGTACTGCAATTTCTTAGAGATCCTACAAAGGAATGTGTGAAGAAACAATACATCAAGACTTACAGTCTTTTTTGTTATATTTTAGAATGCAAGTGTCCTGAATTATATTTTTAAATTACTGTATCTTAGATATTAAACAAACAAGGACAGAAAAAAATCCACATTTTGAAGTAAATATAGCAGAGTTAGATTTTTGTTGTTTTACTCTAATAAATTTTAAATTAGTTTATTCTTATGTTATTTTATTTGATATCTGAACTACTGCGATAAAAATATTCACAACACTCCCTCAAATAAAAAACTTGATGGAAATATATATATATACATGATGTTCTTGATCTAGCTTCTAATTTAAAAGAAACTTAGCTCCTTTTATTGTTCTTTTTCGGATTTCTTTGTAAAAACGTATTCCTTTGTAAAAAAAAAAAAAGTCAAACATACACGAAGAAAATTAATTCATTAAACACTAGTAATAGAAAACTTTATTTCTACACTAGAGTCAACAGTTTAAGGTTACAAACATCAATATCCGAATATTTGAAATATGGAATAAAAAATAATACTGAAATGTTCAATGCCATAAACTATTTATATACAAAACAAGTTCTCTCAATTAAAGTTGTGTTACAGTTCAATGAAAATCACTTATCTTTTCACAAGCAAAAGTATGAATTATTAAAATATTTAAAATAAGTATTTTCGTACATTTTAAAGTAAACTTTCATTGAGACTATAAATACTCTAGAATAAAACCAATCTACTTATAATCACCCGTATGTTGTACTCAATAAATATTTGGCATCTTTATAAAGGTAATATAGAAAATGCATTAAAAAAGCTAATAAAACTAGAAACATAAGCTACAGTTAAAAATTTCATTGCATTTCAAATATAAAAATCTGTAAATTAGCAACACTCAACAGCTTCAAAATGTACGTATATATATGTATAAAGCTTTTAAAGCATGAATGCTTATAAAATCTAATGCATGTATTGTTCTGACACAGCAGTGAACGCTTAGTGCATTATATACAAAAATCCTATAGCAAAATACGTACAAAATTTAAATAGCTTGCTATAATAGAAAGTTTTATAGCTTGTGCAGTCGCAAAAAATTGTGCAAAAGCACAGCGTTGCTAAATATTAAAGAAAATATTAATCATACGAAAATTGTGCTTCACAACTGGCAGTACAATTAATAAACTTGCTAAGTTAAGGCCTCTGGTAGCTGCACTGCGTTATCACTTTGTGAGAAGAAATGTGAGAAATAGAGCACAATTTCAGGTTTAGGAGAAATCTCTCTTATTCTAGAGATTTAAAACATTTTGTGCGATAAAAAGCAGAGAACTTCTTAATCAAAACTATTTGTTCGTCTTTGTACAATTCATTTATAATATTAGATCTGCTCTCGTCAAAGTGTTATTTGAGGTCGGGTGCAAATGAACACATGGATATATTACAAATAAAAAAGTGTATAATACATATCACATATTTCCGTTAATGAAACCGAGACATAGTTGCAAGATAATCTGAAGCATTGAGCAAATTTGTAAGCAGGGGTGAAAGTTTGAAAAATTCATTATAAGGATGAAAACCTTTTTAAAAAACTAGTGGGTGTGTCTAAAATTTAGTTTTTAAGAAAGTAAAAGGTTTAAATACAGCATTTTATACTCAAAAAACCATATTTTCTTTAAAAGTGCTCAAAAATAAAAAATATATAAATACACCGAAGAATGTGGTGTTTTGTTAGAAATAAAATTATAAAATTTTTCAAAACTTTGTTTTAAATTAATTTAAACATAATTCATTTTCCATTATTAGGTAATGAGTAGCAGTTTTCTTTTAAATAAAATACAAATTGAATAAAAAATCCAAGCTATTTCAACTTACCAGAATTATCTTGTTTACTGATTGCTCTGGTCTTGAACCATCTCACTCAGCTTTGAATTATTTTTAAAAGATGGAAATCCGTCGAAAGACTGAAAACTTTCGCCCCTATTTGCAAGTTTGTTTCAATTTGCTTCATTTTATATGTTTACGAAACATATTGGTGACATGATTTTCATTAAATATAAAAAAAAATATTTATATATCTCGCAATTAAATCATGCTATTTTTTATGTAAGCATATATTCAAAATTAACATTTTAAGTAATGAGAGGGGGAATGGATGCAAATGGAGTACTTGAGATTCTTAAAAACAATTTTCTAACTGTTTACTAAAACGTCTTGGGAACATGCGGGAAAAGAATTCAATCACAAAATTTAAAAAAAGTAAAAGACGTCAAACTCATGTTTTAAGCATATGTACAATCACAATAAAGTATATCAAAATATGTATGAAGTAAAAGAAATAAAGTTAATGGTATTGCGAAAATCTCTCGACTAAACTACCGCCATTGGATATAAATAGGAAAATGTATGCATTATTGTATGAGTGGCTCGAACAGGATGCTCTTTGGATGGTTCTTTTGCCTTCCTCAGCTCAAGGAGAGCTCTTTGGGTCTCTGAACTTATTCCTCTTGTCCAATATCTTCATCAGTTCTTTCGACATGTAATAAGGTTTTTCTGGGCTGCCATCATTTCTTTCGCAATCCTCCACTGAAAAAGAAGAATTGCAAGAGTGAGTGTGTTAGTGCAGATATGTGTTTATACGAGGCGTATCCGGAAAGTAAGTACCGTTTCGTTCTAATGCCGCTGCAGCGCTACTGTCGGCGCTCAGTGCATGCGTACATGTTTCCTCTGTTCATCGGCTTGATAGCCAAAAATGTCTATTTGAGAAATATTCTCAACAATTCGATTTGAAAGCTAAGTGAAAGCTAAGTGTAAATGTTTTTACTCACTTGTATTTCTTTAATAATGAAAAGGCAGTTAATCTTGTCCCTTAAAGGACGCTTGTTTCAATTCGCGTACGGGAGAATCAACCTGTAAACATCGGAACGACTTCGAACGACGTGTTTCGTCAGGAAGAAGGATGTGACGTCAGAGCACGAGCGGAAATGATGTAATCTCCCGAATAGCTCCGCGGCAAATCGAATGTTCTGGAAGCATCCAGACTGAGCTCTTACGTAGGCATATCCGGCGTGACGTGCATTGAGTGCGCCGTATTATATAAGCGGGGGGAAATGAGAAGGAGATCACTTCTTCTGCCCGCGTTTCTCATTTTCGACTGACGATGGTCGTATTTTTGAGAGGATCGTTCGCTGTTGTGGCGACGTCCTGCACTTAGGGGATGGCTTATAGAGTTTCACCATGAGAGTTAGGGACTTAAAATTTTTGAAACATTTTTAGGATAAGTCAAGTTAGGGTGTCAAATGTGTTGTTTTGGAGGATGTTCCTTTGGAACATGAAGGATGTTTTTGAGAGTTGAAATTCCTCATATTTGTTTATACATTTTACTCATGTTATAGTTTGTTTTACAGTTGTTAATTATAGGATAATTATAAATAAAATGATTTAGCCATACAACTTGAATTCTGACATTTCATTCACTTGATAGCTACAGTAATGTGAAACAGAAGGCATCTGCTAAACTTAGTGTTTACCTTCCTTGCGGGAGTTAGACAAAATTTGTTAGGTCAAGAGCGTACATGTTTCCTCTGTTCATCGGCTACAAACTCGCGCCATTACGGTTGATTTGTCTTGTGTTTTGCGTTTACTGTGGCCGTATATAATGTTTAAAGAAAATCGATGATCCCGCCGACTGTGAAATTCGTTCTGTGATCCGGTTTTTGAATGCAAACGTAGAGGAATGCTCAGTGAAGGAATTGTGTTGCTGCATGACAATGCTCGGCCCCATACTGCTCGTGACACTCGAATACTAATTGGACAGTTCGGTTGGGAGCAGTTTAATCGCCCGCCATACAGCCCAGACTTGGCACCGTCTGATTTCCACTTGTTCCTGCACATGAAACGAGAACTTGGAGGTACGCGCTTTGCTTGTGATGACGACGCAAAAAACGCTGTAAATTCATGGCTCTCTTCATTGGCAGCAAGTTTCTTTGAGGCAGGTATAAATAAGCTGGTGAGCCGCTACGACAAGTGCCTCAACAATGGTGGAAACTATGTTGAAAATAATTTAAGGTATGATCTTTCAGGTAAACATTAAATAATCTTTAAAGAAAAAAAAATTATAGCTTTTTTTTCAAAACGGTACTTACTTTCCGGATACGCCTCGTATGTAGACAATACAAAAGTATATTATGCAAATAAAAAAAAAAAAAAAAACAAGTACAGTTGAACCTCCGTTTATCAAACTTCCACATATGTTCATTACATAGAAAAATAGTATCTATATATCGAAAAAATCTTTATATATCGATTTTTTTTTGAGACATTTGTAGATTTTTTTTCCACTTTAGACTGTTTGTCTCATGAAAAATGAAGGTTAGGGGAGAAAATTATGTTCACTTAAGGTTGCTATGAAACAAAAAAGAAGAAATGCAAGGGTGAGTGTGTTAGTGCAGATATGTTTATATGTAGACAATACAAAAGTATGTTATGCAAAAAAAAAAAAAAAAAACAGGTACAGTCGAACCTTCATATATCGAACTTCCACATATCAAAATTTTCTATATATCGAAATCCCAGCAAATTTCTATGTTCATTACATAGAAAAATTATTTCTATATATCGAATTAATCTCTATACATATATCGATTTTTTTTGGAGGCATTTGTAGATTTTTTTTCCACTTTTAGACTTTTTTCCATTTTGTCACATGAAAAATGAAGGTTAGGGGAGAAAATTATGTTCACTAAAGGTTGCTACGAAACTCATAAGGAATCTGGGGTTGAGGGGTGTGTAGATAGGCCATTGTTTCATTCTGGAGTTCTTAATTCCCTCAAGTTTATTTCAAATCTTAGTTGTAACCAGTAACATTGTAAAATCAGTTTCAAGTTCTCCCTTTTGTCTGTTGCATTCTAGTCTTTTTAGCTGCAGTAAAAATCATTCAAGTTAAGTAGATTGATTGTTTACTTTTCTCCCGATCACATTGTTAAAACGAAAATCCCCTCATGTTGCGGATCAAGTTGAATTGAAGAATAATGAAGATGTATGTATGAAGGCGCAAGAATGTAATTTCTATTATTTTTTAATTATTAACTTTTATTTAATCCAATGCTCGTATTAATTTGAAATTGGGTTTCATACATGTAAATTAGCTTTAATTTTAGGATAAAATAAGATCATTTCTATGTATCAAAATTTCTATATATCGAATTTTTTCCTACAATTTGCTACTTTGATATATGGAGGTCTGACTGTACTTCTCAAATGAATGTTTTTTTCATCTGATTGAATCAATAGGCATGTCATTTAATATATACTAGCGTTCGCCCAGTGGTCGAAATTCGACCATATTCATAACTGAATATTTGAAAAAACGTTATAATTTCCAACATTTTAAATTCTACTCTTATTCATTCATTTACTGCACATCTGGAAACATACATTTTTTTACATGTATAATGAAACTTCGATAAACAGAAGCGATTCTTGATTCCTGTTTGAGTGAATTGGGAATTAATGTTTTTTTTTTTTTTTGGATAAGCTGAATTTTGTGGAATCAATATATTTGATAAGCCAAATTTTATTTCAAGACTGTCGTTAGATTTTCCTTGCTGACATAACTCTATAAGTCAAATTCTCCCCCCCCCCCAATAATATGAACAAAAATAATTTTTGTTCATATTATTTTTTATATTTGTAGACGGATGTTATAAACTTATTTTGTTACTGAGCTCGTGTCGACTTTCGATGAAAGTTGGGATATTCTGATCATAATCTCCACCCCTTACTCAGGACAAAGTCACATAATACAGTGTATGCACATATATGAAAAGAGAAAAACTCATTAGAAAAGAAAATTAAAGATATACTTACAGAAGCATAGGAAAAGGGTATCAACAGCCATTCCATAAACATTAAAAAATGCAGATGCAATTAGGTATGAGCCAAGAGTGATAAACTAAAGAAATTTAGAAGAAAAAAACATTCTATCAATCATCTTAGAGTGAATGAATGCAATAATTGCACACATTGAAACATGGATGGCAAACAGGATTTTAATAGTGTCTCGTTAAAATAAATTAAAATGTATTTTTATTTTTACAGGAGTCAACCAAATGGTTTCCTTTTATGTAGTATTCATATAATTTTGTGTGATAAAAAAACAAAACATTGAGACATCACGATAACACAAATGTTTCAGAGCATTATGGATTTTTTAAAATTAATATTCAAACAAATTATTCTTATGATTAGTTGTCAGCTTTTTGCAGCATGCTGTTAGCAAGACTTTTAGGCTGGGATGTTCTCAATTACAAGGTAATACATGCTGTTGAATCTTCCATAATAGCTGTTTTAACCCTTTAAAAGTATCATAAAGTACCATTACATTATTTCAAGACCTATGGAACATTTTTGGCTAATATTTAACTTATTGGTACTTTAAATTTCTTGCATGCAATGTTTGGCACAAGCACTCTGTATACTTGCCATTCCTGCATATTTTTATTTGTTCAGGAATTTCACCTGTGAGGTTGGATAGCATCACATAATTAGACTTTTTAGTCTTTGTTAAAAATAAAACATGCAAGGAGGAAAAATCTTTTCAAGAAGCAGTGCTGTAGTTCAGGGGGGGGGGATACATGGGGGATGTCCTCCCTTAAAATATTTAGTTTTTTACTGTAAAAAAAAAATGAAAATGTCATGTAAATTGGGTCTGAACCACTTTTTTAGGTGAGCTCTCCCCCCCCCCCCCCCACAAACCCCAAGCTAAATTCCTCCAAAAAAATTTTCTAACTACAGCACTGCCAAGGAACAGAAGGGAAATCATATTCAGTTTCATGCATTGCATTACTTTTATTAGAATTTCATAAATGTCCCTCATAATTAGTTTCTACTGACAACATCAGCATTTTCTTGATTGTAAGCATTTTCTCTTAAGAAATTATTTTATTACAACATAGTTGTTGGGAGGGGAGAATCATTATCATAAAAAACAATAAAAGATTTCTTTAAAAAATTCAGAACATTTTCAAAAATGCAACTAGATTAATGCAACATAAATTTTTTGCAGTTCACTTTAAATTTGCATTTTATCACCTCATATGTTTTCATACTTAATCCAGGGGAAACCGAATTAATGGGTATTCTACTGGAATTAATGACCTCTTCCACACTGAGTTAGTGGCCAGGAGAAGTTCAAGGACATGAACTTCATTAAATCATTTTTTCACACTCCCTCTTTCTGGGATTAATACTATAAATGATGTCATAAATACATTTTGCTAAATGCTTATGAAGGATTTATATGAGTCATCAAGAATGAACAAAGGCACATTTTCATGTCCTGATAAGTGAATGAGATGAAGCTCTGAAAAACTGCTCCTAATGTGTTTCATTCAGTACTTATTTCTCCTTTTTACATAAGAACAGTATGGTGTTTCCCGATTCACAACAACATGCGCATCAAAAAGCCTATATGAACTTCAGTGAAAATGTCAACACAGATGCTGTTCTGAAGTAAGTGAATCTTGCCATGTTTCTACCTCCAAATTTGCTAAGTGCAATCACCACATACAAGTAATTAGTAATTATTTATTTTTTAATATATTTACAATATACACAAAGTAGGAAAAATATTTTTCAACTTCTTTTTATAGTTAGGTTAGTGCAGTATGATTCCTAATTACTATAACTATAATTCTGGGGCAAATAATGATCACCTAATTTTTATTTTAAAAAATAAAAGATTGCACATTGATATTAAGCTTTGGTTTTCATTCTATTTGAATTTAGATATATGCGGATGCAAATAAATTGCAGATTTATTATTATTTTACAGCCAACTCTCGATAACTTGAAGTGCCAAAGGACCAGCTAAAACCTTTGAGTTGTTGATCGAGTTTGAGTTATGGAAAGGTCCTCAACCTTCTCAAGGGTTTGGGATTCGATGAAACGTTCGAGGTATCGAGAATCGACCGTATATATCCTCTCCTCAGAGCAACATTAAGATATCCTACTGATACTCTGAGGTGACAATATTATATTTTATAGTAAACTTATATAATAACTTATAACTTTATTTCAAAATGTACTTACTATAGGTGGAAGCAGGTTGAAGTTTAGAGAAGGAATTCCTTTGTAAATTTTTTGTTCAGTGGCAAACAAGTAAAATGAAATAGTGGCTGAAAAATTTAATTAAAATTATGATAATGCAATTTATTTCAAATAGGGTGGACTGACCAGTGAATGAACATTTTAGCACAATTTCATTTTCAAGTATTGATAATACCATTAAAAAATGCAGAATTAGGTGAATGAGCGTAAAAGTATTTAATTGATAAAGAAATTATTATTTTTGAAAAATCGTTAGCACTTTTCTAGTTCTGTGTCAAATTTTTGTGTGTTGATAATGAAACAAATAACATCATCCCAGTGAGTGAACACCTCTAACTAGTAGACAAAAAAATTTTTTTTAGTCCTTTTCTTTTAGGACATGAATAGAAAGAAGTTACTAACTGCTGTTTATCTAAGCATGGGCACCCATATGCAAAATTGTAAGGGAGGGGGGGGGGGGCTCAAATATTTTAATCATGGTTTAGCAGGATATTTTCCCCATGGAAACCTTTTTCAGGACAGATTAGAGTCACTAAAATTTGACATTTTAAATAAATTATTCATTAATGTATGGAGAAGAAATGTTTTTACATTTTTGCAAAGAAAAAAGTACTAAAAGCAAGGAAGTTCTAATTTCTAAGGGGGGGGGGTAGAGTCCCTCTTGCCCTCCTATATGGGCACCCTCTATCTAAGCATAAACTTTTGAAACCTAACTTTAAAAAAAATCTGTTCATTCACTGAAGAGAATTCATTCCCCTCTCAGTCTACCCTATACAAAAGTATTAACTTCTTTCATAGTTTCGTAAATATTTTAGATAAAGCAATCCAATCTTTGTGAATGTACGTACACCTCTAAACATAAGCGGCTTACAAATCGGCGAATGAAATAAAGTGGCAGAAAATTCAAAGTCATCTTCTTGAACGAGATGAGCCGCATCGAGCTTGCAGACTCTTGTTGATTTCAGCAGTTGCGTCTGAAACAATGTCACTAATAGCAAGAGAAGAGAAACTGTCGGAAAGCTTTGAAAAGAAAGTGCTACGAACTATTTTTAGTGGTATCAATGACAGTGAAAATTGGCAAAAAACATACAACTTTGAACTTTACAAACTCTTTAGGTAAGTTGATTTTAAAAATTTATTAAGCTGAACAGAATGAGGCGGGCCAGTCATCTTAGAATCGAAAGTGACAGAGCTGCTTTGAAACTTTCAATGTCTTCCCTTCTAGAAAACAACCAACGAGTAGACGGTAAAAAAGGCGGGTTGACTGTCAAGACTCAGGACAGGGTTCGTACTCAATTTCAGAAATAAAATGAAGGGGTTTTGGAGTAGTTTTGAAGGAGTAAGATGAGATTTTGGAGGAATACTAATGGGCAGTCCTTAAATGATTGCACTTTTCTTTTTCAACATGTTTGACCCCTTCCCCTTTAGATATTTTTATAAATATATTGTTATAATAACTGTGTGGTGTTTTTGTCACCCTCTCTTTTCCCATTGTGACAATTTCATGAATATCTCCCCCTCAAGGCATGATATCACTTGTGGATGACACTTTTTACAATATCATAACTGCGATTAACTAAACAATTTTTTTTTTACACAATCACTTAATATAGCACATCTGCTTATGTATTTTAAAATATTTAATAATAATTAGACAAACTGACTTTTGCAGTTGAGAGTGTGGTGGAGGGAAAGCAATAATCATAAAATATGAAAAAATAGCCAAGCACCATTTAAGCATGCTTTACTTCACTTACAAAATGTCTTGGTCATCTAATAATATTTTTAACTTGAACTTTTATAACTTCTATGATCAATTTCTAAATTACATCTTTATGAAAAAATAAATATACGAAATTACTACAGTAAAATCACCCTTGTGACGAAGTTAGGTTGTCGATCAAAGTATTTTAAGTTACTGTCATAGAGGAAGACTATATAGTTAAAAAAGAATGAGTTTTGAAGGAGTTCAAAACAAAATGAAGGAGTTTGAAGGGCCCTTCAAAAAAAAAAAAAAACTTAAATGAAGGATATTGAAAGAGCATGCAAACCCTGCAGAATCAAAAGCTGGAGGTCCATGGCCAGGAGAACAGCCTGGCTGAAATTTTAAAAGAAGGCCAAATCCTACAGCAGGCTGTCGAGCTGACTCTGATGATGACGACTAGTTTAAATTTTAGCAATTTAGCTCAGAAATCAATGTATAAACTTACAAGATAGGACTTAGGACTAACAACATAGGACTTAGTAGCAAGATGAAAGTTCCGAAATTTTTTTCCAAACAATAATGGAAAATATGAACATGTTCCCGATTTTAGTTTATTTCTATTTAACTAAGCACTAAAGAAACGAATACCAACATAATCTATCAAAAATGCATATTGCTTGCCCAATCCTTAAAATACTTTAATTACAGTGAAAATGTGAAAAACACTGAATCTTGAATTCATCAATTTTATGCAGAGTTGATCTCTAGGAAATGAGCTTGTTAAATAAATGTACATCATACAATGCTAAAAGAAATTAAATAGAAAATTTTAACAATATTAACTCAGATTAAAAGCAGCGATTACATAAGAAAGGAATCACAGAAACTAATCAGTTTCAATATTCAAGGTTGTAAAAATAAAACAATTTCATACAAAAGATTGAAAACTGGAAACATTTCCAATCGTTTTTCAAACATGCTCACTGCATTATGTTTTCCTTCTTTCTAAAATAGTTTGCATGCCACACATCAGCAATTTTCTAACTTTCTTCTCATAAGCACACAAAAATACAATAGTCACAGCAATAATTTACCTGTGAATGCAACAACGACAAGTTTTCCAATAAATAGCAGAAAATCCGTTATTTTGTCCAAAACCACAACTCTAAAGACAAAAAACAAGAAAACAAACTTCATTGCACATTAAAAAAAAAAAAAAAAAATTTGCAGAAAAAAAATATTTGGCTAGAACATATACTAACCGAACAACATTTCTCATTAACAGCATAAAGGCACGCTTAGCTGAGACGCAGAAATTTTTCCCATAAACAGCAATCTGAAATGAGAATTAATTGACCTTTAAACATTTAAAAAACAACATTTGATAAGAACAAAAAGATGTATAGGCACTTTCAAATTTATAGAATTTTGGTGTTTTTGTTAGTCTCAGGTACTCACAAATCTGAACGAAAACGCTTTATTGTTTTGTAAGAAATTACTTTGCAATAACTACAATAAAAATAAGTACTGTAGTTAAAGCACTGAATTTGTACAACTTATCAATAATAATTTAATTTTTAAATAAAATTGAAAAAAAAAATCAAATAATAAATCAGTAAAAATATGTCTTTCAACAAAAAAAAAGTATAATAAAATCATATTTTGGAACAGTCTTGAAAAATTTTGGAGGGGTATAAACCCTAAAAATCCACCCCTTAAACACAGCCATGATTGTAAAATTAATGATATAATTCTTCCAAGTAAAACCTTAAATAATTTTTTCAACATGGTATGGTTCTTACACAAAACTTTTCGACTGAAACAGTACATATGAGTGCAGCAGTTTTTGTTGTTTTAAGTGATGTATGAACTTGTTGTACACTCATGTCTGAAAATTGCAACACCATAAAGGAATTGTGCAAATGAACTGATATTAACAGGAAATGTATAGCAAGATAAGATGCAAACAATTAGAATTACAGATGTTGGGGAGAATTTCTAATCTCATAATATCTCCCCAATATTTTCTTTAATACTAGTAGAGTGAATTCTGAAATACGACTAATAAACTATTTCTAACTTGTATGACATTTATTTAAACAATAATGTAAATAGTTAAAATACTCTGTAAATGATAAAAATAAATACTAAGAACATAATCTCTCCACATGCTGCTTTTGCACGAGATAACTAATACTTCAATGCAAACTGCATGACTATCGACTAAAAACTTGGACGAAGAAACCCATTTGGAAATAAGCTAACTCCAGATCATCATTTTCAATAAAAGGTGAGCGGCACAAACAAGCAAGTTCGAATACCGATCTAGCGACCACCTACAACGACGAGAGTTGATCAAAGAGAGAGAACACAACCCGCAAGCAGTTTAAATATCCCCCCCGGGTCATGGTCATAAGCATATCCGAGTCACCTGAACGGACACTCATCACTGCTATCCTTAAGCACACGTGCCATCAGATCCCTTCTAGAAGCATCCATGTGACATCTACGGAGTTCCCGACAAAGGTGGACGAAAGTGAAACCAAACATTCGGTCGATTCGACCAATGTGAATGAATGCTGATAAGAATCTTTTACCCCAGTCAAACAGGATGATTGGTAATACATTATAAGTAAGGACAAGCATTCTTTTACTATTGGTGTTGTGAGGTGATGAGATAGAATTATTTACTGTTGTTATTAACAGGCATTTATGCCTAACAACAGAGACGTCGCGCATGCATGGACCGAGTTACGCCCCCTGAACTGCGGCGTAGACTGTATATAAAGGGCTGTAAAGGTTTTTTGGAATCATTGTATGATTATCTGCTGATGGTAGATGTTTCTCTAGTACTCAATATGCCTTGTCAAAAACGCAGAGCGTCATACAAACGCGTGACAGAATTCTAATGGGGCCTCATGATCTGCATGTGTGAGGATGAACTTATGTAGAGAGAAATCAATGCCCGCACGTGGCCTAATAACTCAACTGTGATGCAAATTGGTAAAAGATTGGACAGAGGACGATGAAATCAGCTAAAGGGCTCGCACCAGCCCACGCAACCAAACGACGCCACGGGATTCTTGACACCTCACCCCCTAGCTGTGATGGATTGTATAGCGTCCTCTTGTACGCTAGCACAGCATTGAAGATGGCTACAGGTGTCACATTTGCTGTATCCACAGTTAAGAGTCGACGTCTACTGCTCCAGGGCATGCATGAAAGGATTACCCTATACAGGATTCCCTTTACTCTCCACCATTGCCACTTCCGGCTTCAGTGTGCCCAGCAACACATCCAATGGTCTGCGAACTAGCAACAGATCATCTTCTCCAATGAGTCCAGATTTAATCTGAGCTCTAACGATGGATGTGTTCACATCAGACTAGGGTGGTCCTTATATGAGGTTGAAAAATAAAATTGTAAATTTTCAACGGGCCACCCCCTAGTTTTGATCTAGCATATAAAAAGAATTACTGTAATTTTTTGAGATTTTTAAGACAAATTTTAGAAGTTGCTACCGCACCTGAAACTTTTGAATTTTTGCTAAAAATTTCGAAATTTCGCATTTTCAGTAAAAACAACAGTATTTATTAAACATTTCTTACAATTAAAATTAAACACATCTATTAAGATTTTAAAAAACTCTCAGTCAATATAAATAAAAAACCAAATCACAGTATATTACCTCTTAAGGCAAAAAGGTGCTTTTTGTTCAAAAAAGGTGATTCCGGATTTTTGCCTCTGAACTGTTTTACTAGCAGCAACTAATACTGCTTTTGTTCTTCGTCTTTTGTAAGAAGTTTATTGTATTCTTCCATTAGTGTAACTCCATGTTCCATTGCATTATTTACAATTTTTAATGAACTAATCATTTCTTTACTTTGCTTGTAGGCTTCGTCTTCTTTCCATTTTGTCATAACTTTTTGTAGAATTTCTAAAGATATGCTCAAAGTTTTACAAAACTGCATTGTGTACATAGCTCGATGCAAAATCATTCAAACCCTTTTTAAGTGTTGCATCTGGATACATTTGGGTTCCCTTTAAAGGCTCATCATTACCTTTTCTTTTTAAAGCGTCCACCATCTTCCCTTTCATTTCTTAAGGAACACAATCGTGAAAAAATGCAAGAGCGACAAGCTCCTCTAGTAGATACCACAAATGGTGAACAAACTTGTTCATTGCACACTTTGAAGTCTCACAATAAATTATTTCATACTTTTTTATGCTTTTTAAGATTTGCAAATCATTTTTTGGGGCAAAACAAGCAGTTGCTGCTTGAACCAACTCTTTACGTAGCATTTGACTACAAACAAGCATATGTTGGGAATGCCAGTTTTTTCATTTTTGGAAAGTTCAAATTGATCTCTAAATAAATAAATGTTAAGAGCGTCAATTGCCTTTGCCAACCATTGAGCACGATTTAACCCCCTGGACCTTTGAAGCGTACTCCCCCTTTGAGAATTCCTCCAAGAAATATGATGGTCAACTCAAAAAGTTCTTTGTAGTCTTCTCGACGTTTGAATTGGTCAAATTGATTCTTGGCAAACTCAACAATATCTGGTGCATTTTGCATTATTTTCTCGTGGATAAAAATGTCAGGTACGGCAGTTTGAAAATTACTGTGCTCCAAAAATGTTTAAATAGTTTTAATATTAGTATTTCAGGTCCTGTTGATGATCCAATAGATTTAACTACAACAACCTCAAACATTATTTCAAGAACATGATAGCCATCCAGAGTGATTCTCCGTTAAATTTTTTCTCAATGAGGACACATGTTCCTTTTTGTGGTCCTATGTTTGTCCAAGTTGTATCAAAATACAGGCAGGGCTAGATTTAAGAAAGGGCAGGCAGAACTACTGCCCTGGGGCCTCCACAACAAAGGGGCCCTCACAATAAAATTTTTACAAAATATCCTAACTTTCACGGGTCAGCAAATTTTACGTCTTTTCTCACAGACATTTTTTTTTTTTTTGTATTTCTACTAACAATGCTTGCACAAAAAAAATATTATTATCGATATATCAGAAAGCCCTGATTGCAAGTATCAATTTTTTATTTGATCCAGCATTTTAGAGACAATATATATATATTTTTTTTTATTCATTTAATTTGTAATGTGTACCTATGAGTTAAAGAGATGATGTATTGTAAATATCAAATTAAAATAACCTTAAAAGTACATAACTTTTAAAATGAAATGTATGTTTAGATATAAATAAGAAACAGTAATTTTAAGTCTATAAATTATAAAAACAATAATATAAAAAATAAATAGCAATAACTTCAGGATGTATTTACTATTAAAGTGCTGATCGAAAATATTGGATATATACATATATATCAAAATATTCGGATATATATCCAATTATCAGATATTTTCAAAAATATGATTTTTTCAAACCCTGATTAAGGGCCTCCACTCCTTCGTTGCCCCGGGGTCTCCACACTTCCAAATCCGGCCCTGAATACAGGCATTTGACTTGGTCACTGATTTCCCAGGAATCTATGCTTTCGCAAACAACCGAAGCTATTGCTTCTCCTGTCCCCCATTGGAGTTTCGGAAGCGTAAGTAATTGCTCAATAGGTCATAGATGGCAGTTTTGTTTGGCACAGTGATGCTGACATTTGACCATCAAGCCAAACATCTGTAGATTTTCTTGTTGAAACGGGCGTTTTGCTGCTTGATACCACTAAAAAGAAGTGTTGTAAGCTAAAACATTGGTATCACTTTGATAATATTTCAAACCAGTTGACTAACAATTTTTAAATAACCTTTGATTAAGTCTACCTTAAATTAAGAAAGAATATTGGAAATCTACTTTCAGAGACATATATTCAACTACATAAAGTATCAGACTGCAGTCGAATCTGTTTTTGAGTCAAATTTAAAGCACATTTGCTTTTGTCACCTTAATTTTTCTACATATAAAGAAAAGAAAAGAAAGTAAGAAAGAAAAAAAATCCGCAAAATAATGGTGTTTGACAGAACTAACATTACAATTGCTTTTGCTTTCAATACTGTCAACTGGTTCAAGTATGAAAAAACAAGAGCAGCGGCGACATTATCAGTATTGTTCCCCAATGAATGAAAAGAAAATTCACCAGTCTTGCTCTTTGAACATATGGTCGCAAAATATCATATCAAAACATTAAACTTGAATTTGGCTCCCTTCTACCTTGTACCAGAAGGAAGGTAGACGTCCTGTGTAAATAGAAGGCAGTATCGATTTTTATTTATGCATTTTTTAGTTTACAGTAAAGTTCATTTGAATTTTGGGAAAAAATTCTGAATTTTAGACAACTTTGAAACTTGGTAGCGACACCTAAAATGCATTTGTTTTACCTGAAATTTTTGTAGTCTTATTTAAGACCGTAAACAAAAATGGAAAGGTGGCCCCTTCAAATTTCAAAACTTCATTTTTAAGGACCACCCTAACGTCAGACGTTACACATGGGAACGTCACCACCCAGAATGTGCAATCCAACGTCATACTGGCATAACGCCAGGTGTCATGGTCTGAAACGACATTGAATATCAAGAGCAGTCTCCTCTGGTCTGAATTACGGGTAACCTCAAAAGCGAGAGCTACTTCAGTGAGCTCTGTGACGGCGAAGTACTACCGTTTCTTCAGAGCTTTCCTAGTGCAGTGTATTAGCAGGATAATGCACGTCCACATATCGCTTGTAACGTACAAGTGTTTTTCGGTGCACAACAGGTTACGCTACTTCCTTGATCAGCCCGTTCTCCGAACATAACCCCCATATAGCATGTCTCGGATTGCGTTGGTCGGAAACTCGCCCATGTGTCTCGTCCAGAAGTTGGTACAGACGAACTTTGGCTTCAGATTGAAGCCATATGGGACGCTATTCTCAATTGCGACATTCAGCACCTCTATGATTTGATGTCAAACGTGTACAGGTTCACATATACAGGCCCGAATATATCCCCTTCTCTATTTCCCATCCCATTTTTGGACTGCACTAAATCAGAGTTTTTCTTCTCTACCGAAAGAAAGGAAGTAAACAATAATTTAAAATGAAAAGAAATAAAAAATAAAACTTGCCAAATTATGTGCAAATAATCAGTTACAGACATTTATTAGATTCAATTTGTCTAGATGCCTTTTGATGCTACGCAATGGCGCCAATTTCTTTCTTTTTGATCATGAAATTGAGTTATCGAATATTTCGACTCGACAAAATTCCGCTTATTGAAAATAAATACATGAATTCTCCATTCAGTTAGACGGGAATAAATATTCACTTGGGCTTATCCAAGTTTTCGACTCATCAAAATTCGGCTTACTGAAGTTTCACTGTATGATATAAAGAACTACCTTGTGACAGTAATTCCATTTTGAAAAAAAGTGCAGATTTGACTTAAGATAATGAAAAGGGGTGAAAACTCCTGCTCTGAGATTAAAAACATGTACACAGATAAGGAGACCAAAACTGAACAGCATCCTAACACGCACACTCAGTAGTCTCTTTGTATATAAATATATTTTTAAAAACTTTAAACGACATTTTAGAAGACAAAGCATGTAAAACTGAATTAAGGAAAAAAAAATTGGAAAAGAGTTAAAAGGATTGAGCAAATTTTTACAATAATGCGGCACAAGCTGCAGAATTCATTTCATTGTATTTAAGAGACAAAGTCTCAAAACTTGGTATGAGTTTAGAAGATGAATTTTACAAGTAACTGTTCTATGAAAAATATTTGGATGTTAACTTACCATTATATAAGCATTCTTGCTTATAAATCTCAAAAATTTCTCTAAACACCAAAAGCAGCATTTCATGCACCTGAAAATGAAAGAAAAAGTAATGGTCATTTGCTTCATCGACGGTAATCTTATTTTAAATTATCGAAAAGCAATTTACCAGAGAATGACTTTAGTGAATTGGTTGTCATATTTCTTGCATTTCTGATCGACATATTCTAACATAACACGTATCATTCTGACAACAGCAATGATCAAAGATCCAAAAGCCACAGAACCCATGTGATAGCTACGGGAAAAAAAAAAATCATATTTAATGTCATACGCAAAGATGATGTCTATTGCTCTAAGTTTTTATTGCATTTAAAAATTTGAGCAATGTAGTACAGATCTTATGTAATATCCCACCAGCTAGAAAGTTACAACAATCAATTAGGATTTTGCATGCTTGAATTCAGCTTAGTCTGAATAAAAGGCTTCCAAATCAAAAGAGTCAATTTCAACTGCCTCTTTTTCAAATAAATATGCTGTGACAAAATTGTGAAGTTGATGCTTATACACTCAAACTTATTATTATGCATTGGATAGGGACTTCATAAAAACAATGCATAAAAAAATTATCATTTGAAACTTCATGTGTAGCTATAAAAAGTTGTTTTCGCAACACAATTTAAAAATATTTTTTTATGCAGTGGTTAGGGATGGCATAAAAAAAGTCTCACATAGAAAATTACCCAAAAACTTGCGAAATAACTAGGAATTGTTTTTTTTTAAACGAAATCAAATTAAACCAAGTGATGATAATTTTGCTGAATTGTCAGACAAAATTTCCCAAATAAGAAACATTTTAGGAGGTAACAGTAAGCTCCTATCGGGGTGCCCTTGTTGCCACTTGAACATACTACCTCGCCACTAGTTTTATAAATAAGTTTGTCAATTCAGTCCTAATCTGATTGAAATTTTCATATACTGCACAAAAAAAAAAATCAGGTTTGAGTGTACTATGAATCTTTCTTTTGCAAAGATCAGAAAAGTAAAAGCTGTGTACTTGCACATTTCACAAACATAGTATTTATCAGACACAGAGATCAAAATTCAAACATTAGAGAATCTCCAAGACTTATCTTTGGAGAGAACTTTGAGGGAGGGAAAGAAAATAGCAATATTTTTTGGACTTTTTTACCTTCTGTGCCTTCCTAAAAAGTAATTGTTTGTGTTCAATGCCACATTTTTTCCACAACTTAATCTTTTCTTAAAAACTACTACTCAAAAATTACAATAAAAGATTCAATACACAAAAAAACTTGCAATATAAGTAATGGGGTTCTTACCGCATGCACCGATAGAAGCCAACAACCCACGAAAAACTGCTGACATTTTTCTTATCCTGGGTCCAATAATACGAGGCAAAGGCTCCAGCAAGCGACACTTGGCCCAAACCAATCGAGAAAAACAATCCCCAAAATAAGCCAAAAGTATTATACACATGAGCAGAAAATAAATTGTCTTTCAATCCATAGGTTTGAAATAAACATTTCATGCCTTCTGTAGTGGCATTGTTTATGAACTGAAATAAACCAAAAGAGCAAAGTTGTAATTATTCAAAGCTTAAAAATTATAAAATAACATTTAAAAAATTTTTGACTATTGCAATGATCAAGTATTTAAAAATCATAATGCTCAGTGCTCTTAATATTCCATATTTTTTTGGCACAAGCCCAACAGCGACTAGTGAGATAAAATTTAAAAATTGCTAGTGTGAGGGATACGGTGGCTGTGGCAAATACAATGATTTTTTTTTTACTCTTTGCTAAGTTTTGGAAATGTAATGCACTTGTTTCAAAAATGATGGAAAATGAGTCCAAATTTCAATTTTATTTGTGACAAGGTTTTACTTTTTAAATTCCTAACTTTTGAAATGGGGTAGTTTCAGCGATTTGTTTTTTTATGTTAATTGCTGCTTATAATCTGAATTTATACCATTAAGATTTTCCTATTTAATTTCTTGTAATATTATTTCATGTGCATTTATTTATCAAGCTCATTTCAAAGCAATCATCTTTGCAAAATATTGAGGAGTCCAGGATTCGGTGCTCCCGCATTTTTCACCTAGTTGAGGTTTCACTTTAATTAAAGTCTTCTAACTATATGATGTATGTTTCATTTCTTGAGCATTGAGTTAATAGGAATAAATTAAAATGAGGAAAATGTTGATTTTCGCTCAGATTTTCAAATGTTGTTTGAGTAAAACTTATCGGAATTTTTATCTCGCAAATAAGCCCGAGCCTCCAACTATAAACACAGTTTTTTTTTTTTGACTAAATTGCTCAAATTTAAGGGAAAACATACCGTAATTATTTCACTGACAGTTCATAACTTTTTATCAAACCCATTGAAGCAATCTTTTTATATTTTTACATCTGTCGTGCTAAAATTCTCAGTAGTGATCCGAAAAAAAAAGCAAAGTTTAAACTGCTTAATATTGGCAGTGCATACAATTTTTTTCTTTTCTTCTTAAATATTACAATGCGTCCCAAACATACATATTACAATGCGGTATTCTATTTTCTGGACTGACGATGTCCCCTCACCAGCAATGTTTATAAACCAATTTTACCAAACAATCTTAAAAATAAATAAATAAAAAACATGCAAAGCAAGTTAATTTGTATGCATCTAAACATTCAACAAAGAAGCACTCTTGGATTAAAAGCAATCGTGATCAACATCTCAATAATGTTTCAAGATTGCTTTCAAAGCAATCTTAAACATTATTCTTAGTAACCTGATTAGTTAATCAGGTGAAATATCATCAAGCGAAACTTAATTTATGAAAATTAAAAAATGTTTTTTTCAAATATTTTTATAATATGCCTTTTTAAACCATGAAATGCTACATATAACTTATTCAACACCGAATTTATATTAAAAAAAAGGGGGTGAGCAGTCGGGTAAAGTAAAGAAAACAATAATGAATCAAAAAACTTGAATGCAAACTCAATAAGCATTAAACTGTATCAATGACATTTTTATGCAGATAAAATTTATTAAATGTTTTCTGAAGTCGCAAAGGTGGTTTTGTTCTAGAGAAAATTCAAGTTCAGGGATTTGGATAATGAACACAGTCAACTTGCAGTAAAAAAATAAATAAATAAATGAAGGATGCAGAAATATACATATACGTATCCTTATACACATATATAAACCGCTGTAAAAAGAAAACAAAGAAAAATTAAGTACAAAAAACTAAGCATATAAAAACAATTAAAAAAAGTGCTAGATTATATAATTTCACAATAACATGTATATATATCTTAATATATAAAAATCTTCTGTGCGGACATTTGTCACCATAAGGTTTTAAACGGTTGGACCGATTTTGATCAAATTCTTTGTATGTAATTAAGTTGTGGCAAGCATAGTTTCGAAGCGCGAGGGATAGAGTCGGAAACGTTTTTGTTAATTAATTAATTAATTTAAACATCGAATGGTTATACCTCCCAAATGATTAATATTTATTTTAACCTATTGTTGAGCGAGAACTGAAATAAATATTTAACCCGTTGCCAAAGGACAATAAGAAAGCCAGTTCTGCTTTTTGTAATGAAATTTCCTACTGTGATATGTTAATTGGGAATAGATAAAACGTAGAGAGAGAGAGTGAAGCCCCCCCCCCTTCATTTCTTGAAAGCAACGATTTTAGGGTCCCGTGATATATTTTAAAGTAAAGTATTCGAAGGTTCACGCAAAACGAGTGTTCTGTCGTCGTAGTTAAACCATGTGACAGGATCAGTGCTTCTGGTTTTCCTAACCAAATGATCAGAGAGCAATGTAGCTAGCAACATTTGATTCTTGGCTAAAATCCATCTGAGTTTTGGCACCGATGCCAAGAATACTTTAAGGATTATCTAACCAACTAATCATTATATTATTAAAGGAAAAGATGGAATTTCAAGGTGAGACAAATTTTATTTTCGTCCAGATAAGTTACAACAGGGTATAGTTCTGTACACAAAAGATCAGTGCAGTGGAAGAACTTTATCTTTGGTGGAAAGAACAAATTAGGCAATATATGAAGTTTTAAAAGTTTTCGTTCAAAAGATCGGACCGCTAATCGGTCGGAGTTGGCTTCGCTCACTGATCGGCTGGATTGCAGTAACGTGGTGGCTTGGCAAATTTGGCCGTAAACAATAGAGTTGTGTGATCATTTGTTTACATTTTAAAGTTGCTGATAATGTAATTTATTGTGTTTTTTGTTTATTTGGTGAAATATTTCAAATTGCAAATAATTGTTTTTTGTTTTAAAGAGTTTTGTCATTTTAGTTGAAGAATGTGTTTATTTAATATTTGGGGGGGGGGGGGGAGGGATGAGTGATTTTCGCTTATTCAGAGAATTGTTTTTACCTTTATCATTTTTTTAACACTTAATATCTATGAGGACGCTTTTTATCCTTTGAGTATGGCTGAAGGAATAAATTATCAAATACAGGGGAAAAAATAGTTAATAAAACAACTGCTCAGTGGACATTAGATAAATCAAGTTGTAATAAATATACGCATTTTGACACCAAGCAGCTTAAAACATTTTCTTTTTACTTATTTTTTTTCAACAAAACGGTTCAAACACTTCATAGTTTATTGAAATTTTTTAACGTTTCAATTTACAAAGTTTGAACAGAACAACGTCTGTCGGGTCCTCTAGTATATATATACACACACACAAAAGAAAATCACTCGTCGAGATATGATGGGTGAAAATTGTTTCTACATTTGAATGAAGCAATTACCTGTTTGGTGATATTTTGATAGTTGAAATTGTAACCCTAACTCCAGTGGATTAACCCTTAACTCCAGTAGATAGCGTTTATTGTTGACCACTTTTTTGTGTCTTTATTCCTCTGAAATGACACAGTCTTACCAGTAAAACAGTTAAGTGACCGGATCCAGTTCAGCCTTGTCACAATAAAGCCTTTCCTTGCATGTTAAATATTACAAAACACATATTCTCAAATTATCATGCCATGGCGCAAGTTTCATTGTTGATGATTTCAGGAGCGTTACTTGAAAATTGGCTATTACACATATGAGGATATATTTATGTGTATGTGTGTCATTTATAATCACTCAATTTAGAATTAATGCATCTATCAATGAATTAATATTTATTTAAAAAAAATATTACCTTGCTTGGGTTGCATATGGTTCCATTTTCAACACCTGATCCCTCAGGAGCATCAGCAATAATAAAAGAAGCTTTTCCAGAAGAAGCAATATATCTGAGGTTTCATTTAAAGATAAATATTCCAGATGAAACATTCTCATTTTTTAAATGGGTTTTGCAGTTACACATATGGCATCTCAAGTTATCTTGGAGTAAACAAATACCTTACTTTCATATGAATGACTTAAAAATTCATTAATAATCGATGTTTAATAACCAACTTATCGATAGCATAACAACATTTCAACCGAAGTCTCATCTATAAACTAATAGCATGAATAAAATTATGAATTATATACAAAGAAACTCCTGTAATTTATTTATTTTTTGGCAAATGAATTACCTTTTTATTAACAAGAATATATACATTTTCAGAAGATATAAAATTCTTTAATCCAGCTCCCTGGGAGCAGTGAAGTCTTGTACCAAAAAAAAAAAGGAACCAAGGGAGCATAACTAAAACCAACGGACGACAACTAGTTTCTTTTTTACCACAAATAATGGGGGTGGTGGGAGAGTATGCTTTTGAACTTTCCAATGAGTAGATTGTTTTAACAAGCACTCGTTTTTGATACTTACTAGAAAAGGGTAAGACTACATTGAGATGCTAAAAAAATTCCCTATGTATGGAACATATGATTTAATATATATGTATAATTCAAGTAAAGATATTGGGTATCTGGTATTATTCACGTTAAGAGAAATTAATAGTTAGGGGAACATGTATATTCCTTAACTTTCCCCAAAAAGCAGTTTTTGGATTCTTCTTCAACTGAAAACTCACGATTCAATGCAAAGTTAAACACAATCATGTATTCAATCAGGCATAATGCTCTGGATTCATCTTATTTCACAATTAAGACAAGGATACAAAGCCACTGCAATCCAAAAAGCAATGAACACCGACATAAATAAATAAGGAATCACTGGAAACAACAAGGCTGTAAACATAGATCCCACAGCCCTGCAAGAAAAAAGTAAATATATATTAACATTCACACACATATAAACTTACTTGTATACTGTAGTAAATTCAACACCAAATTTATAAATTAATTTAGATAATATCTTAAGCATAGTATAGTAATTTATTTCACACATGAATAAATTGATTTGTAATTACCAGTAAAAGCATGGATTTTTTATTTTAAAGAAACATTTACAGCCCAAAACTTTAATATTGAGGTAGCTAGCAAAAATCAAACTGTTACAAAACTTTTTTTTTTCTTTTTCAATGATCAAATTACACTGCGTTTCAAAACAAAACCCACAAAAGCTTCTGACACCATTCTTGCTGATTCTTATGTAAAATGACTCCTTGAATCCAAATATGACCAAAATTTTTTGCCATCACTAGAGATGTAAAATTTCCGGAATTTTTGAAGTGGTGAAAAAAACTGGTTTTTTTACGGTTTTTTTTTGGGAAAAATTAGAAAAAATGGAAATTTTGATTTTTTTATGAATAAAATAAACAGCTTTGTGTTTCTTGGAACGTATAAAGGGTTAAGCATTAAAAAATATATGCTATCCACACATCTTCTTTTTCTGTTTGACAGAAATACACATAAAGGTCCAAATAAAAACTAAATTGGTTTTTCTTAAGCTGAACCAAAACTTTAACTGGAGCTCCAGTTTATTCATAAAGCCGTGCTAAGCACAGTAGTAAAAGCAGTCATACCAGCACTTTTGAACAAAACTGAGTTAGTAGAACCAAGTTGTTCTCTGTTTCGTATTTTACTTAATAAATAAAATGTTTTAGGGTCATTTAATCAAGAACTATTCTTTTTAAAAATTCTTTTTAAAAAAAAAAAGACATCTGAATCAAATATATGGAAAAGTCAAACTTTAGAACACAAGCTTGTGCACAACTACAAATTCCACTTTTTTGTTTAGCACGGCAGTATACAGGGTGCAGCAAAAAAAAAAAAAAAAATCTGACAAAAATTGTATCATCAAATGGAAGAAACGTAATTTTATTTTAATGAGTGCCTAATTTATTTTTGTTTCTCACTTTAGAAAATAGTTTACAGTATATTTCCTAGTTTATGAATTGTTTTTCGGTTTTCTTAAAATTTTAAGCAAAATAACTGCTATTTTAAGTTGTTTAACCGAGTAGAACGACAGTTCATTTGCTTGTTGTGCCTCGGCAAACAGTTTTTAAAACAGTATGCCATAAAAACGAACAATGAATATTTGAGTTAATCGTCAGCCATCTAAAAGTGAGTTTAATGAAATCTTTGGGTTTCCACGAGAGCAGTCGTTCGTAAGAGGGGAATTTGTGACCGATTAGGTGCGACTAAGGGAAAAAACAGCTCAAACAGAAGCTTTACGAGTTCCAAAAAGTTCAGGCATTCGTATGACTCCATAGATGCCAGAAATGTTTGAGACGGGCCGCAAGTACACGCTGGAAGAGATACCTTTCACTTATTTACCATTGAACCAGGTCATATCCTCCAGAACAATAGGAATTGGTCTGTAGACACGCCAAGCACATTAGAAAATGTTAAATATTGCCAAAATCCGAAATCAGGCTTGGTCTGCGATGGAATCAGCACAAACGAAAAAAAAATCTGTAGTTTTTTGTGGATGAGTGCCGTAAAATGAATCAAAAAGTGAACCAGAAGGACATTTCAAAAGTTATTGCACTTCTGTGGGCCTAAGAGCACTTTAGCAATGTAGACTGGACATTTTCCTTTAACTCCACACCGATTCATATGGCTGGCTGAAAAGACAAAAGTGGTGAAAGGCACATTGTTCAATGTGATATCATCTTTTGAGTGGGTGCTTTACTCGCTAGACCTCAATCCCATTTATTACACTGTATGGGCTATTTAGGAGGCAAAGGTCTACCCTAGGTTATACGTAAGTTTGAACTCTCTAAACCAATTGCTTTATAGGATTGATTAAAGGACTT
Organism: Uloborus diversus; assembly: GCF_026930045.1. Classification (NCBI taxonomy): domain Eukaryota; kingdom Metazoa; phylum Arthropoda; class Arachnida; order Araneae; family Uloboridae; genus Uloborus; species Uloborus diversus. The sequence continues at coordinate 185,019,830 of NC_072735.1, read as the reverse complement.
GTGACCCTTGAATGAAAATTTCAATAAGCAGTTGCATCTCTGTATTACTGCAAAAGGCTGCTAGTTTGAAACCAATTAAATTTATTGATTGCTAAAGGTCTACTCATATTATTTTTTGTGTTTTGTTAATTTATTTATTTTTAATCAAGTTTCATAGAAAATTGATAGCCCGGGTTTTTTTTTTTTTTTGTCACACCCTGTACATTTGATTCGCACAATCAGCAGAAACATAGTTTTGTGGTTAAAGTTATGCTTGTTTGTTTCATGAAGAAGGAAAATAAATTCTTTACTAAGGCTGTTGGTTTAAGCTTTTTTGCAAAAAGTATTATTAAACGTTTTTTGATCTATATGCAAATTATATTATCATACAAAAACTTGCATTAATGTTAGACAGTATCTTATATCTTTAAACGAGCAATTCTTGTGGGTATATATATATTTCTTATCTCGGAAAAGGCTCTAACGATTTGGATGAAATTTTGGATTTAATTGTAGTTTAGCATTTTAAGTTCATCCACATCAGTGTTTTTTCTGTAAAAATGCGATTTTTTACAAAAAAAAAGTTTTTTAAAACAAAGTCTAATTGAGTTAAGCCTTGAAGTAAATTGTGAATTGACGCATCAGGCAGACGATTTGCAACCATAAGAATGAAAATTTGTCTCTTCTTGCTTTAAAATTCCAAACTTGCTTAGGGTTGCCAGGTTTGGTTGATATTGACCATTTTGGCTAATTTCAAATACACTTGGCTGAAAACAAATTCAAAAGCATTATGTAAAGCGATGTAAGGTTTTTTCTTCTTTTTTAAGTGAAACTATTGCTTGACCGTCCTATTTTATTTTATTTATTTATTTTCTTTTTACACTTCAAATAGTTTAACATATTTTTTAAATCACGCATCTAAATTTTATTTCGAAGAAGTGTATGTCTTGAGACTGTTTATGTTTTGTTGAGACAGTTGTTATCATTTGTTGGAATGGTTTGTGGATCATCAGTTTGGATGGATATCATGCTGTATGTAGCATTTTCTGGCGTAAAGTGACCAACTATACTAAAAGTACTTATTCGAAAAGAAAATCTCGATTGGGATAAAATCGTGAAACGCATCACAGTATGAAAGGAAGTATTAGGTTAAAAACCGATTTCACCATAGCAAAACTGGCTCCAAGGTCAAAATATTTTAATTACTGACAAGAAAATTGTATAGTGGACAAATGTATCAGATATTTTAAAGCAAAATGTTGATTTAATTACATTCAGAATCTTCTTTGCTTGGTACTTTAGTGTTAGAAGAAGGTAGTTCTTAATATTTCGTTAACGTGAAGCTTTTCAAGTATATTTGGTAAAGCATTGAACCTTAAAAAAACACGAGTTGACAAAAAACAATTCTTTTAAAGCCGAGCTAGGCTCGGTCGTCCAGGTATTTTAACATAAAGAGGGGTGGGGGTGGATTGAACCGGAATTTAAGTGAAGAAATTTCTAATCACTTTTGGCAGTAAATTTCAATTAAAACCCTGAAAAGTTGAAAATAATAATTTTTTTCAAAAATTAACTTCTTCGGGAAAAAAACGGTTTTTTTTTCCGTTTTTTTTATAAATTTTCCGGTTTTTTTCGACTGTTTTCATTTCTAGCCATCACTAACATTTTTTGGATATAGCACATCCAATTGTGATCAGTTTTTGAGTTTCATAACCATTATTTTTATTTGGAGGGGAAGGAAGCATTAAATTAACCATTAACATTCTCACAGGTAGAGGTGCGAAGTTTAAAAGTTTTTGTAGCAATGAGGGAGATTTATGGGGGAACTATTGATCCCATTTGAGTATCCCTCCTAAATATTTTTTAAATCATCAACAATATCCTCCCACCCTTAGGGGTTCCTTTTTCAGCTTTTAGTGTTCAAAACAGGAAGCAGCAGATATTTTTAACAATAATCCAAAGATTTAAAAAAAAAAAAAACTGGTGAAAGTCGGAATCTGCAGTGAAAACCAGACACTTAGCAGGTCTTTACAAGGTAATGGAATGTGAAAAATAAGGTAATCTGCAAGCACCACTTCAAGATTTCATGATTTTGCAAATACATAAGTTAACCATAATACGTAATTTATGGAAAATATTACCTGCTTGCTTCCTTGATGAGTGCGATCGCAATCAGAATGCGTTTTCGCAAGAAACACAATATCAAAAGGAATATAGTAAACACAGCTCCTGTTATAATTGCTGTAAGGAAAATACAAAACAATATAAATAATAATCTTGGAAAGGGCAGACAAAGTCTGAGCACATTTCGTTTTTAGAAGTAACATAGCAGTTTCAAAAGAAATTTAAAAATATTCAAGTTAATAATCAAAATAAATATTCTCTTCCCTACACCTTCATAACCTTCTATGTAAATTGAAAATCATAGAAAATCAAACTTAATACATTTCAAAACTACAATCTATATATATATATAAAGGTGACGGTATTTCTTTGTTTGTACCCAATGGTCAGAAGATCCCATAGCACCTACAGGCCTGAAACATGGCACAAAAATTCGAACATACCCCGGGCCCGTGCACCTTGAAGCCGGAATTCTAAATTTTGAATTAGTTTTTTCTAATTTACTAATTAAGCTACATTTTGGCTAATTGGGGGGTAAAAAATCCCCCCACCCCCAAACACTATATATCGTTGGAAAGGGTTTTCCTTCTTAAACAAGATGTTTGTTTCATTTTTCTCAATTAATTAGAACCGGAAATATAAGCGATTCTAATTGAGCCAATTTTCAAGGCTTCTCTTTCGAGAAATTGCTATAACACTAGGTCCACTTTCCAGACAATTTTCAACTATAACACTAGGTCCATTTTCCAGACAATCTTTCAATTACTTTCTTTTTGGACATTTTGGAGAATGTTGCCTCTGTTGCTTATGAATATTTTACTGTTATTACCTTATTTTAAATTCATTGTGCATACGTTAATTGATTTTCTTTTTAATTAGAAAGTCGCTTGGCGAATTTGGTGATGAATTATGGATTTTTTTACATTAGAAAGCTACTGCAAATGTAACTTTGATGTGATTTGTTTTTCTTTAATTCAACGGATTTTATTTAAATTTTTAGCACAAGCATCGCTGTGCGGGTACTGCTAGTAAACAATAAAGGCTAAAGAACTTAATTTTTAAATACTTAAACAATTATTAATTACTGTTATTATTTACTTCTATTTTTGTTATTATATTTAACTTTAGCAATGCTTAAACTCACAACAATGACTCAAAATATTTGTAAGCAACAATTAAAATTGATAAAAGCATCACACCCTAGAATACAAACCAAAAGCAAGCCATGTGTTTTTCTTGGCCAAATAACTTTTAAGGTTTAGAGTTATCTGAAACTTCCCTCCTGCTGCTGGGTCATCTTTCAGTGCAATATATCTAGTTGTGCTGTAGTAACAAGCTAGAAAAATTTAAATTTACATAAGCATCAACATAACTTGTATTTCTCACATAAATATTTGCCATTTTACACAGCTAATGCTGTAAGAATAACATCTACAGCCAATCATTTACATACCAAATGCACTGAAGCCAAGAACAATAACGATGCTCAACCAAATCATGGGTCCAGCTATCCATCGCATCAAGACAATCCAAACGAGTGATACCAGCATGGCAAAAAGTAAGCCACTAAAAATGAATAAAATCTATATTAATATTTGTATAAAAAGAAAGACAACACATCTATTAAAATTTAAATCTTCTCAGGAATCGATCTGCACTTCTATCACGCTTGATTGAACAGGGTGTCTATCTTATATAATTAAAAACTGAGCAGATGTATCTATGTATCCATGTCCAAGTTACTTCTCCCGAGCGCCAGTGAACTGACCATCAAACCAAGTATCAATGGATTCGTAATCTTCCCGTCTTTATATTTGGCTATTTAACATTATCCTCTGATAATAATTAGCGGAGATATCAATTATATGATACTTGGATTTCGACATAAAATCCCTATTTCTCCAAGGCTTTCCTCCATTCAAATTATTATTCAGTGCTTCATCTCAACTTTCTGTAACAATGCTTTTATTAAAGTTTTTAGTGTGAAGAAGAAAATCATTGAGACCAAACATCTGTTGCCATTTTTGTCTCTGGGTCATTCTGACGAAAATGGTACATTTCATGTCCGGCACTTTTGGATTTTTTACAGAAAATTTGATAGTTAATATGAATTAATCATATTTTTTTCTGTATTCTTCATGCAATTTTGTATCATGAAGTATTTTTTTTCTTAATATTTTGGTTTAGGAATTTTTTTAAAAAAATTATGCTAGTCGAAAAGGCAAAATCTTGATGTAGCTTCAAAACAGAGATAGTTAAAAAGTGATTTAAGTAATTGCTTAAATGCAATAACAAAAAAAATTTCCAATTATATTGCCATACCTTTATTGTAACAATTTAAACAATAAATTTTTTTAAGAAAAATATTTTTTTAATGAAAATGCAGGGAATTTACAATTGTCCCTACAGTTTACAAAGTTTGAAATGTCCACTCTGTTACAATCATTAAAGAATAAAAAAATATTTTTACAAAAAAACTAGCAATACTTTTGAGATGACCAGATGGTAAAAACTGCATGTTTAGCTAACCCTAGTGGATTCAACAGTCAACAAGCAAGGTAAGATTCATTCTTTGTCTGTGATAGAAAATTTGAGTAACAAAATGTCCACTCTGTTACATTAATTTTACTAATTAAAATTTAAAAACAAAATCTAAATTACATATAAAGTAGTAATTTTAGAGTTACTCTTTGCTTTTGTATTACTATTTTAACTGTTACTTTATGTTTAGGTTTAGAAATTTTTTTTAACTACTTATTTGTCCGCTTTGTTACACTTCTTGTGTAACAGAGTGGACAATATTTATGGAAATTGGAAATAGTAAACAAGTCCCATATGCTCTTGATGTTTTTCAAAAAGCTTAGCTTAACTAAGTTATAGAAAAATTGAATTAAATAAAACATTTTAAAAAATGAAACATTGTCTATCTATTTTCTATGCTTAAACATAGAGATTACTTCTATCTTCAATAATAGTGTCCACTCAGTTACAGGTATATCCACTCTGTTACAGGAATATTTTAACTGATTTGACTGTAATTTTTTTTTTAATGTTTAATTTAAAGGTTAATTTGCATAGAACTACACAATTACTAACAAGAATAATCCAACTTCAATCTTTTTTCAAGTTTGTTTCATATAACTTTTGCAAATGATTTTTTTAATTTTTTTTATTTTTGAGTAAGATAATTAGCAATAAAACTTAAATGTGCCTTTTACAATGACATTTTAAGCATTTGTATGAAAGATATGCTCTATTTGTTTATATTAAACAAAAAAAATTCAAAAAATAATTTAAAATTTTTAATTTGTTGTTGTTTTTAATGTGTAACAGAGTGGACAAAATCTTTCATTTCTGATGAAAGAACTGAGAAAATTGGATATTAATACCAAGTTGAGCTAATTAATTTTTATAGTTCAGATAAATTAAACCCTTTTGCCATTATTTGACATTAATTTTTGTTGGATTAGATGACTTTGAAAAAAAAAGTTTTGAAAACTGATAAGTACCATGTTCATCGGAATGACCCTTTTCAAATATGAACAAATAAAATTCATGCTTTTGTTTTAAAGGCTTTTCCTGTCATTGTGGGATTTAAAATGCTTCCTTTTCGGTTATTTTTCTGCAATCTGCCACAATTTTTACTGTTTTTCTTTTCCCTCTTCAAGCCTGATTGTTAAACACACGTAACTTAACATAACTTTTATTTTTGAGGTAGACCATGCAAAGCCGGGCGGCACAGCTAATATCTACTGGTTTGGTGATTCGAAACTCTAGTACATTTTAAGTGACATTTAAAAATTGTCAAGTATCATACAACAAAAATTCTTTGGACACTATATTTCATAGGGAAAGTGAAAAACAAAGTAAAATGAGTTATTTTCTCCCGTTTTGGCATGGGATATTGAAATATTTGAAATGTGAGACGATAACACCATAAATGGGTGTAATTGATCATCTAGACATAGATTTTACAACTATTTACTTTTTTTTTTTTTGCAGTGGGGGGTATCGCCATTTGTTGATACCGCCCACCTGGTTCAGGAAAAAACCTGTTTATCCATTCAAAAAGGAATTTAAATCTTCTATAATAATGTCACTGAACACCTCAGGGACAATGAAGAAACATGGTCGACTGTTTCAGAACAAATTAAAAAATTAAAAATGTTACAAAAATTCCAATTTTTGGGTTTGAAAATTGGGAGATTTGAACAAGAAATTGAGTCATCAGAAAAAGCCATTTTTGTAATGCTGTCATTTATGAGCATTAAAAGGAACGAAATACTACCTCTGTAGCAATTTTTTTGGTTTTAAAGAGAATATTTTTTTTAAACAATTTTTTAAATTAGTGTCCTTTTTCGAGACAACCATACCAGAAAAGGCAAAGAGAGTCATTTATTAATGTATCTGACATTTCTTTATCTCTATTCACATGTACTTTTCATTCCAATATTACATTAATACTGTACCATTGACTTTACTTTGTTTCAGACATAATAATAAGATTAAATATGATGCAACCTTTAATTAGCAGCTCATATACGTGAATATTTAAGTGCCTATTTTTATCTCTTACAGCTCTACATTTTGCCCAGTGTTTTCCATTCTTTATGCAAAATTAAATGAAAAAAAAAAAAACCAAACAAATTTTATAACTTTTAAAAAAATTGTTGGAGGAAAAATCTTCATTTGTCAATTTAAATTAAAGTTAAAAATAAAGGAAACAGCTGCCTTTCTGAGTTCATAATTTCCATAAATGATTGGTCAAACAAAATAAATTTTATAATGGTGCTTTCAAGAAATGCAATTGAGTCCTTTTTTGAAAATTATTTATTTTAATGTTTTATGCCTTTACATTTTGTTCAATGAATCAAACATTTTTGATTCATTGAAATTTTTTCAAAAATTATTTACTTAGATTGATTCCTTAATTTATTTGTGCAGTTTCCCTCCCACATCGCCAAAGACAACCAAAAGTTTTAAGACATCAATTTCGAAAATGTTTCGAGAAAGACTCCTGATTCCCTAATTCTTAACTCACTCAAAAACAGCCAATATAGCATTTCAATACTTCAGCATGGAGAAATTTTCTGGTATGTGGACACGCTTTGCTGTGGTGTAAACATTTCATCTCGTCAGCAATCACTCTCAATCAGTGATTCAGATTCAACCCTAAGACATTTTAAGAGTCCACATAGTTTATTTATGCACGCAAAGCTCGCAAAAAAAAAAAAAAAAATCAAATGAAAAAAAAAAAAATGAAAGGATGATTAAAAATAGAGAGAAATAAGGCTAAATTTTTAAAAACACTCAATTTTTCTCTTTTTAAGTAAAAAATGAAAGAAAGTCATCGAATTTCTTTCTGTCCTGACCGCCATCTCAGAAATTTTGTCCAAGATGGAAGGTCTTGCACCCATGCTTTGCAGGGATGCACATTAACGGGATTTCTTTTGTACATTCTATGAGGAGAACTGCCTTAAAATTTTGAATTAAAACACCAAAATATTCTCTAATTTTAAAAAGTTTAAATTGGATGTATTTTTGAGTTAAGAAATGTCACATGTGACTAAATCTCAAAATTCCTGTTATGAAACCTTGAAGAGAGCAGGCAGAAGCTCTTCCTGTTTTAAGAAAGGGGGTGCTAATTCAGTACAATAAGCACATTTGTACGTTTTTGATCTGAGTACTTCAATATGTTTCATGGTTTGCAGCATCCTTACTAATATTATAAATGCGAAAGTGAGTTCGTATGTTTGTAATGTCTTCACGACTTAATTGATCATCCAAATTTTAATTTCAGGACCCAAACAATGGCTTAAAATGACTCTTTCTACCCGAAATAATTATTGAATCATCTCAATTTTAGTTTCATTCAAAATTCCATGAAAAATATCCCTTTGTAAGATTTTTTTTCCTTTGGTTTTGAAACCAGCAAGGGACTAAATTCAGCAAGAGAAAAGTTGTAAGCATTTTTAAGTAAATAAAAATCAGTTTTAATTTGGATATTTGTCCTCTGCACAAGCCTCAGTTTTAATTAGAATGAATAAAATCATTGAAAAAAAAAAGATCTGTTGCCATTTTTTCTTGTGAGTGAGGGCAAATAAAATTCTTGCTTTTGCTTTGTGACTTTCCCTGTAATCAGGGGATTTAAAAATTTTCCTTTTTGGGTATTTTTTCAAGAATTCTTAATTTTTTTACTGCCAGGATTAGATAACCAAGTAAGGATTTTTAGAGACTAATATCAAGATTTTTGAGTGCCGTCTCCAAATTCGAATGAGCATGTAAGGATCTTCTAACACTGTTGTGTGACAGTTGCCTTTACTTTAATAATCCTTTTAGCACACAACAACAATTGAACATCAACTATGTTTAAACAGCTATACATAACAGCTGTGAGATAAATTTTAATAATGTTTAACAAATAATGAAAATGATGGCTTTTATTGAACACTGACATTTAAAGTGCCGAGAAGAACTAAAAGTGTAAAACAAAGATACTTACATTACAATAAAGTACCAGCTAAGCTTAAAATCATAAAATAACTTTTCTCCAACTTCTTGTACACTTAAAAATCTCGCCAAAAAGCTAGAAAAGAAAAAAGAAAAAAAAAAAAAAAAGATTTCATTGTGGAAGAATACAAGCATAAATTAAACAGTTACATTTGTTGGCATTTTGATTTGCATGTGTATTTTTAAGCAAAGCAACAACCCAAAAACTAAGTCATAAAAAAATTAATAACCACCCTATTCCTTTCCTCTCAGACTGTTGATTAACAGATAATTGATTAAAAACTTGTGAAATACATATGAAGTTATTTTAAATTGATGTATATCAAGGTCAAGTGATACTTTTAATTTTAAATCATTACATTTGAGCACTCATTGTACAACAGAACAAAGCGTTCTATGGTAATATTGTCGCCTCAGAGCAACAGTAAGATATCTTAGAGTTATTTCTGGGATTAGATATCTTACTGCTGCTCTGTGGCAACGATATACAAATTTTTAAAGAAAATTACATCTATGTATGTATTTTAAAGTTAGGAATAAGGAATAAAGATATGTAAAAAAAATAGAATTTCCATAGCCATGTTGGATTCAAGGGCGCCCATATAGGGGGGCAAGGGGGGGGGGCTCAAGCCCCCCCCCTTAGAAATGAGAACTTCCTTGCTTTTAATGCTTTTTTCTTTGCAAAAATGTATAAAAATTTCTTTTCCAGCCATTAATGAATAAGATTAAAAATGTCAAATTTTAATATCTCTAATCTCTACTGAAATCAGTTTCCATGGGGAAAATAGTCTGCTAAACCATGGGGAAAATTTTTGAGCTCCCACTCCCTAAAAATTTTGCATATGGGCGCCCTTGTTTGAACTTCTTCTACAGTAGACTGCAATCGTCTCGCACAAATGCTACAGCAAATTTTCTACATCCTCATTTCAGAAGGGCAAATTATGCCTCAGATATTAGAAACTTTCTCCTCATAGGAGTAAATTTTGTGTTTTCCTTTTTGGCAAGTTTTGACGTTTTAAAGAACAATTTAGGCACATGCTTTGATCAATCTAATCGGTGAATAAAATTTGGAAATTCAATGCTTTTATTTTACTTTTAAATGTAAAATATAGATAATAACCACATAAGGTTTAATGGTTTGTGTTTAGTCAACTGGCATGCTTGAGAGATATTCAAATGTCATTACAATTTTTCACAGCAAAACTGTTTATTTGATGATATAATGCTTTTTTTCCCAATTTTTATACATAACTTACCTAATTTATATTTAGCATTTTTAAAAAATTAATGAATGGCATTTAATTCTGCTATGAAACACTCTAATCTTACATTTTAAGCACTTTTGGTTTGTTTTATTTAATTGTAATATGTAAGACTATTAGCATAAGAATAGCCAGGGATAAGCTAAGGGATTCCTCTTAGGGAGGGCAAGCGTAAGCGCAACATGAAGTTGAGGGGTTTTAGTTGTGGTTTTTAGGGTTGTTTTTGTGAGGGTATATAACTTTCTTGACTTGGCAATTTCATTCAAAAATCTAATTTAGCATTATTATTATAATTTAAAAGTTCTCATTGAAATAATAATGAGTTGTTTTATAGTTGTGTAAATTCTCAAAGTGAGGAAGCATTGGCTTAAGCATAATCCGGTGTTAATGAAACAAAACATTTGGCTAAATAACCTCCATTCAGTTATCCGCTTAGCAAGGAACGATAGATGTGGAAAATATCGGGGATAAAACAGTAACCCTTTATGTTTACTTCCACCATCACTTCTTGTAAAATGGGGTCAGAATAAGAGCTTGTAAAAATATGAAGAAAAAAAGTAACTTTTCAACAAAGATGATAGTCTTTAAATGACATGGTTAGCAAAAAGTAATGACTGGATTTTTAAAATTTACACTTTTGAAGCTATTACAGAACAAAATAATTTATGCATGAAATTCATGAAAAATATCACAAGTTTTTTTTCTGGCTACATATCACACATAGGAATTTATTTCGGGAGATGCCAAAGTCCCTCCTGGAAATTTCCAAATTTAAGTTTGAAAATAGTTAAAATTCTTGTTTACAATGAGCAGTTTTAAATTTATTTCAGAGAGGAAGAGGTCCCTTTGGCACCCCTTTTAATTATCCCCTTGCTAAACATGATCAGCATGTGCAGACCTTTCGCTATGCCATTAACATGTAATCTAGAATCCTGTTCATTCGACACACCATGTGATTTATTTTCATGGGGTTACATCAAATATATTGTTTATCAACCACCAACGCTGAAAACACTACATGAACTTCAAAAATGCAAATGTGCAGCATCACAAACCATTGAAAATGTAATAACACAAAACTAAAGGAACAAACTAGATTATAGATTAAATGTATCACGTGAAACTAAAGGCTCTGGCAATTAAAATTTGAAACTAGAAAAAGTGTTTTTTTCTTTAGTTTTGCATATGAATTATTTTAACACCTATAATAGTTTTCAATGTATAAAGTTTGAAACCCAATCATTCTTTTGCGCGAACCCTCTACTTTATTCACAACACATGCAGTTCCAATCACCTGTAATAAAGTTATTTTTTATATTGATCAATAGAAAGGAGTTCATGAAGCTTTACGTTTTGAAACATTCTGAATACTTGTGATCGGGACTCACCCCACTGCTTTTTTAACTTCCGCAGTAGTTATTTCTTCAGATATTGTTCGGTTAAATTCATCTCTGAGGGGTTGATCAGGAACAGCTTTTAAGAAAATCTCAGGAACACATCGTCCAACAACTAAAAAGGAACTTCATATTTAATGAAAATATATAACATCTTTCATCTCATTCAATTCCGCAGGATATTTTTTGAAAGAAAACGAGCTGATGTGTGCATCACATGAAATACTTTTACTCCAATTTAATGTCATTTCCCCATTATTGGCAATTTTAATGTGATTCAATAGTTCGCTCTCTAAATATCACCAACAGTGGCCAAATTGAAACCAGATTTTAAAAAAAATCGCCAAAATTGTCGCTAAGTTGGCGACCAAAAGACTGGCGATATATCGTCAACTGTCCGCCAAATTGTAACACTACTTGAGTGTATATCGAAATTAACAATGATTCCCCCCAAAAAAGGGGCAAAAGACCCCTTTAGAAACACCCCAAAGCAAACAAAAGGGGAGGTGCACAACTAGACCCCACTAGGAGTCTATGAACCAAATTTAAACTTTCTAGGACTCACTGTTCTTGAGTTGTGCGACATATATACGCACATACATATGTATATATGGACGTCAAGAGAAAAGTCGTTGTAATTAACTCGGGAATCGTCATTATGGATATTTCGCGTGTCTCTACGTTCTTAGACACTTATCCACGTGTGGTCGAATCGAAAAAAAACTCAATATTCATTCAGAGGTGAGTAAAATGGAAATTAAGGTCGATTTTTGAGTGAAAATTTTTTCGCGAATACAATACTTCCTTTTTTGAAAAAGGAAGTAAAAAAGAGACTGGAAGCATAGCAGATGAGAGATCATACTGGAAGATTTTTACCACCATCTACTATTGTATGGAAACAACCAATAGAAAAGATTTAAATTAAAATCAAGTCAATAAACATTTAAAAGCAGTATTGACAAAAAGTAAATAAAGTAAACACATTTTTATCATTTTTTACTGCATTCTAATAGCATTACATTTTTTCATATACTAGAATTTCATATCTAGAAGAGGAAGAAAAAAAGTCCTAATTAACCGTTATGCATTCTACAAAATCAAGAAAAAAAAATTATCAAAATAGGTTAAAAATTTCTTAAAATTTACTGAAGTAGAATTTTAATATCATAGGCGGATTTACGGGGGTGCCAGGGGGTGCGCCGCACCCCCAAATTTTTGGCTGAGTTAAAAAAAAAAATTTAATGTAGTATTTGTCACTCAGAAGCGCAGTTGGGTAAAAAAAAATTTCATAGCTGCTATACTAGTGCTGTGTTATAGTATAGAATAATTGTTTGCTCTGTAATTGTGTATTTATTGGTATATCAATACGAATTCTGCTACTTTGAAACAACTATAGATAATCAAGTCAAAAAAAAAAAAAGACAAAATTGCAACAAACTTAATTAATAAAATCTACTCCGAACTCAACTAAAAACCAACATTTTTTCCGGTAAATTTTCAAAAAATTTTGAAGGAGGACTCCCGGAATTCTTGCTGCAGTGGTGCATTCAGGAGGGATGGGGCACAATACTTGTGACTCTTCCCACAGAATGCTGAGTTGATGTTTTTAAAAAATATATTTTTCATTATTGAAGAGAAAAAAAGATCTCATTTTAGGAAAATGCAGTTATTTTAAGAAAAAGATAAATAATATTGGGGAAAAACCTTAATTTATTTCAAAAAGAGAAATATTGACCTTTAAATTTTTCAACAGCTTCAGATTATTGACGGAGAATTGTGTGTATCCTCCCTCCCCCCTCCTCCTCGCACAATCCTCTTTCTTTCATACTCCCCCTCCTTTTTTTTCATTTTTTCATTCTTTCTATTTCGTTTTCATTTTTTCCATTAGTCCTCAATTTTTTCCCACCGATGCCCTCTCTCTTGCCAATGTTATTATGGAGTATCTTAAATTTCGTTTTTTGGGCTTCAATTTCGCAACATTTCCAAGGAAGATCCTATAATCACTTAAAAACATCGAAAATCGTTTAAAATTGCGTTTTCGGAGTTTCAGTTTTGGAAAACTGCAGTGTCCCTAACGTTCACAATTATGGTCTTCCACCAGGGGCGTAGCTAAGGGGGGGGGTTGGGGACAACCCCCCCCCCCGAAGCGTTAGTCTCAAAAAAAAAAGAGAAAAAGAGGGAAGAAAAAGAAAAAAAGAAGAAAAAAAAATCACTATAACTTTTTTCTGTGTAACAAAGGTCAAAAATTCACTTCGCTCCCCCCTCCCCCAATGCCATTGAAAATCTGCTCCATGAGTGACCCTCAAGTATAAAGACGCCTCAATCTGCTGCAACAATTTTTTGATAATTGAGTGAAATTTCACACTTCGCTTTAGAAATGAGATTGTTTGTTAAATCCACGTATAGGCAGCCTTTCTTTGTCATAGATTCTGCAAATTGTTAAATATGTTTAATTTTATGAGCCGCGCAGTGGGAATATTGCATACAGTCGAATCTGTATATTTCGAATTTCACATTTAAAAAAATCGAGATAAAGAGGTTTTGAATTGCGGAGGCTTTAAGAAATTTTGTACATAAATTTGAAATATGATGGTGAAAATTTGAAATCGATACTAAAGACAATATGGGCTCTTGATTAAAATTCCTCTTTATTAGTTTTGTTAGGTATTTATTCTATTATTACATTATTAAGTGCTTTATTGCGAGTTTAAGGAATCGTTTTGACAGTAAAAGAAACTTTAAGCATATCTTTTTCAAGAAAAGTCTTATTGCTTTTTGGTCCCTGATTTTTTTCTTTTTTTTTTGGATTCATTATTTATCCTCTTGAGGTTAGCAATTGCAGCAAATCTAACTTGGCCAGTAGTCTACGATTTTAATTTTTTCATCACTTGGAAAAAAAAACTTATACTTTCTTTTCACTCCTATCATTTCGGTTTTCTAAGGAATCACAATTTTAAGAAAGAGAGCAACCAAAGAACAGTACTAATCCGGATAACAGAGCGAAATAAACTTGAATGGCTTTTAACTTGAATGACCTTTAACCATGAACTTTAATGTTCATCTTAACATGCCAAACCTGTGAATTTCACCCCTTAACTCTTCTTCCAAGAAAGTGCGCGAAACGACTGTCCTTTGGTTAATCTTCCTGGAAAGCCTATTCGTGGAACGCATTTTTACTGCCTCCTCAGCTCTTGAAGACAATTCCTCTGTTTCTGAGTTGAAGAAAATGTTTTTGTTTGCTGCTTTGAAGATCATTGGGCTTCGAATCCGAAAATGATAGCATAACCGGAATTCGAGACGATAGAGGTTTTTGTTCATCTGGTCTCGTGTGTGTCATAGGAGGTCATAGTCAAAACTACCTTTGCTAACCAGAGTATCCATTGCAATCACATTGATTCTTCAACCAGTATTTACTGCGTATTCTTTTGGAAACGTACAGTCGGTTTAAAGTAGTACATTCTAAGTGAAAGTTGTTGCATAATGAAACGAACAAGACCGATAACAAGCTTTTTTCAACTCAAAGAAAAAAATTAAAATGACGAAAAGGATTGCTCTAAAAAAAGAAAGTTAACGTCGTCTGAAGAAAACGAAGTACAGTCTGCAAAGCAGCGTTAGTCCCATCGGACCCTTCTGAAGGTAATTTTATTTTAATTCAAAAGAAAAACTGCATAGCATTACATGAATAAAATGTTTAAAAACGAGATGAATCTAGATTAATTCTATTAGCTTGGTTCGGATTAAAAAGTAGAAAATAAAAAAGACTTCTGTTTATAATACCCGAAAATTGCTGTTGCTATCTCAGATATTTATGTAAATTCTAAAGCAGCTAATAAAATTAAAAATAAATATCTTTATAGATATATCTTTATAGTCTGACCACCGATGAGATTGAAAGCCAAACATCCAGTTTACAGGCGGAAATGAAATTATCTATTAGCTTTCAGGGATGCCAGCTTTTGTAGATGTGTGTTAGCCTCTAAATTAAGCAGTCACACTGAAATGAACGGAACACGCTCATCAGATATTTGATTTCCCCCTGATTTGGATAGACTGGTTTTGACAAGACGTTGCAAGAAAATTTCACTTTAAATTAAATGGAGGGAAAAGAAAAAAAAGTTAAATTTTCCATAACATTAAAAAAATAAAAAATTCTTTGCTTTTGTTTTGTTTGACACAAGTATCGTAATTGTGGCACCCCATTCCAAAGTATGTAAGATTCACCTCCCTCTTATTTTTTTAATACTAAAAAAATTTACACACACACACACATTATATATATTCATATATATATATATATATATATATATATATATAAGAAGAAGCCCCCCCCCCCGAAAGTCGGGTCTAGCTACGCCTCTGTCTTCCACTCATGTGTTTAAGATTTTAATTTTGGAAAATATTCGAACAAGGGCCTCCCACCCCCTTTTTCTAATTATCTTTTTCGTGATAAGTAGAAGATTTTTTTTTTTTTTTTGGGACAGTAGTCTTTGAAATCCTCTTTTTAATGCCATGGAGTGTTGCATAAGTACTTCCTTTGTAGGACTTCAATTTCGAAAATTTTCCAGGGAAGAGCTTCAGTAAAATCGTCCGGAAACAGCATCAAAAATTGTCCACCATAGCGTTTTTGGAACTTTAAATATGAAAAATTAAAGAGGTAGTGGTAGGGGGGGACATATATTTCTCTCTGTTTTTCAAAAAATCGATTGGGGTCAGTCCGTGAGTGTCATTCCTAACCCAAACTATAAATATGGAATATGATTACTTTTATAAGACTTAAATTTCTAAAAGCAGCCTTGAAGCCCCACGTATCATTCCTTCCCCTAAAATATCACCAAGATCTCTAAAACTGCGTTTTCAAAACTACTATTGCAAATTTTTTATTGGGCGTGAATCCCCTTTCAAACCAGAAGCTGGATTCGCCCCTTGCTTCTAACATCGACTTTTGTTTAAAACTTTTTCTGCAGTTTGAAATGTTAAGAACTGCTGATCTCCTAATGTTACTAAATATGGTTTACATCTCGCTTTTTTAGACTTAAAAGTACGCCCTGGCCTACAATTATTTTCTGATTTCGCCACTGCCTTGTTGAAAATCCCCACGCCCCAGATCCCTGTTATTGTTGCACCCCCAAAATTTTCGTCCTAAATCCGCCTATGTTTAATATAGGACTGAAAACGAATTAAAAATACATTTTGGAATTCCTACATTGTATTACTTTATCCTACAGCCAAATGGATTGTGCAGACTTGTGATTCCCCTTTGATTACCAGAAAAGAAGCTTTTCACTAAAGTTATTTTAGGGAATAACATTACATTGAATGAATAGTTTCAAAAGTAGAATTTTTATAATAAAAAAATATATGCAGAGATCTGTTGGTTTTTATTAATAGTAAG
Organism: Uloborus diversus; assembly: GCF_026930045.1. Lineage (NCBI taxonomy): Eukaryota > Metazoa > Arthropoda > Arachnida > Araneae > Uloboridae > Uloborus > Uloborus diversus. Next base: position 185,003,172 of record NC_072735.1, on the reverse strand, counting down.
GCTTTACTAACCCCTAAAAAGAGGGTACAGGTATACGGTTACTTTAATGCTAACTAACAGAAATAAAGTACAGTTGGCTCTCTGTTTAACGACGCTCTATTTAACGAGTTTCTCTATTTAACGATGGCTTCTCACGGTCCCAGATGATCCACTAGTGTTAAAAGCATTCTATTTAAGGACGTTTTCTACTTAAGGATGATTTTTTGTGGTCCCTTGAAAGTCGTTAAACAGAGAACCAACTGTATGACCTAACGCATAGAAGATAAATGCGAACAAAACACTCCCATCAAAAAGAAAAAGGTAGTTTTGAAAACTTCCCTTATGGAAAAAAAATTGAAGTATCTACGCAAGGACCATTGGTAGTGGCAAGACCCAATCCAAAAAGAAATTAATTCCTTGCTCACAATTGGCAAAATATACTTCAGTCATATGTTTTAACATGATACAATATTAAGTATGAGAGAATGTAATTTTTTAAGAGAAGGAAATTATGCAATGACAAAAGATTTAAAAGATCAATAAACGGCAGAAAGTGAGACAATTTAGAGAGTTGAAATCACTTTTTAATACTAATAAAAATATAAAAATAAAAACCTTAGTACTGTATGTATTTTCTACTTTTCCACAATAAATATTCACTCAAATTTCAAATAGTGATTATCAAATAAACTTTGTCTGTATCAAAGAACCATCACAAAAAAAAAAAAAAAAAATGACACACTGATAAAAATAAGAAATAATTCACAAGAATATGTTCCTCAACAATGAAAAAAATGATTCAATGATATCTGACATGATTATAGTTCTTTTCTTACATCTTTCATACCTTGTATGATTCAAACTGATAATTACAAAGTGAAAATACAGCAACTTTTGTTACATTATTTTTTGGTGACTTAAATAGAAAAATACTAAGCATAAACTTAGTAAAATAAAACTTGGTGCAGCATGAAAAGAATGTTTTAAAAAATACACAACACTCAAAGAAAACAACAATCTGATGGAATTTTTCGATTAAAAACATTAGTACATTACAAATCTAAGAAGTACTGCTTAAAAACTTTGTGAAATTAATTTTAAAAAAAAACATGTGCAAGTTTTAAAACTGCCTACATTTAACATGCTAATAGCTACTTCAAAGAGAAAAAAAAAACATATGAAGACGGATTCAACCATGCAAAAATGTGCATAAAACACATGCTGACAGTAGAGACTTTACTCACAAATATCTCTCATGCCATGAGGCAAATCTTCTGCAAAATGTGTTGCTTCCACTGACAGGTAAATACAAAGAAAACACATGATAATACATGTTTATACATAAATATATTTCGCTATATAAATTGAAAATTTGTATAGAAGCATAAGCTAAACAACAAATTTATAAATTTACTTGTTGTATTAAAAAAAACATATAATAAGTTCAACATATTAGTTGATTTTTTCTTTTGCGTCTTTCTATCTCCTCCCTCATATACATATCGTCGCCTCAGAGCAACACTAAGGCATCCAATCCCAGGAATAACACTAAGATATCCTACTGTTGCTCTGAGGCGACGAGATATGTACATACAGTAAAATCTTGACAAAACAAGACATAGGGGGTCAATAAAATTACCACTGTTGAAGAACATGTTATATTGAGAGGCAATCCTTACTTTTTTTTAAAAATCTTATTTTAATTTATATATTTTTACTTTGAAAGACAAAGTACAATTAGCTTGTTATGCTGATGACACATTTTAATAATTTGCTAAAAGTAGATCAAGCTCTTTAAAGTGTAAAAAAAAAAAAAATAAGAGAAAAAAAAAGCATGCTATGGAAAAAGAAAAAAAGATAAGTCCTAGAATTGATGAGCAATTCAAGTTTACAAAGTCGAACTTTTAATAGTGGTACACATATTATTTCAAAAAAGTCTTAAAAACGCAAGGTATTTCCCTTCCTTTGAAAGGAAATTAAATTGATGGTTGTTGAACTAAACAAATGAATGAGACATTAATCCAGATGACAGTCAAAGCAATTACTTTCAAGTAGAATGATGTTGCATTAATTAATGCATTCATTTATTATTTTTTTTAATTAAAACTCCACCCTCTCTCCCTTATTTTGACTGATGAAAATATTTTTTCGGAAATAACACATCATTTGTGACTTTTCGGTAAGTTGCTATTCAACTTTCATAAACCAGATGATTTTCTTGCACAGTAATCACAACTGAATTTCAGTGTTGAAAAATTAGAAGTAAAAGCATGACTCAACAGATTAAGAAATTTCCAAATTAAAAAAAAGTTGTTTGAATTTTCAAAAACCTTTTTAAACACATTTGAAAGAAACATACAGAATTAATTCCAAAATAAGTAAATACAAAAATTAAAGATTTAAATACTGTTTATACCTGAAGTACTCTTGAGATATAACATAGCACAGTCTTCATCTTTTACTAAATCAATTGCACTCTGTGGAGGGAAAAGAAACAACTTTATAAATTGACAAAAGCATTTTTTTTACTAAACAGGCAATGAATAAATCATAAATACAGACAGAAAGGTTTTATCAAAACATCTTAAAGCCATTTCTAGAAATGAAAGAGATGTTTACATCTCCAAAGGGATAATTTTTAACAAGACTGGATTGCTAATTTTTTTACTTATTCTAAGAACTTGTTTGACTTTTATAGTTGACTACTTCAGAAAATACACCAGATTTAGTTAGTAGATCTTAAAATTTAGATAACACAATATTATCTGTCAAGTCAAAGTTGTCTGAAAATGATTAAAACATTTTTTTTCTTTTCATATTCCAGCTGAATAAATGCCCTTATTTGACTGAACTTTCTCTTTCTTCGATTCCTTCAATAATTAAATAGTCCACAAAGACAGCAAAAAGGATTTTCAACATGACCCAGTGAACTGCATCAGTCAGAATCAACTTTTTATACAAACAAATAAATCTTAATTTTGTGCCAACTTCAGTACACATGCTGCTATTTTTTGTATGAGAATAACTTTTTGTACAACTATAATGCTGAGAGATCTCACCACCAGTAGACTAGAAATCCAGAACCAATTTGTGACTACTACATGCAATATATCTACAGCCCAGTTATGCCATTGAAAGACAACAGTTCCGTTTTTGTTACGGACTCATCAGTCTGGAACAGACAATAGCCCAGTAGGAGGCAGATGTCATCTTATTGAAACTGAGAGTGTCAACAAACTGGTAACTAAAGTAAAATTATCACACTCCACGGTTCAACTGCTAAAGTGAAGGCAAAGTTTGGGTATTACGCAGCAAGTTACCAAGAGCCCCTTAGCCAGGGCTAAGGCAGAACTACATTCAATATAAACCCAGCCGAGTTATGTCTCCCAGAGGGCGGCAATTTACTGCTTAATACCCAAGCTTTGTCTTCAATTGACAATTTGAATAGTGTCATTGAGGCGAACTCTTGCTGGTGTGCTAAATTTATTTTGGCTACCAGTTTATTGGTACTCTCAGCTTCAATGAGATGGCATCTGCCTCCAGCTCTGTTATTGTCTACAGTAGACCCTCATTTTACGTGGTTTCGATTATATGCGGTTTAAAGTTTGACATCTTTATTTTCTTTTACGCGGATGCGGCAATGCAAACAGATAAAAATTTTTCCCTCTTACAAAATCTAAACTCCTAAAGATTGCAGATTACACGTAATAAACTGCATTTTGGTTTGCTAATAATCGAGCTTGTGCCACCTGAGAGATTTTAAGCAATCGGTTCCAAAGCTCTTTCCAGAAGTAAAGTTATTAAACTCACACAGTTCAGAACTCACTGCAAGAAGAGTATTTTAGGAGTGACAAAGGAGGCCAAAACCAACGAGGATATCGACATCGATGACACACAGCCAAAAACCTTCACATTGAAAATTTTGATCCATTCCTAGACAATAGAAATAATCTTTCTGATTTGTTCTCATGAAGGAAAATTCTATCATGGAAATGACGCAAGTGGTCATGGATGCGTTAATGCTCTGCAAAGAATTACAGAGAAAAATTCTTAATGACTGCCAAAAGACTATCACATCCAGCTGCTCCTTATAAACAGGACAAGAAATTAATTTATGTTTTCTTTAGCATGTTGAGAATAAAAATCGATGTAAGTACACAATTAACTTATTATACAATTAGTCAGCACTAGAATGAAGTAGCTTTTTTAATCTATGGAACATAACCCTATTTTAACACTACTATTAGGCCTCAATTTACGCGCCATTTTCGCGGAACGTAACCCCTGCGTAAAACGAGGGTCTAAAGCATTCCAGACTGATGAGTCCATAACAAGGGCAAAACTGCAGTCTCTGAATGGCATAACAGGGCTGTCTGTACATTGCATGTAGTTCTGCTTTTGCCCTGGTTTAAGGGCAGTAACTTTAAAAAAAAAAAAGAGCAACATAATAAATGAATGAGAGTTGTTTGCAGAATCTTGCGGTTTACAAGATACAGTTGAATGTCAAAAATGTGAACAAATTGGGACCATAGGTAGTTAATCGTTTTGAAAATAACCCACGAAAATATGGTTTAGGAAAATAGTATGTCATTTTTTCAAATAACGTAGTTATACAATATGGATGCACATAACTTACAAAACAGTACATAACACTAAAATGTGCTATTACATTTCTCAACAAAAACTAACTCTCATTGTTAACTGAACATAAAGGAAAAATGAAAATTATTTACAGCACTGTATGTACTCTGTGAGGGACTATTATACAGTAATTAAACAAAGAAATTAAATGAACTTCTGAAAAATACACCGATTTTACACAAAGAAAAATGAATTAATTTCTGTAAGGAAAAAGTAACTCGTACTCATTTAGAAAAGTATTTTTAAAAAATACTGATTTTCAACTCAGAGAACTTAGAAGTTCTTTTCCTACCTTCCCAGAAAAACATATGCTTAAGTGGTAAAAGTGGAGCTTGTTTTATCTGGAAAGAACTGGATTTTAAAGTTATTGTTTCTAAAGAACCCTAAAAATTTTTACTGTCCAACTGTGTATTTTTTGCTTACTCCAATTTCTGATGTGATGAAATCTGTACCATTTTACATGGTTAGTATAAAACTCTGACTCTATCATAAAACTATATTAATTTCTTTAATCACTGTGTGTAATTCTTTATTTTATGGAATTTAATTATTCTTTAGCAATTGTTGAGCAGTTTATTAAAACCTCACAGGAGTGCTTTCAGATTTTTGACATTTTGGGATTCTTGATGGTCTAGTTTTTGACATTTTACTGAAAAAAGAAAATTTTAAAAGTATACATTTTGAGAAAAGCACAACAAAAATAGTGTAAAAGTAATGTTGCAAACTTTAATAAGCATTTCTCTCATAAGATAAGAAGGTAGAAGGAAATCAAATTAAAAGCAGCAGTAAATAATGCATTAAAATGTTTTTATATCTCTTTTCATCTTGCTAATTATAAGACGGTATGCTCAAAGCAGGTTATCTTACCTTTAGATCTGTTCTGGCATCATACTTGCAGATAAATTTTGGTTTCTTCAATTCCAGTTGAGGATCATTAGGATGTGCCAAAAAGGTTTCATTTGGGCATTGTTCAACACAAACCTAAAGCGTATGAGGATGAAAGAACTTATACTCCTTTGACTTGAGCAATGAGTAAGCTACCTTTTAAATACAAAATGCATTCCAGCCTTTTCATTTATACACACAACTGAAAAAACAGTGATCTTTCCATGTATGCATGTAAGTCAAGTCAGATTATGTTATGACATTTTCAAGTTTCATAGATTTTTTCATTAATTTCTTTCTTAGTAAAAATAAATTGGTAGTTCTGAACCCAACTCTTATCATTTCACAGTAATTTGGACATTTATGTAGAGTCCGTAATGGGACCTTTTTTTGCCATAACTTTTTAATTTACTGTTTGATTTGCAAATTATTTTAATTTGAGTTGGTGTGTTGGTGGGAAAATAATATGCAAATCAAACAGTAGATTAAAAAGTTATGGCAAAAAAAGGTCCCGTTACGGATTCTACATAAATGTCCAAATTACTGTGAAATGACCCCAATACATGTGTCTTTGTCAAGTTAAATTAACATATAAAATAAAAGTTCCCACTTATATTTCCACACAATTTTTAAAAGTGTTCACCTAGTTTTCTCAACCACATGAAGAGACCCCACCACAAAAGCTTTAAAATTGACTGAGGCTGATTTAATCTTAAAGCAACAAAACTAGTTTGGTTATTCATGAGACATGAATATGTAAAGAAAGGTAAAATTTGCTAAAACATTTTTTTTAACAACAACTATGACTCAGCCTTAAGTTACATGTAAGAGTTCCGAAGCCTCCAGCTTGTGATTCTTTTAACTTTGCTGCATTTGCTATGGAGTTGGCAAACGTCCAGTTAGAATGAGTCTATCTGGGGAAAAGTAAAAATTGATGCCAGTCGCAGATCCAGATAATATAGACGAACACGCAAACAGCGTTCGCAGAAAAATTTGAAAATTTGCAGAAAATTTTGATTTTTTAAACAAATTTCTGTAATATCATTTTTTTTCGATGAGCAACAAATGTTGATCGCCAATTTTGAGTTGCCCCCAATTAATAGTATTGAAAAAGGAGTAAATATAATTGAAAAAACATTCTAGTTGCTTAGAAGTACTCTCTCTCACCCTCAACTTTAAATTTTTTCTGTTGATCACGATATAAGACTCGGGTGGTTTATAGTGTTTTTTGGCAGAAAATTTTTAAGAAGTAATTTGAGTTTGCAGACAGTATTAAGTTTTACATAAAAAGTAGTCGAAAACTTTGTACTGCATAGTGAATAAAATATGACAACATGTATAAAGTACAAACTGAGAATGAAAAAAGGTTAAAAAACCAGCAAACAGCTGTTTCGGCACTCTAAAATACAAGTGCCATCAAATACATACTGTCCTCTGGAGTTCTGACGTAACCTTGACGTCATTGTTTCCGGTACTGCTCTCATATCTTTTACAACTCGTCTCTCATTCCATTGTTCACCTCGACTGTGTTTTAGTCGGGTGAACCTGTCTTCGTTTTACTGCACTGATGGTGGCACTTGTATTTTAGAGTGCTGAAACAGCTGTTTGCTGGTTTTTTAACCTTTTTTTCATTCTCAATTTGTACTTTATACACGTTGTCATATTTTATTCAGTATTAAGTTTTATTTAGGTCTGGCCTGTCGTTTGCTCCTTTTAATGACACTCTGATTAATTTGGAGGCACATATGCATCTGCAAAGGCTGGTATCCTTGAAAATTAGTAGATGTGTCCATTTCTGCCTGTTAATTGGATGTTTGCCTTTCGATTGCATCACTGGTCAAACAGTAGGTTTAAAACTACAAGCACAAAATGACCTCAAACTAGAGAAAACATCAAATTGGTGTTTTTATTGATTGGTTTTGTGGGAAGGAAAGCATGACGGTATGATCTCATAAGCCTTTGATCTTACGTTCTGACCGGCAGTCTAAGTGACCACTCAGTGGATTTTCAAGATGCAGAAAATTGACGATGCTCATGTCGTATGAATATGCAACAGGTAAAAGATCCCTTTGGCTTTGAATATCCTAGGAAAAATTAAATACCTAGTGCACTTTCCCATCAAAAAAAGGGCCTCTGGTCTCAGGCCTTAATAACGGCATATGAAAGTCTGGATGCCACTATTGAGGGATCACACTAAGTCTGCACAAGATTACTGTCTCTAAAAATAACAACCCCATTAGAAAGAAAACAAATTGCCCTACGGGGTAGGGTTCGTGAATTTTTTGATTTTTTTAAAAAAATCAAAAGAGTCGGATTTTTTAAAATTTAAATCGGATTTTTTTGTATTTAATCAGATTTTTAAATTTTTTTAAATGTTCAAAATTACACCTATAAGCATAATATATTTCATACAATAGATGAAACCACTCAGCTTATTTTTTAAATTAAGATAAGGTCTTAACTATTCAATACATTTTTAAGATTCATAAATATGTTATAATACTTTAGGTAAGATATGATTATGTTTTATGCTTTGCTCAAAGATAAGGTTCCCATCATTGTGCACATTTTTAGTGAAAAATAATCTGTTGAACAATTACTTTTCTTAACTATATTAGTCATGGTATATAAAAAAAACCTGCACATTTTTATTTTGTTCTAAACTAATTTTGGAGTAAAAGCAGTATTCAGGGGTGATTGTGAGTTCATCAAAAAATACCTGAAAGTTTCGAAGCGAGAATGGGGGGCGGGGCGGGGGGGGGGTTATCTTTGGCGCCTATTACTTAAGTGCACCTATGCCATAGTATTAAATAGTTCAATAGTCAGTTCAAAATAGTGTGTGTACATTTGATTAAAATTTTAATGGGTTACAAAGTTACTTTTGAGCTGGTGTTATACAAAATTATCTTGACATTTGTCCATCTTAAGGGATAGTTGTCCATCTTAAGGCTCTTGCAGGTATATTTGACGAGTATTATATAATTTAAAATAAACTGCGGAGGTAGGGAGATAAAAGCATAACAAAAAAAAACATAATTCTGGTATTTTCGGACATAAAACACCGGAAATACGTCCGAAAATACCGGAACACAATCACCCCTGAGTACTGCAAGTGTGAAAATCTGTAAACACACAAAAAGAGGGATCTATGTAGTTATGCCTGTTGAAGTTAAGATAGTATAATGCAGTGTAGTTAAATTTAGAGATACATTCTAAAAATGCAAAATTAATTTATAAAAATAAAATCAACTGATTTTAATTAATGATTTTATTAAAAAAAATCCCTGATTCAAATCAATGATTTTTTTTTAAATCACTTGATTTAAATCATGATTTTAATCATGATTAATATCAAGCTGATTTAAACCAATGAACCTTGCTACAGGGTCACTCAAGCATGGCTACTTGATTCACACTGCAAGCAAAAACTGATTGAGCTACAGAGCTATATCTGCAATAAGCATTTGATCTTTATTTATTTTAGGTCTAAAATTTTATGAAAGCTAGCTTCACATTGCTCAAAGCGGTGTACAAAATTTCGTCGAGATTGGTGATAGTCTGGCAGAGACCATTGGTCCACTTGACATGAAAATGCTAATATACATCTATTTTTTTATACAACGAATTGCCTGTAAATTTTTAATTATAAATGCAATGGTAAATTTAAAGGATGTATTTTTTAAACAATTGATATTATAAATTGAAGGAAAATAAAAAGGAAAGAAATAGCACACCTGTGGGGTAGGACAACCATTTATTAAAACTGATGGGTTGGCACATTTCATTAAGTCAAAGTAGAAAAGAAAAGATTTGTTCCTGAAAAAAGTAAGACAGAATTCATAAGTGATACTGCAACAAGCTACAGACAGACAAAATAGAAGAATTAATAAAATTATTTTAAAATGTTTTTTTTTTAAATTTAATCCAGAAGCTGAGGTTATTAAACTTTTTTGAAGTCTTCATAAAAATCATAATATAAATCATGATTCAAACTGTTTTTTTTTTCTTAAAAACCATGGGAACATGACAGCATGTCAAGTTAAGTAGACGTAAACTTATCAAAGTTCTATAATTTAAATTCTAAGAGTTTTCTCGTATAACTCATTTACAAAAATTTTATGATTCAAGTTATGAAAACTTTATTAGTAAAGGATTTTTTTGTTGAAGACTTTTTAACAAACTACAAGTAATTTTAATAACTACAAGTATCAAATTTGAATTCTTAATTAGAGAAACCCACAGAAAAAACAGATTTTAGTGCCTCTGGTCAATGAGGTATATTAAATAGAAATGCTCCGCTGAAATGTATTCAGAACACATGTGTCATGGTGCCTTCTTTCTTTTGAGGCCCACCAGGATACTTATTGCCTGAGGGTGTGACTTACCTCGTTGATGCCAGCTAGGCCATTAAAGATCAATGTGGGCGTTGCCGTTATGTCTTACATGACCTTGTATGATGCATAAGGAAATGAAGGGCAGCATAAAAGAATCGTTTGCTTTGCTTTTGACACTTGCATTAGACCAGTAGTTTCCAACCTTTTTGGGTTCATTGCGCACCTCTAGGTTGACTGACCCCTACCTTCCCCCACTCTTATCATTGAAAAAACAAACAAACGTCTGTGTTGGTAAACATTAATATTAAAATTATAAATGACTAATTTTAATTCAAAGCAATCTTTACTAATAATAAAGCTGAAAGTCTCTCTGTCTGGATCTCTGTGATGCGGATAGCGCCTAGACCGTTTGGCCGATTTTCATGAAACTTTGTACAGAGTTAGTTTGTAGCATGGGGGTGTGCATCTCAAAGCGATTTGTTCGAAAATTTGATGTGGTTCCTTTTCTACTCCAATTTAAAAAACATTTTCCCAAGCAAAATTATCATAAGATGGATGAGTAAATTACAAAATTATCATAATATGGAACCGTAACATGGGCAAGCCAATTGGCGAAAAATTCACCCTACATTATTTGTAAATATACAGGCGAAACAAAAGACCTTTTAATTTTCTACTACGGGCAAAGCCGTGCAGGTGCCACTAGTATACTTATAAACAATTTTATTCAATCAATCTTAAACTGTAAACAATAAGTGAACTTTTTTTTTTCTTTTCCAAAACAAAGTGATAGGTTTTGAAGGGAAACACTTAACTGAGAGCATTGACATACTTTTCAAAAACAAAAATTCATATTAAAAAAAACCTTCTTCAAACTAGAATTTGGGGGAATTAAAAACATTAACACTAAACATTTAACTGCTGATATTAGACATAGTCAACGTAAAACATTCGGGATTTAAAGCAAAATTTTTAACTGTTACTGTTAGTCATCGTTTGAAATATTAATTTGAATTTAGAATGCTTTTAATTTAAATATTTGTAGCAAAATAAAGTTATTCATTCTTTTTAAAAGTTTAAAATCTTTTTTATACTCTCATTTAGTGTATAAAGTAAATATTTATTACAAATGGGTTCTATCCCATCATCAGACACATACAATCACTGACGCCTGAAAGCTACCTGCAGACTATTTTTGAATGATTTTTGTTGCATTAATTAAATAAAAAAGTAATGCCACTGGATTTGTTGCTCAGAAGAGCGACAACCCAGACAAACATAATTATCAAACAAAAAATAATTATGGCAGCAGATCAACAGGACTGATGCCTGAAAAATACCAGCCAATGATATTTAGTAACAAATATGTTAACTTACTGTAACTTTCCAATGCCACACATATTCCCTTCAGAATCGGTCGGGTACAGCAAAACTCTGGGGTCTCCTTCCCGAAAAGCTGGAAAAGAAAAAAAGAATACAAATGAGGTTGTGAGAAGTGAAGAGATGTATGTGGACTTAATAAAATTTCAGCAAAACGCATTTAAAGTTCAGATCATAGGCAGGCTTTTATTGAATTTTATTTTTCCTAAATCATGTGGTATAACAGCACCTACCAGGGCTACAAGCACAATTTCTTTCCTCAAACCAGAGGGGGGGGGGGGACCTCCTCCATTTGCAGTGATTATCTCTAAATTTTTAATTTTGGCACTTGCATCCCTCTGCTTTTCACTGCCTTAAATGTAGAATGTTGACTATGTCACTGCCCAATCAAGAAAATAGACAAGAAGTGATTAAGGTAGAATGTTAATGAGTTAAATCCATCTTTTCCCATTGAAATGAGTTTCAGTTCAAATGCATATTTTGCAGATCCGCTTATTTGTGACACATTATTGAAGATCAATCACCATCTTGTGAAATACAGTAGACCCTCATTTTACGCAGGGGTTACGTTCCACAGAAATGCCGCGTAAATTGAGACCTAATAGTAGTGTTAAAATAGGGGTTTGGTCCCGTAGCTAAAAAACTACTTCGTTCTAGTGATGACTAACTAATTGTATAATAATTTAATTGTGTACTTACATCGATTTTTATTCACTACATGCTAAAGAAAACATAAAGTAATTTCTTGACCTGTTGATAAGGAGGAGCTGGTTGTGATAGTCTTTTGGCAGTCATTAAGAATTTTTCTCTGTAATTCTTTGCAGAGCATTAACGCATCCACGATAGAATCTTCCTTCACTAACAAATCAGAAAGGTCATTTCAATTGTCTAGGAATGGCTCAACATTTTCAGTGTGAACGTTTTTGGTTGTGCGTCACTGACGTTGATATCCTCGTTGATTTTGGCCTCCTTTGTCACTCCTAAAAGCTCTTTTACCGGTGAGTTCTGAACTGTGTGAGTTTAATAACTTTACTTCTGGAAAAAGCTCTGGAACCAATTACATAAACTGTCTCCGGTGGCCCAAGCTCGATTATTAGCACGCCAAAATGCAGTTGATTACGTGTAAACTGCAATCTCTAGGAGTTTGGATTTTGAAAGAGGGGAAATTTTATCTGTTTGCATTGTCGCATTTGCGTACCGTAGTAACATGAGTAAAACCGAAACTCATCTGCATAAAATAAGATAAAGGCGTCAAATCTTAAACTGTGTATGATCGAAACTGCGTAAAATAAATCCGCATAAAACGAGGGTCTACTGTAATGCTTATTGGAAAAATGACAATCGATTCTCGATTGGGCACAGATCCAGAATTTTTATTCCAAGTGGGTGAACCCTACAGAGGTCTGAGAGGTTTAGAAGGCCTTCATTTAAGTTACTACAGAGAACTTCAACTGAAAAGTCAACATATTACTCCCATCAAGGTAAATAAAATATAGTGTCTAATCATTACTATCCTGCTACTCATTTTGCAAAAATTAAATTAACTCATTAATCATTAAAATAAAAAAAGTTCATCTAGATAATAAATGCTAAAATAACTTCTAACTATCCACAATATTAAAATTTCTACAAGATTCAAAAGGATTAAAATCTTAAACACAGTAAGCAATTCCCTGCAACCAAAGTGTTCAATGTTGATCTGTTTACAAATAATGAATTAATTTACTAATCATTGAAATAAAAAGAATCTCAGGTATATGAAGCACATTGAAGTTATTGAGAAGAAAACATTCAGAGCAATCAAAAATGAAATTGTGTGACCAGGAGGGAAAAAAAGGATAGCAGGAAATCAAACAAAGTAAAAAAAAAACAGAATCTTTGTTGAAACACAAGAAAAAGATGAGCATCGTAACCACACTGCACTCGTCAGCAGTGGAATTTTTATCAAAAGAAAGGTACAGAGCAACATTCAATGCCAACATACAGGAGGCAGTGTTAGAAATAAAAAAGGTGTCAACATGGTACCTAGTATAAGATTCTAGGTACCAAAACAAACTTAGGGGCTATTTTAATGAATCCACTATATGTATCCAAATACATATAAGACAGTGAGAAACAAAGGAATGTAAGTCCCAAAATTAAAAACTTGGGAGATAATCAGTACAAATGGTAGGAGAACCTCTGTTCTGTTTAAGGGCAAGAGATGGTACTGGTAGCTCTGGTCTGGTGGGTGGGTGCTGCTACACAGCATAACTTAGAAAAAAAAATTCCAATGAACCTAGGATCTGAACTTTAAATGTGTTTCATAGGAAACTTTAAAATGTCCACTGAAATCCCTTTGCTTCCTACTGCATCATATGGGAGTGAGAAGTAAAAGGGATGCAAGTGGCAAAATTAAAAATTTGGAGATAACCAGTACAAGTGGTAGGTGAACCCCTCCTCTGTCTTGGGGCAAGAGATGGTACTAGTAGCCCTGGTAGGTGCTGCTGTACAGCAGGATTTAGAAAAAAAAAATTCAATGAAAGCCTACTTAGGACCTGATCTTTAAACGCGTTTTACTCGAAACTTGAAACAGTCCACTTGCATCCCACTGCCTTACATATTTTTCATTAAACACACTGTGGATATGCACTGCTGTATGTTACACACTGCTAATAGCATTTTTGTTAAAAAAAAACACACACACAACAGAAATGATTTTTTTTAAAGACAAAATCAGATTACATTTGAAAATTACTTTTACAAATATCTCCTATACAACCACTCATGTGTCTTAATCATAATGAGTCATCCTGAAAGAAAAGCTACAGTGCGATCTAAAACTTTAGGCGTCAAATTTGGTATATAAAGTTGGAAATGACGGCATCAAATCAAAATTTTTGTTTGTAAAATCCATTTAACGACTGTTCATTTCTAACACTGCAAGAATTACAACTCATACCCAATAATTTGTTCAGAGGGGTAACTGTAAGCCACTTTGAAAGTGCAACATTCAACTGAAAAGTACAGGACAATGCATTATCTGTTGAAGATATCACAAAAGAATACTAAGTTAAAACAGTTATGAAAACACCCTTTACTTACCAAAATATCCAACAACGATCCATCCTGCAATGAATGCGACGAAAAAGAAAAGACAAAGGATATCTGTACAATATCTGTAAAATAATTTAAAGGAGTTAGAGAAAGTTTTAATTTATTGCACTTAGAAACGAATAGTATTTGAAAAGTAGGTTTTTTTTACAATAAAAGTAATATTTATTATTATTTATTTCAAATACAGTGAAATCCCGTTACAACAAACTTCAAGGGACGCTAAAAAAATTCTTTGTAATGGAGTATTCGTTGTAACGGAATCACCTTAAAACTTTCTTCATTTTTATAAAAGTCATTTTTTTGCAAATCTGCACTCTTTTATAATTAAATCTGCAACATATACCATTACTAAAAATCTGAAAAATATTAAACACATAAATTATTCCAAAAAACAATGAGAAAAATACTGTGGAATGAACTTTTTTATTCATTGGTGATTTTTAAAAAAAGTGCTATTTTTTTCGAGAGATTTGGTCTCGGAGGACATTATAATGGATTCTAATTTCTGAACGTCACTCACACCGCAAAAAAAGTTCAAAACTTGTTGACCCCTTTGCCAATTTGCAAGGTGCCTTACATTTAGTGCACAGAAATAGACTGCGCTTGGCTAAACACTGGTTTTTGTTGTCACACATCAACTTACGTTCCAACATGAACAGATGAATTTCCACTTTGAATGGCTCTGTTTTAAAAAATACAAACAGAGTTTTCACGTTACGACTTTTGAAAGTCGTTTTTTAGTTTCTGAAAACAGCATTAAAAAAAATATTCTAACTAATGCTGAGAAAAACATTTCGTCGTAAAAAATTTTGGAAAAAGGTCGCTTCATTAAAACTAAATTTTTTATACATGATCATAATGAGTTTTAAAATGGGATTGAACATTTTGCTTCTTGTAATAGATATTTCATTGTCTTGTATTCGTTGTAACAGAATTTCATTGTATTCACTAAACAGACATAAATACCAAAGGAAGTTTATTTTAAGTCTATTTGTCATAAAATTTATAACTTCATTAAGAGCCTACAAATTAACAAATTATGTCTGCCATGCAAAGCACAAAAGTCATATCTGCAGCTTCTCAAAAAATGAGAAGTTTTACACCTCCATATTTGAATTAGATTTTGCTTTTAAAAATTTTTTTTTAAAATATTTTCGATTCACAAATGACTATAAAACATTGTACACAGGTAAAATACCTTATAAAGAATCACATCGTGACAATAACTCATGAGAAAATGTGCACAGCAGATATGGGTCATTCTTCAAAAAGTGTTTCTGTCACACGACTGTTACAGTAAAATCTTTAAAGAGCAATTCATTTAACAATGTTTTTTAATTTCATCAAAAATGTATCTATTTAAACCTGTCAACAATTTTTTAGTAATAATTTTCATTTTAGTATATTTTTGGTTCACAACATGTGAATTCTCACCTCCGTGGCATGTCACACACCTTGTGTGACTGTTTATATTGCTTAATAACTTGTTTAATTGAAAGTATATACATATTTATTGATTATTCCTCTTACAAATGTCTCAAATACTAATTGTTTAAGTACATTTAATTTTTCAAATATTGCGTTTTAGTTCGTTTCGGTAGGACAAGCAGTCATGTCACACAATAAATTCTCACTTCCGTTATCTGAACACAAAATGCCATTTCTCATTAACACGTGGCAGTAATGAAATCAAATTTTATTTTCCATGATACAAGGGAGCCCCTTTATGTGTTTTCAGCTCTAAAAAAGTTGTGAGTTTTAAATATTAAAAGTTTTTTTTATTTTTATTCCATTTCTGTGAACAAGGCATTTTTTTATTGTTTGGACTCAGCTGAGCCATATACCTTATAAAAATGTTCAGCATTTTCTCCATTCAGTCTTTTTTTTTTAATATTGATATGCATGCAGAAGGCTACAGTAAAATTTTTAAAAAAAAAAGGGAGAAGGAAAAATTATTCTACTGATAATGCTTTTTGCATTGAAGTTTGTAAGGAAAGGTAAAAAACACATTTTCCACAAATATCATAATTATTTAACATTAGCAACGGTTAAATCTCCTGGCAGCAAATAAAATTTTATTTGGACTGCTCTAGGGCGTTTGACAATAGAGTCAGAGTGGTTCTGCTGTTAAGAGTGTTAGAAAAGAAAATAAATGAATACTGAAATTACAGAATTTTTATAGTAAATCATATACAAACTTTTAGTACTTATATAAGGAATGGCACACTAACTTTTATTCCATCTCTTTTGTTCAATTTATAACGGAAATTTTATTAAAAAAATTTAAACAATTACCTGTTTTTTACTGGTCCTTTAAACTCTGGGTCGTAGGTTAAACTTTCACCTAGACAAGTAAAATAAATCCTTATTAAAAAAAATTAAGATGTAAATCACTAAACCCTTTACAAGCACACACTACAAGTTTTATAAGATTTAAATATATTTTCAAACTGTTAGGACCCTGCACCACACAGAAGGTTAATTCTGGCTAAGCTATTGAAACGTGAAACATGCTGGGTTCGGGGTTCATACTCAATTTCAGAAATAAAATGAAGGAGTTTTGGAGGAGTTTGAAGGAGTTACTAATGGGCTATCCTTATAAATGGTGTTGCAGTTTTTTTCAACATATTTGACCCCCTTCCCCCTTTGTCACAAAGTGTCACACTTCACTTTACGCCTCCTCTTGTCACATGTCATATGTTTTATACATATTTTTATAATAATTGTGATTTCCCTTTTTGTCACCCTCTCTCCTTTCTTCATCACAATTCCGTCTCCTCCTCAAGGCATGACATCACTTGTGGGTAACCCTTTTTACAATATCATAGCTGCAACTTACAAAACAATTGTTTTTTAACACAATCACTTAATATAGTATGTCTACTTATGTATTTTTAAATATTTAAATAATTAGACAAACTGAATTTTGCTGCTGAGAGTGTGGTGGATGGAAAAGTAATAATCATAAAACATGAAAAAAAAAAAAAAAACAGACAAGCGCCATTTAAGCTGAATTACTTCACTTAGGAAGTTTCTTATTCATCCAATAATATTTTCATCTTCAACTTTTATGACTTCTATGATCAATTTGTAAATCACATCTTTAAGAAAAAAATACACATATACAAAATTACATTAAAATCGCCCTTCTAAAGTTGTTGATCGAAGGATTTTAAGTTAGTCATAGAGGAGGATTAAGCAGTTTTGAAGGAGTTAAAACCAAAACGAAGGAGTTTGAAGGGCCCTTCAAAAAATTTTCCTAATTGAAGGAGTATTGGAGAAGTGTACAAATCCAGTGGGTTGCTAATAGAGCTAGAATTTTTACCAGGTAGTTTGGTTTATTATCACGAGCTGAGTACTACAACTAGGTAAGTTGCAAATTTGCAAAATAGAATGTTTCATTTGTGTGGAATGTTTCATGTGTGTGTCCTCAAAGAAAGCATAACTACTTCTAATTAAATAAAATTTAGAAATGATAGTTTAATATAATTTATTACTAGAAAAATTACTACTTTAGTAGGGTTGTGAGCTCTTGAAATAGCTAACTGGAAGAGGCTGTAGTGAGTAAAGAGGTAGAAAGCTTTAAGAGGGCTATTGATCTTCATGGGGACTAATAAACTGACCAGGATTAGCCTAGCTGATGCTGGTTCTCATATTTGTATTTATACTTAAATAAAGAGCTGGAGGTGGAAAACCTCTTAAGGAAGCCAAGACTACCATACAAACTGGTAGCTAATACAGAGTTAGCACTGACCAGACGAGTGACCAAAGCAATGGTTCGGTTCAACTCGAAGATTGGAGGCAAAGCACTCTTGACTTCCTTAAGAGGTTTTCCACCTCCAGCTCAGTCACTTCCTATGCCGGCTGATCAGTGCTAATAAGCACGAAACTGCAGTCCTCAGCTGGAACTGTTTGAGCTGGCGGTGTATTTCATGTCAAGTCTTCATACTTTCCAAAAATGGTGAAAAACTTAATTTGTTGAGTTTACCTGCAAGCAGTATGGAAAAAAAAAAAAAACAATTTGTAGTTACCTAGCAGTATTAGTCATCCCACAATCTATAAACTTTTTAACATTGGCAATTACAATTTAAAACTAGGGTTCTTGGGGCTCCATTGCAGGTAAACCTTTATAAGTAATAGTGCTCTCACCCTTCCAAGATGGTTAATCTTCGCTGCGCCCCTGCAAGGACATGGCTAATTTATCTACCGTCGAGATTTACTGATTTTCAAGTAATTAAAACTTTTCCTGTTCCCTATATAGGTTGACAAATTATGAGCATCAGGTCTTTTGCCCAACTAACAAAATACCTAGCCAACTAGTTCTTTCAGACATTAATCTATGAGAAACAATGTTAGTCTGAATTTTTTTATAAACTCTAAGAGATAACTTGTCTGGACCCTAAAATTTCTTCCTGGCTCTTAAGATTTAACAATTTTTGTCAGTTCACAATATATGTTACGATTTTTTGCAATCTAAGTTGTGGTGAATGAGATTAGGTTATTACACAAACAATAACCTGTTATTATTAAGAACTACTAGTGGCTGTTATTAATAACAATCAGTTGTCATCGATACTAACCAAATTAATCACATTAACCCTAACAAGTATGCCAATATTTTGTGCAACTTTATACCTGGTTTTCGCACAGAATTTGATGTTGCCATTCATAGGCCTAAAAGGCAATCCAATTATGAGATTTGTGCTTAACAGATGAAGCTCAGACTAGTGACATCACAATTCGCTCTCTTTATACACAAAGACTTAATTCCACAGTATAATATCGAGTGATCTAGAAGCAATTTGGTCTGAAATGAGATGAATTTTGGAAAATGAATGTCAAAATCAGAAATGAATTTAGAATTTATTCTCATTATTTTTTTATTTCTTGTGATTTAGCTTTCTACAATAAAAGCACTCGTACAATTTTTTATAACAAATTTAGTTGCTAATATGGGAAAACTTCCATCTCTTTTGAAATTCCATGCCAAGCACCTCTAGGTGCCATAGGGCCTAGGGGTAAGATTTAACCTAAAACTTCCTATGGAGCACAGTGTACCATGTTTCTCACCTTCTCATAAGCACTCTTCCATAAAAGAAACACAAAGATGAGAAGCATCACTTAATTTCTAGCAAAAGAGGAGAGCCCTAAATTCTACAGAATATATATTCACACGCAATTGGTCTCCTTATCTTAAGAAAGATTTAAATGCATTAAAAATTGTTCAAAGGCGGGCCACAAGGCCAGGGACGTAGCTAAGGGGGGGGTTTTGGGGACAAACCCCCCCCCCCCCCGAAATGTTTGTCCCAAAAAAAAGGAGAGAGAGAGAGAGAAAGAAAGAAAAAGAGAAGAGAAAGAAAAGAGAAGAGAAAAAAAGAGAAGAGAAAAGAAAAGAAAAAAAATAAAAAAAAAAATTTTCCGAATAACAGTGGTCAAAACTTCACTTCGTTCTCCTCCCCCCCCTCCAGTGCCATTGAAAATCAGCTCAATGAGTGACCCTCAAGCGTAAAGACGCCTCACTCCTCACTGTGCTGCAACATTTTTTTGATAATTGAGTGAAATTTCACACTTCTCTTTAGAAATGAGATTGATTTGTTAAATCTACGAATATGTAGTCTTTTTTCGTCATAGATTCTGAAAATTGTTAAGTATGTTTAATTTTATGAGCAGCGCAGTGGGAATATTACATACAGTTGAATCTGTACGTTTCGAATTTCACAGGAAGGAAAAAAATCGAGATAAAGAGGTTTTAAGATACGGGGGCTTTAAGAAACTTTATAGAAATTTGGAATATGATGGTGAAAATTTGAAATCGATACTATAGAGAACATGGGCTCTTGATCAAAATTCCTCTGTATTAGTTTTGTTAGGTCTTTGTTCTATTATTACATTATTATGTGCTTTATTGCCAGTTTAAAGAAACTTTGAGCATATCTTTTTGAAGAAAACGTCTTTTATTGCTTTTTGGTGCCTGATTTTTTTCTTTTTCTTGTTTTTTGATTAATTATTTATCCTCTTGAGGTTAGCAATTGCTGCAAATCTAACCTGGCCAATATTCTAGGATTTTCCTTTTTTCTTTACTTGAAAAAATCTTAAACATCCCTCCTATCATCTTGGTTTTCTTTAAGGAATCATAATTTTAAGAAAGAGAGCGATCACAGAACAGTACTAAACCAGATAACAGAGCAAAATGGCTTTTAACTTGAATGACCTTTAACCATGAACTTGAAATACTCATCCATAATGCAACTAATACTCAACCTGTGAATTTCACCCCTTTACTCTTCTTCCAAGAAAGTGCTCGAAACGACTGTCCTTTCGTTAATTTTCCTAAAAAACCTATTCGCGGAACGCATTTCTCCCTTTTTTGCCCCCTCAGCCCTTTCTGTTTCGAGTTGAAAAAAATGCTTTTGCTTGCTACTTTGAAGATCATTGGGCTTCGAATCCGAAAATGATAGCATAGCCGGAATTCGAGACATAAGGTTTTTGTTGGCGTTGTGCTGTGATAGTCAAAACGGCCTTTGCTAACCAGAAAATCCACCGCAATCACATCGATTTGTCGAAAATGTCAGCCAATATTTACTGCGTATTCTTTTAAAAACGTTTAGTCTGAACTATTTAGAATAGTATATTCTAAGTGAACGTTGTTGTATAATGAAGAGAGCAAAACCGATAACAAGCTTTTTAACCCCCCCCCCCCAAAAAAATGTAAATGACGAAAATGGTTGCTCTAAAAAGAGAAAGTTAACGTCCTCTGAAGAAAACGAGTACGAAGTGCTGAAGCAGCATTAATTCCATCGAACACCCTTCTGAAGGAAATTTTATTTTAATTTAAAAGAAAAACTGCATAGCATTACAGGAATAAAATGTTTAAAAACGAAATGAATCGAGACTGTTCTGTACTATTTCTGTTAGCTTGGGTCGCATTAAAAAGTAGAAAATAAACAAGATTTCTGTTTATAACACTCGAAAATTGCTGTTGCTCTCTCAAATAGATATTTATATAAATTCTAAAGCAGGTAATAAAATTAAAAATAAAAACTTGAAAGGAGAACAGATGGTATGCAGCTTTGTGCAAATAACTTTCTACCGCCTATATTTCTTCCCTCTTTTTTAATTCAAATTTTATTAATTGCTTTAGAACTAGCATAAATGTAAATACATATAAAAAGCAACATATAAATATAACGATATGAAAAGTCATTTCATTTTTTGCAGGTTATAATCAAGAAGTTTTTTTTATTTTATTTCATGCTTTTAGTGCGAACCAAGTTTGTAAAAATAGTCTGACCACCGATGAGATTGAAAGTCAAACATCCAGTTCACAGGCGGAAATGGATCCATCTATTAGCTTTCAGGGATGCCAGCTTTTGTAGATGTGTGTTAGCCTCTAAATTAAGCAGTCACACTGAAATGAACGGAACACGCTCATCAGATATTTGATTTTCCCCCTGATTTGGATAGACTGGTTTTGACTAGACCTGTTGCTAGAAAGTTTCACTTTAAATTAAATGGAGAAAAAGGAAAAAAAAAGTTAAATATTTCCAAAACATTACAAAAAATAAATTTAAAAAAAAATTCTTTGATTTTGTTTTGTTTGACACAAGTATCGAACTTGGGGCACCCCATTCCAAAGTATGTAAAAGTTCACACACACACACATATATATATATATATATATATATATATATATATATATATATATATATATATATATATATATATATATATATATATATATACATATAAAAAATAAAAGACGTAACCCCCCCCCCCCCGAAAGTCGGGTCTAGCTACGCCTCTGCACAAGGCTAATAAATGGACTTTCTCATTTAGACTATGATTCCAGGCTTAGAATGCTAAAAATGTACAGTCTTGAGCAAGAGACCGAGGGGACATGATTCAGTTGTTTAAATTTATTAAAATGAAAGATGTTACGAGGCTGAAGTTTAGCACTGAAAACAGGACAAGGGGTCATTGTTTTAAGCTGTTTAAATCTCAGGCTAACATGAATAGTAGGAAAAATTATTATTTTAGCAGGGTAGTGGAACCTTGGAACAGCTTACCGGAAGAGGTGGTAATGAGCAAGGGAGTAGATAATTTTAAGAGGGCCATTGATCTGCACTGGGGATTGTAAATTGACTAGGACCAGTCTAGCTGGGCCCAGAGCCTGTTGCTGGTCGCCACTTTAGTATTTGTATTTGTAAATAGTTTAAATTGTGACAAAAAAAAAAAAAGTAGAGGAGCTGAGCTCACAGAGAAATTAAGAGAGGAAACCGGTTTAGGAGGCCGAAATTTTAATGTTTTTTCGTGAATTTTTTCAACAAGGAATGAAGAATCAGAATTTGTTCAAACTTGGAGGATATTTTATTCATGTTTTGAAGTACACTTTGTACAATTTGAAGTCATTTCTGCCAGAAATAGTGAAGTTAGAAGCTGCTGTAAATGGATGGTAGCCATCATAGCGAGTTCCTGGTGGGTTTTACCTAAGTCACAATTTTTATCTGTTACCATACAATTATATATATCCAAGATATTTCCTAAGAATGTGAGCCTGATTGTTATTTAATATTAAAATAGGAAAAAAGTGGGGAAAAAACCTTAAAAATCATTTAAACAATTTTTTTGCAATAACATATAGTTTACGCAAACTTTTCATCAACTGAAGAAAATAGCCTTAGCCATTTCTTTTTGCCCAATATCAATCACATGATCACTATTTTCATTTTTGAATGAAAAAGTTTATGTGGATCTGATACAACATAAGCTACCTGCTTCTTACTTGAAAATTTTATGAAGATATTTGATTTTGTAAACAAATCAACAAAAACTACTTATTTGTTTAAAATTCAGTACTTCTGCAAAAACAAATACTGTATTTTCCCGCATATTATCTGTTAAAAAAGTTTTAAATTAATGAGGTGTGGATTATATGCTGCCGTGGATTGTCTGCTCTTTTTTTCTCTCTCTCCAAAGCACTGAAACTTAATTTACAGCAGGATTCACCAATACAGACTGTTCCATAGTCTGTAAAGTTGTTTATTTTACACAGCTTGAATTTTCCTCTCACACGATTCAGACTGTGTAAAATAAAAGAAAAGACACAGTCATAGTAGAAGCAGTTTCCATTTGCAACCGTTTACTCCTTTGTCTTTAAGCAACTAGTGTACTATGATCACGTACTGCGTCAAGAAGAAATCATTGTTTTGTAGATTAATTTTGCACAAGATTCTGAAAAAAGATTTTTTTTTTTAAATTAATGTTAGTAGTTTATAAAAATATTTCTGCAGAGCCAAAAAATTTCTGCGAACGCTGTTTGGGCGTTCGTCTATATTATATGCAAGCCTGGAACACCCCTCTTTCTGGCCTCTTTAAGAGACTGAAAGAGCAGCTTCCATTTTCATGATGTTTGCATTTTGCTCAGACACTACTCCGTGCGCTTCAGTATTAAAACCAAGTTCTGAACTTTTATGGATTTCCTCTTCTTAAATTTTAATTGTACATATTGAAGATTCACTCATACCTAATTGTCAGGCTACCTTCGAAGCACTTTTTAAGTGTTCAAGCACATTGAGAATTTTGACCTTTTCTTTAATGTTCAGAAACTTTCTCTTTTTCTTGACACTTTAGATGAAAAAGTGCGCTTGGGAGCATTTCTATTTTATCATCGTTCATATGTACAATATAAAAATCAATCAACAATCAATGTAAAATACTCCCTTTGTTTTGAAAGGTTTGGAATCGCATTAATAAATGGTTTCATTATAAAAAATTTTAAGTTGTAAATGAAATAATTTCAATTGAGCATGTGAGAATTAAAATATGTCCTTTCAGAATAATTTGAAAGTTAAAAAATGTATTGTGCTGTTACGTCTAACTTTTAAAAAGTTGATATATAACAAAAATCTAAGTAGGGCAGGTTGGGACACACAGTGGTGAGGCTGGTTGTGGCACTGACCCAAGTCTATTGACTGATTGGTGCCACAGTCACCAGCACAGAAAAAGACTATTTCATTGTACTCTTAATAAATTTGATGAGTTTAAATGAACTAAAATTGAAAAAATGGCTAATGTTACTGTTAAACGGAAAATTGATTTTTCTTTCTCCGTAAAGTTTTAAAATATCAAAATAGCAGTAGAAAATGTTAAAAGTAATAAGAGTTCAAAAATTTAAGATGACAATTATTAGGATTAATTCTGGCTTCCCAATGTGCCCCACCTAGTGGGGCAGGTCTGGACATTGTAATGACTTTTTACAAAAATTTGTTTTGATGAAGTAATAGAGTAAAATAAATTTTCATTGAAGCAAAAGTGTCTAAATTGCATGTTCAGCTAAGTTTGGTGAAAATTGGTTTGAAAATAAAATTTCTAAAAACCATTATTTAAAAAGTATCATAAGGTGCCCCACCTTCCCCTACAATTAAAAGCCAGAAAAAAGTTGGTGAATTTTGGGAGATGGGACATAATTTTATCACCCATAATTTGAAAGCATGCATATGATACGATTCTTTTTCAACAATAACTGGTTTAAAAATAAAATCTATAATTTAAAAAAAAAACTGATAATAAAATAATAATAAGTTTTTAAATCATTCTGAATTTTAAAAAAAAAGAAGCAGAAAATGCATTGAAACTAAACAGAACGTACCTACATTTTGCAAGTGAATCGCATTAAATACATTTAATTTATAATGAAACTAAATTCTGTCAGAATAGAATAATTAATTAGTTAACATACCATAGTTTTGTTCGGAATTATTAACAACAGGTGTTTCACTAGACTTCATCTTTGTCAGAAGTCGTACAGTTTATGCAAAAACATGTATTAAATCTGAAGGATTTAAAACAAACGTTTTAATAATAAATTCATAGAACACTTTTACTTTGAATCTAATTTGTTAAGCAACTAAACTGTTGAATTATTTTCAACTCACAAACAAAATGTTATAAACGGTTCATTAACAATAAAGTTTTCTCTAAAGGTACTGAGATATAGACTACAATGAGAAAAATATTCTATACAATTTTCTATTCAAAAGTAAACTAAACGCGCAAAATATTTTATCACATTATCATCTGATTGTGACCGACCGATGACAGCCACCGAACATCAATAAACATTCTAAAGAAAGATGTTGATTCTGAAAATCGTAAATAATGCCGTTTGAATAGTTGAAAAAGTAGCCACAAGAGGACGCTCGTACAGCTCAAATCGTATTTTATTGCTCTATATTAATACTGCACGGAAATGTTAAAAATATTGACATTTGAAAGACAAGATAGGGATTTACTGCTATTATAATGCTTAAGACCAAACATACCCTTTCCTATCGTACTATTTTTGAGCAATTTCCGGGGAAATTTCCGGAATGAGATCAAAAACATCTCAAATCAAAGATTAACTTTTTTTTTTGGCAATAATGTCTCACGGTTACGTTTCATCACAGTTAAAGAGTGATTCGGCGATTTGTGTTTGGGAAGAAAAGTTTCACAAATTCGGTGGTTCTGCCTTGTAACTCGAAAGAAGAATGGTATATTTTCTTTTCTTTGATTTGAAGTTAAATCGGCAGCAACTTTCAGTGTTTTCTCCAATCATTTTTCTGTTTTGATGTCATTTCAATTTAAAATCATAAATACAAATTGCATGTCCAAAGCATAATAAAATTTGGTTGCGATTAGCTTAATGTTTGACATTTTCTGATTTAAATTTTAACTTGTAAAATCTGAAATTTCTAGTGTTTTGATGCCTCAAAAATTAGGCAAAACAGACAATTGGCGCTAAGCAGTTAAAGGATGCAAAGAATTAAATGCCAACCTGCGAAAATGCACATATAAATGTGCCATCATCTACCATACCCATATTTGCATGACCTTCCGTCTCAGGATAGATTTCCATCTTGGACAAAATTTTCGGAGATGGAGGTCGGGACGGAAAGAAATTCGATGATTTTCCTACAGTTTTTGCTTAAAAAAGAAAAATTCAGTATTTAAAAAATATGCTTTAATTACTGGACCGTTCCATAACCACGAATTTACATCAACATTATCTCGATTTTCCACCATGGGCTTGTTTTGTTTGCAACGTGCTTTTGGAGGAGTGGCTTTTAGACTCGCGCCATTAGCCTTTTTTTAGGTTGCAATGTTAATTCCAAGTCACTGCATTGCAGACCGCGAAGTTGCTCATTATTCTCCATGATTTATCGAAATTATCATCTCTATTTGAAAATTTAGCCTTTTCTCTTTCCATTTTCGATCATCCTCTCGTTTTTTTTTTTTTTCAAAAAATGTCCTAGAGTTGAATCTGAATCCCCAATTGAGAATGATTGCTGACAGGATGAAACGCACAGTAAATGGCGTCCACACACCAGGCAAAACCGGAACCATCAGGATCAGGGACTTTAAAGATTTTAGTGAAAATGGGAATTTTGGAAAGAATCAGGGAAAATTTTCAAGCTGGTTTTGAAACACCGATGGGCAACTGTTCCTGCATTTTCGACATGTTTCTGGTAAAATATTCTTAGACTTGAGAAATCGCTAAATTCTAATATCTTTAAATCTAACACTCGCTAGAATGGAAATATGAGGGGAAGGAAGAAGAGAAAGAAAAGGAAACTAGAAAAATAACGGCAATACGAATTTACGAAAAAACGCTGTTCTTGCAAAGAGTGAGTTCGTAAATTAGCCCACGATTCTAAGGTCATAAAACGTTTGTATTTTGGGCAATCTAAGACGAGGGAGAGGAGTAGATACTCAAGGGCTCCAGAATAAAATATCAAAAAACTGAATTGAAAGTCATTTTTGAAGCTAGAAGTTTAGGATTTCCTCTGCAAAAAAATTGAAAAGTCAAAAATGTTGAGCCTACTTGAATGATGTAAAAGTGGGGAGGTTTAAAAAAAAACGGGAAAACTGGAGTCCTAAAAAACACTTAATTTATGCAATCTTTGGTGAATTGATGAGATTGTTTTGGTGTTCTAAACTGAAAATGTTTTGTAGCTGATGTAGTAAAAACTATTTGAGGCTATACTTAAGTTTCTTAAGAGAAAGGGAGTTTGGGATACTTTCCCGAAAAGTGTTTGTAATTAAGTCTTAAAACTTTTAGGCTGTCTTTGGCAATGTCAATGGGGAGGAGGCTCTCTTTAGGCGAAATTCTGAAACTGGAATCTTAAAAGCGCAACTTCAGACCTTGGGGTTCAGGGTCCCCCTTCCCCGAAAAAAATTCGAAGCTGAAGTATTCAGAACTCGGCTTTAGGTAATCTTTGGGGACTAAGGAAAGAATTCGAAGGCCTTCTCTCAATAAGTTTTAGAACTTCAGTAGTTTCCTCTGTACAATCTACAAATATTGAGAAAATCAGACGTAACAGGACTTAAGATAATTCGAGTTATTTATTGACTAGTTAAAGAAAAAAGTTAAATATATTTATTAAAAATCTTTGAAGTATTTTTTTAATGCCATGACGAATTAAGAAATACTATCAAAGTTCAAAATTCATTTTTTATGTCCATTGTTTGTGGTGAAGAACAAATAAAAAAGAAGTTTAAATTGTGAAAATATTTAAATTAATAAATTTCTTTTTAAAACTTCTCAGAAAATTTTAAAAATCCAAAAGTGGGCTAAATAATGTTTTTTTTTTTTTTTTTAAATGTGTTTTTTCAAAAAAAAAACAGGGTTCGTACGGGTCATGGAAATCCTGGAAAGTCATGGAAAAAATTTAAGCCAATTTCAGACCTGGAAAAGTCATGGAAAACTGAAATTTTCAATCAAAATCATGAAAAATTATTTAAAGTCATGGAAAAATGTCCTGGGTAAAGAGAAAACAACAATAGATCAAAGAGCATTAGAAATTTTGAGTGATTTAATGCACATAATGCTATTAAAACTGGAAAATTGAACAAACTGAATTTTGAAATCTCATTGCATCCATTTCTGTAGCAGCCGCTCGTTTGTTTTTTTTTTTTTTTTTTTCCAATATGTTTTTATTGCTTTGATATCACTCATTTTGAATTTATTCTTTTCAACACTTTCTCAATTTAATATTCTGTAGTAGCGAACTTACACGTTCTTGATTTTGTCATGCCCAGTCAAAATAACGCAATTGAATTGCATCCTAGTCTATTTCCATCACTCGTAAAAACTTCATTATTAAATTTATAAGAGTTTATCTTAATTGGTTGAAGGTTTTGGAAAATGAAGATCTTTAGGCAGTCGATAAAATACAAAAATGGGGAATTCTAACACTTACTCTAAAACAGTAGTGCTAAACGTACAGCCAGCAAAACGAATCCATGCGACCCACTCTGCTACGTTCAATGTCAGGTATAAAACACTTGTTCTGGAATTTCTAATTCTATTAATTTATGTATACATTTGAAAAGGTGGATTTGAATCAAAAGATTTATTTACTGAGGAATGTTTTTTTTTTAAATAATTATCTGGTTTAGAAACATGAATTTATTATGATTAAATGCAGTTTAGACTAAAAGGCAACTTTTGAAGCAAATATTATGGAAACTTAGTAATGAGTTATTCAAACTTTGCCTCATTCATTATCATTCTGTCTGTTTATTAAAAAAAAATCAAAAAAAAATTTAGACATTTAAGCATCATTATATTCCATTCACTGTATTATTACTTTACTTAAATTTATACGAAGAAGACAATACTTTAGGTTTACACTGATATTTTTTCAATGACAAGTAAGTGCTTCGATGAGGTAGCGGCATTCACGTAGAAGTTTTGCTAATGCAGGGATACCCACCTGGGGGAGGGGGGTCATGGCGCAGACTACACCATTGAAATTTTTAAGGGGGTGTTTTAGGGGTATTTTTCTCATCTTTGGGAGGGCTCTGACTTTAATGGGAGGGGGGTCCGCGTGATATTGAGGGGTGTACCCTTAAAGGGGGGGGGCACCCCTGGCTAATGCTAATTTCCGGAAAAAATTGGCAAGTTTTATATTATGTTGTACTATTCTCTTCATGTAACAAGATCATGAAAATGTTTATGAAGTCCTGGAAAAGTCATGGAATTTTTTCATCCAAATAGAGTATGAACCCTGAAAAAAACATTGGGTCCAATCCGGCCAACCCTGATGCCTTGCCTTCAATCTTCGAGTTGAACCAAACCATTACTTTGGTCACTTGTCTGGTCAGTGCTAATTCTGTATTAGCTCCCAGTTTGTTTGGCACTCTTGGCTTCTTTAAGAAGTTTTCCATCTCCAGCTCAGTCATCTCTATGCTGTGCTGAGTGCTAATAAGCATGAAACTGCAGTCCTCGGCTGGAACTGACTGAGCTGGCGGTGTATTTCAACGTTTCATAATTTTGAAAAACAAAATAAAATCTTGCGTAAGAATAGGGCGTGGGGTTTGAAAAATCTTACCTACCCTTACAGGGGGGTAGAGGGAGATTGGTCAAAAATGGTCACAATCAACCTTATGTAATTAATAAATGGCCCCTAACAATTTGGTTGGTTCGACAACCTCAACTGGTTACCAACAGCAGCATTTTATGATCTACCGGTTACCGTTTTAAGCTGTTGATTGAAGCACGTGATCATTAGCTGTCACCTGATCAACCTATCGGTCAAGGTCGTCGAACATAAGCTTTGAAATCAATAGCCAATGCCCGACCTTCAAGTCTATCTATCTATTTCATTACTGAAAGTATAATTTTTTTTGCAGAGTATATTCAGTTACAATGGAGGTTTAGTCATTGCCATGACTGGCAAGAACTGTGTTGCTATTGCAGCTGACAGAAGGCTTGGTGTCAGAGCTCAAACTGTTGCTATGGATTTTCAAAAGATCTATGAAATGGGACCAAGGTTATTCATGGGGCTGCCTGGATTAGCCACAGATGCTGCAACTGTGTAAGATATCTGATATAGATTTATTATTATTGTGTTTCTGCTCTTAAAAAAATTGTTGCCTTTCTAATGCATGTTCTGTAGTTGTCGGTAAACAATGAGAGTTTGTGCACTAAAGTTATTTGTGTCAAAGAAAAAATTAAAAATGTACCGTTAACTGATGATTTACAATGTTATAAAAGTAAAAAACTTTCAAATAAAAAATTGTATGCAATTGTTTTAGGGTTACAGAGAAACTTGTTTTTAAATGTAAAAAAAATGTTATGCTTGCAAAGAACGTACTTTTTGACCATAGGTTAACTCAAGTCCCAATTAAGTCTTGACAATCGTTTTTAGTTTATTGTTGCCATATTTGATCAAAATTACATAGAAATTAGTTGAACGATGTAAATAAAGCATAAATTCTTGAGAAAAGACAGCATTTCTTGAGAATGTATTGTTTTTGCAGTATTTTCTTGAGAATTTGCTTTTTTTATGTTGGTTTTTCACTTCAATCATATGGTAGAACGAAGCTTATTTGATCATTTTTTCATTTAAAACTACTTGTTTGGTGATACCAAAAATTATTCTCTTTTAAATTAACTTTTAAACAAAACTAGAAGTTCCATCAAAAGGAAGAAAAATCTGTCATATAAATAAATTAAGCATTTAAAACAAAATAATCCATCAAATAAAAGCATTAAAAGTCAAATTAAAGTACTTTGCCAACAAACTAACACAATATCGAAAGCTTCCTTGTAGTCCAAAATTTTACTTGAGTCCACTATCACTCTTTGTTGTAGCCATATTGCTTTAATTTTTTTTATGAGCCTTAATTTCCACACTACCAACTGTAGAGAAAAATAGCAAATCCAGCATTTTTCGGGTAGTCTGTTTTTTACTGTAATTTCTTTATTTCATCCAGACCATGTGAAATTATATTAAGATGTTTCAATACTTTCGTCTTGAGCACTTGTTTAAAAGGGTTGAACCAAAATCGTGAAAATGTTGAGTGTTTTTAGTGTTTTTAGGGAAAATGTGCCTAAATCGCGCCCCGGGTATAAGTTGACCATCCAATTTTTTTTTCTTAATTCTAGTTTTTGTATTAAATTTCCCAATTTCTATGTGAGTAGGGTCAGGTGGGGTGGAATAGTTATAAAAAGAGACTTTTTTGAAATGATTATCAAGCTATTCAAATCTGATATCTAACAATCAAAAAACTATAACTGATGAGTTTTTACATTTCAACAATACACTTTAAATATCCATAGTTATTATTATTGAAATAATTTTATTGGGAACTGATGTGATATACCCCACCCTTGGCGACTTTTTCCTGTTGGCGCCAAGAAAGCGTCGCCAAGAAAACGATGTACGACGACATATGTCATACATCGTTCTTAGCAATGCTTTTTTAGCGCCAACAGGAAAAAATCAGATAAAAAAAACATGATCAAAGCACTTCAGAACACAATATATATAAAAACACAGGGGCGCCGACTTGCAAAAATTATTGGGGGGGCTAAATGTCACCGGTGATCCAGGGGGTATGTAATCCCACGGACCCCCCCCCCCCCCCCCCCCCCCCCCCCCCCCGCCCTTTTTCCAAAAAAAAAATAGAAGTTCAGATTTTTGAACCTTGAAAATTCCAATTTACATATTTTCTGATGTATACAAACAAACAATACGTGGCAGGACGTTTTCAAAGTCAATCTAAATTGGTACACAAATCTTCTGGTTCAATTAGATCATGTCACTTGTCTTCAGTGAGGGACATTTTTACAGTTCTATTTTCGGGAAGTCCTCGTGCAGTGCCGTGGCTAGACATTGATATGAAGTAGGGCATTTGACTTGCATCCCAGTGGCGGCTACCCACAAAAAATATTGGTTGGGTGGGGGACATACCGCAGGTCTAACCCCGGGAAATTTTCTAAATTGGAGATGGAAAAAGTAAGTTTTACAGTTTTTTAAGCGTTTTAGAGCAATATATTATCAACATTAGAATCCCGAAAACTCTACTCTCGCTAACTCGACACATGTTTTGGGATTGAAAAACGCAAAAGAAAAAAAAAACCCACTTGTATGGTATTTTCGTAAAAAGTTAATTTAATATATAGTATAATAATTTTGTTTTTAGACTATTACAGAACAGTGAATATATATCTGTAAAAAGATTGAAATTATATTTAAATATATCTTAAACTATCATTAAAAACTAATTCATAAAATATTGCTGTCGCACTTTGATCAATAAGTGAAACAGCTAATTTAAACTTGCTTTGAATAAGGCTCAGAGTTCATTAAATAAAAATAATATCCCAAAGTTAATTTGTTTAATATTAGTTAATAAACTTAATATAGTATATAAATAACCGGTTTTTATAGGATCTTATACCCTAAAAATATTTAAGTATTTGAAAATAATTAATGCAGTACTATAGTAATACAGTAATAAAATAGTACTAATATTTCGAAATTTTAAATCTAACATTATGTTTGTAGTTAATTCTCTATTTTACAGAGATTTTTAAAATTGCTATAAACACCAATATTAGGGCTGTCTTTAGAAAGGTGCAAATGTCGACCGCCTGACTAGATTACTGAATTTGAAGTCGACGACTGGTCGAATATTCAATTCATCCAAAGTATCTCGGTGGTTATGAAGAACCGTCAAGTTGTTCAATAGCTTCTGCCGCATTGTTGATCGGACAGACTTTATCCCCAGGTTTGCACACTGGGACAAATTCTAAGTGCTCGCAGCACCATAACACTATTATTATCCACACCACTCGTTTTCAGTTAACCTGCTTTTTACCGTAATAATTATTTGTTTTATACAAATACAAATACAAAAGTGACGACCAGCAACAGGCTCTGGCCCAGCTAGACTGGTCCTAGTCAATTTACAATCCCCAGTGAAGATCAATGGCCCTCTTAAAACTGCCTACTCCTTTGCTCATTACCACCTCTTCCGGTAAGCTGTTCCAAGGTTCCACTACCCTGATAAAATAATAATTTTTCCTAATATCCATGTCAGCCTGAGATTTAAATAGCTTAAAACAATGACCCCTTGTCCTGTTTTCAGTGCTAAACTTCAGCCCCGTAACATCTTTCGTTTTAATAAATTTAAACAGCTGAATTATGTCCCCTCGGTCTCTTCTTTGCTCAAGACTGTACATTTTTAGCCTTCTAAGCCTGGAATCATAATCTAAGTGGGAAAGTCCACTCATTACGGAATGTATTTTACAAGGTAACTATCTTCAAACAAGAAAAATACAAAAATACTAAGACAAATTTGAGTTTAGAGAGCATTAAATAGCAAATAATTTTCTTTAATTATTGGGGGGGGCTCTGCCCCCTCAAAATTTTTTTTGAGGGGGCTCGGGCCCCCTCAGGCCCCATGGAGTCGGCGCCACTGTAAAAACAACAACAAAAAACCTCACGAATATACGCTTCAAAAATACCAGAAACTAGAAAGTTTTTGTACACAAAGAACAATTACTAGAAAGTATTTAAAATGCTTAAATTGACAAATTATAACAACTCACCAATGAATAAAAGCTATTTTCCAATATGCATTTCATCGAACAAAAACTTTTCTCATACTCTGCTAAAAAAGAGCAAAGCGATTCAAATCGCGATGTTTAAAGCGGAAAACATCCCCAAAATCAATAACTATTTCAGCCAAAAAAGCGCTTAGTTACTCAAATGTATGATGTATGAAAAGTAAAAAATGTCTCAACAGAACCATCTTAAACATAAACAATACAAAAATACCATACATTTATTTGCTATCCAGACATGCTTTCAAAATACCTATTATATTTTACATAAAATAACACCTTTATATTTTTATAAAATGCTGTCAACTTATTTTCAGAAATTCAGTACCTGAAGGAGGCACGTTCATAGAATGTCTAAATAATTCGTGGCATCGATAAGAATTAACTTTTAGAGCAAAATAACCGTACTATTTTTGTAAAATTAATTTACATACCGTAAAAATAAGTTAAAAACTACAAGAACCCCTCAAGGATTTGTAAAAATAAAGAATTTCGAAAGTGAGAGTTTTTTTTCGAATTCTAAAATAAAGAACTTACCTTTTTATGATATAAATCCTCACACTCAGTCTAAAACAATACTTAAAAGACAATGACACGTTACAGATACACACCACGTTGGAGTTAACTTTTAATTAACGTTGACGTTTGAAGAAACTGGCATTTTCTAATGTTTTTACTTCAAAACACAACTTCTGAATTTATACTAACACAAAATAAGCTTTCCTGTAAGGTATATTGCACGAAACAACACCTATCTCTCCTGCGTTAAACCAAGTAAACAAATTTGAACTAGATTGCTTCGGGTTGCAAAACACGGGTTAATTTCGCCAGGAATGCCATGCTTAAAAAGTTATCGCCTCATTGGCGAGAAAAAATATTTCAATTTTGTGCAAAAAATCGGATGTCGCCAAATGGGGGGGGGGGGTATATCACATCTGTACCTTTTATTGTTTAGGTGAAAAAGCTGTTATTTCAAAGTCTTTTTATATCCATTCCACCCCATGGGGTGGGGGGAAATGGGTAGTAATATTTAAATTAAATTTCAGAGTGAAAACATGAATTTATTTATTATTTTTTCACTAAGAGATATTAATAAAAGGGTAAAAATCCATTGAACAATATAGTCTGTAATTTCACTGCAAATTGAAGGTATATGTGTGCGATTACTGAGGCTGACTCAGATTTTTGATGATCTGTTCTTCTTCAATCTCCATTTTCACATTATTGGGGAAGGTGAAAAAATATCCCATCTTCTTAAGAATTTTTACAACATCAGCACAAGTATCTAAAGATTCTATAACTTGAGCAATAAAATACTTTTTAAATTTCTTAGCAATGTATTCAACTAGCACCCAATCTCCTGTAGATAATGTACTGGTACATAATTAGTTATTTATAGCTTTGTGGAATGGAAGTTTGATCAGGCTGATTTTGAATTTATTTAGTCGGCTCTGGGTTTGTCTAGTGGTTGAAGGGCATGACTCGGATTAGGCGGTTAGGCAAATGATAATTTCATTATTGATAACATGCTTTACCATTTCATATGTCAGACAGCTTGCATGTCTTTTCAGATGCCTTGCAAAAAGTTTGAACCATTTTTCAAAGATTGTATTCCATCCAACCAGATTTAGTGCAACCATAAGCAACTCATAGCATAAGTTGCTTATTCATATGGTTCATAAGCAACCATAACATAAGGACTTCAGAATATAAAAACTTACTTTAGAGAAAAACTTTTAATGAGAAAACGTGTTAATTCCACAGCCTATGTCATTAAACCTAATATTATACTCATTCCACCCCACTTAATTTTTTTTAAACGTATTTCTTAAAATGAATAGAATTTTTCTTTTCTGATTTTTTTCAGTTGACAAAGGAGACTTCCTTAAATGAAAATAACTAATAGAATGCAATC
This sequence comes from Uloborus diversus, assembly GCF_026930045.1. Taxonomy (NCBI): domain Eukaryota; kingdom Metazoa; phylum Arthropoda; class Arachnida; order Araneae; family Uloboridae; genus Uloborus; species Uloborus diversus. Next base: position 184,967,543 of record NC_072735.1, on the reverse strand, counting down.
TAAATTCAAACAAAATCCTGGTAACAAAGTTTCAACGATATCAGTTAGTTTTGATTTTTACAATACAACTTTCAAGAAGACTGCCATTAAAGTGAACAATTGTAAATAAGATAAGTGTTTTTTTTTTTTTTTAAGTTGGATTTTTTTTCCTGTAACTCAAAGAATAATAAACTACCCTTTCCACCCCACCTGACCCTATACATGGTAAATCTTAGGTTGTAGTTGTTACCACAATGTTTTTACGAATAATAAAGCAGTGAATGGAGTTTGATGCTAAAATTTTCAAATCAAATTATTAAAATTTATGAAACTCGAGTTTACAACTTGGCATGCAACTTTTTCCAATCATCTTCATGGTTACAAAAAAAAAGTTTTTTAGTCCATTTCTTTCTGCAGTTCTTTTAGGATCTAAATTCTTTATTATCTCCAGACTCCTAAAACTGATTTTAGATTGTATATACAATACATTCAGCAATTTTTTTTTTCTTTTTTGTAACTGGCAGTATCAAATTAAAAAGTGTTGGGAAGAGTTTAAAAATTTGATTGGTCCCAATTTAAATGATAATTTTGATCAAAAAATATTGAAAATTATTTTAGTAATGTGTTTCTCTGGCATAACTTTTCTGAAAATTGTGCTTATTTTGTTTATAAAAGTTAGATTGCTCCAGAGACTCAAAAATGACTTTGCTGGCACAAAATTGTTTTTTCCTGGTTATTTATTTTCTTTAATATTTCATTATGTAATTATTTTTAGTAATGTAAAAATTATAACATGTTTGTTTTTAGTATGTATTCTAAAAGGTACTTTATTGTTTTTACAGATCTCAAAAGCTAAAATTTCGACTGAATATGTATGAACTTAGAGAAGGGAGAGAGATGACACCTAAAACATTTGCTTCTGTTGTGTCAAATATGCTCTATGAACAAAGGTGTGTTGTTGCAATACTTCACATTTATTTAAATTAAAAAAATTATGCAAGTTTCTTATATTCAAAAAACATTTTTACACCTGCACTTGTCAAAGGAGAGAAAAAGCGTCGGCTGCAACATACCCAGTGGCAAAGTTCTTTGTATGTTCCAACAAAGAGGGACCCTCATTATACTTCCTTTAATTTTACAGTTCAGATATTTTGTTGATTGAAAAAAAAAATGCTTTTGAAAATGGTCATACAGGGTGGGATTGAAAAGTGATCGAAATTGCTGGAACAACAATTTTATTGAACTTTTTGACAAATGCACTTAATATTCTTTGAGATACATCCCTTTGGCTTTGATACACTGGCGATAGCAGTCCTTCTACAGTTCAAAGCATTTTTTTGAATGCGTCTTCCAGGACGGAATTTAGAATGTTGGTTACTTTTTTTGGAATGTCTGCTATCGACTGGACATGCCTTCCCTTCAGGTTCCTTTTGACACTGTGTTCGTCTGCAGCTCCTAACTGGCCAAGCATGGCATCACAGTGCTTCCCCACCCCCTACAGTCCAGACATGTCTCTCTGGACTTCTTTTTCAAAAAACATTTCAAAAAAGTAACCAACAATCTAAATGCCATCCCGGAAGAACGTTTAAAAAGTCTGTGAACCGTTTAAAGACCGCTACCATTGGTGTATCAAAGCTCAAGGGACGTATCTCGAAGAATAATTAATGCACTTGTTAAAAAGTTTAATAAAATTGTTGTTCCAGCAAATGTTCAGTTACTTTTCAATTGCAGCCTGTAATAGTGATAGTAATATCTTAACCATGTAAAGATTAGCTAAAATTCAAATTTTTAAAAAAGTTAGGTACTCCTTCAAGCTTTATATGTTGAAGGGATCACAAATTTTTGGGAAGGAAAAAAGTGCAGTAGACTCTCAATTAACCAGCTGTAATATAAGTACGACAAAAGCCAAAAAACAAATAGATTGGAATTCTCATAATTATGTACTTTAATTGGGGAAATAAAAAAGGCATGAATGAACGTTTTAGACTTTGCCATAACCTAGCATAAAAGAAAATTATTAGGTACTAATACAGTTACCATAATAGGAATATAGATCTTATATGGTTAATTTATAATCAATGTTATTAATTTTATTTCTTTTTGCAAGTTCTGTTCTTTAGTATTTTGATAAGTTGATTTTGTCATTGGTTTGCTCTGGAGATGTTAATGGTCGAGGAAAAGCCCCATTAATTTTGGAAACACCAGTTTTTTTTTTTTTTTTTTTCCAGAGGGGTTGATTTCCGATTGGGGGAAAATTGAAAATTATTTGCTACTTTTCTCACTGTAGATTTATATACAGAACAGAATTAGCATGTCAATAATATCAATCAGTAGAAATGTTTAGCAAAAATTTTAAGTGAATTTATGTTTCACACTAAATTGGTCACTACTTGGCACTCAATTGGCATTCTGGTACAGGAAAATTTACAAATTCAGCCCAAGAACATACATATATAAATGCACATAACCAACTTAAAAAAAAAAAAAAAAAACTGTATTTAAAACCTTAAAATTTGCAGAAAAAAAGTTATATAATCTGATTTAACAATATACAAGAATCACACCTTACTCAAAATTAATGGTTGACTGATGATCTGACTAACATCAATAACTTTTAGTGTTCTGAGCAAAGAAATTTACTGGCTAATTTTTAAATAGTATAAGTTTTATGTATGTATCTGTTAAAAAGGAGATAAAACATGTATTGCATATAACTCATTTTTATATTTTTTAAGCAAATATAGCTGTTGAATGCATTTTAATTTCTAAAAAATCAATTTTTCTAGAAAAACCTTTCCTACTGCACGGAAATTTAACATGCCTAGTCGGCTCTAAAGCAGAGGTGCCTATCCCCCCTCCCAAAAAAAAAAAAAAAAAAAAAAAATCTCAACACTCTTTCCCTTTTTTATTCTTAGCTTCTTTTTTTTTAATTTTATTTACTTTTTTAAAATATTAGTTTTTTAGTTTTTAGTTCTCTTTTTTATTGTATTTACTTTTTAAAAATATATATTATTTATTTTTTTTTATTATTATTACTCCTTTAATTATTATTATTTTATTAAAAACGTTCAGTGCTACACCAATGAGAGACACACACTCAAACTAAATAAATAAATGAAATGAAATATAAACAAAATTAAATAAAATAAACAACTTAAAAATAAATCAATAAAAAAATTTTAAAAATCCTTCCAAAAATTTTGATGGCGCAACTTGCGCCATAATCCCCCCCTGTGGGCATCCCTGCTCTAAAGTACACATTTCACTGCTAGTCCAGTGCCTCAGTAAAATGGTTACACACTATAGAGCACCATATTTAAATTGAATATACAATCCAATTTAACAGTTTGTGTAATAAATGCTTAATTTTGGATTATTTCTGTGAAGTAATAGACTTTTTTTTTTTCAAAGGTTTGGACCTTTTTTTGTGGAACCCGTGATAGCTGGCTTGCACCCAATCACTTATGAACCTTATATCTCTGCCATGGATGTCATTGGGTGCATAAATATGACAGAAGATTTTGTTGTTGCTGGTACAGCTACTGAACAAGCTCAGGGAATGTGTGAAGCATTGTGGGAACCTGATATGGTATATTTTTATTGTTATTTGAATGTTTTATTCTGTAACTTACAGTCCCTAGCCAATTTATTAGACGCTCCGTTGTTTTTTTTTTTTTTTTTTAAACAACGTTTTGGACGAATTTATATGCAGTATTGTGATATTAAAAATATGTTGGATTGGCCGCGAAATAACCCCGGTATGAACCCAATTGAAAACGTGTGGGAGCTGATGAAAAGAGAAATGGCTAAAGATGTGATTACAAACAAAACTGAACTTTTAGAAACGATCATTCATGTGTGGAATCATCATCCTGAAATGCATAAGACAGTACAGTCTTGCATTGATAGCATACCACACAGAATTAAACCTCTCATAGTGGCTAAAGGTGGCTCAACAAAATATTAACTGTTCATTATTTTCTTCATTTTTGTTCAAACTCTAATAAATACATATTTTTCCTATAATTACGATGTTTCATTGATGTTACCTGTAGATATTTACGTGGTGAATAATATGAAAATACATTTCATATTTTTCACCATATTGTTAAAACCAAATAGCTGTACAGTATCACCTGATAATTAATGTTTTCCATAAAATCCCATGGTGCGTCTAAACATTTGGCCAGAGATTGTAAACTACTAACTTTATTATAAGCACTGCAAAAGTTTCTATGTAAAAAAGTAAGGTGAGACTTTCTCAACCTGACCAACAAGTGGAAATTTGAAATTTTTAAATTGAAGTAGGAGTAGTTTTTTTTTTTTTAAGTTAAGTATTGTTTAAACTTAACTTTAACAAAAGTTTTGTTTAAAGTAAGTATTGTTTAAACTTTTTTACTTAAATATTTAGTTGAACAAACCATTTGCGTATCATGTGGCACAAAATTTATTTAATAAGCTTAGCATCGAAAGAGAATGTTCCCTTATTCTCTCCATATCGACATTAACATGATTAACATGAAATTCTCTTTCAATATCTCATATATTGGAAAGATACTTTTTGCAAACCAAATATTTACTGAGTTGTGTGCTAATGAAGACTCTCAATTGTTATGAAAAAATGTATTGATGCCTCCAAAAAAGTTTTGCTTAAAAAAAATTTTGTTTGGTACGAGAAAGAGCAGAAGATTAACTCAGTTCCAAAGGTGTTAAGAGCATTCAGTGAACTAAAAGAATAAAGCTCTTCTCAATTTTTTCTTCCTGTTAATTGCTAGATTTTTCTTTTCATTGACAATAATGAAGTGGTTGTCAGGGTAATAGTTGCAAAAATTCTCACGACTGAAGTTTTTCAAAAAGATTAATTGGTCCCAAATTTAATTTTCAAGGGTAAGTAAAAAATATTGAATGCATCACTTTTTTTTCTAACTTATTTTCTACGAAAAATGTTCAACAGAAAGAAAGAAAATACTAACAAATGCACTGCAGAAATGATTTTTTAAGAAATATATTTATAAGAAATTTCTTTTCATTTAAGATTTTTTTTAAAGTATTAGGTAACAAGTAGAAATTTCTTTCAAGCATGAACATAAAATACAACTCAGCTTCCCCGATTTAACTCGCTCATAGATTATTTATTACTTTTTGATTCTTATCTTGTTCTATCTCTCACAGTTTCTATTCTTTTCTTTTTTTTAAATGGAAATCCGTCAAAATACTGAAAACTTTTATCCTCATAACAGTTGAAAATTATTGTAATCCATGAAAAATAGGAAAACCTGAGATGAGAATTTTCAATCTTTCAATGTTTGTCCACTAATGGTGAACAGCATGCAAAGGGATTTTTATTAAGTGGGATTATAGGAAACGTTGCCAAAATTATGCAATCCTGCACCCTAGAGTGCATACCCTGGAACACAATATACATGTAAGGACCACAATGACCATATTATGTAAAATTATGGTTGTGCATATAGTAAACCATTGAATTATTTTACTTTTAAAACTCTCTACAGCTCAGTCTAGTTTTTGTGAAATTTTCAAAATGAATGTAAATGTTACTAATTTTTGCTTATCAAGTTATGATTATTTAAGCTAGAATTTTTCACCTCTAGGAACCGGAAGATCTTTTTGAAAAAATATCTCAAGCTTTAGTAAATGCTTTTGATAGGGATGCTATTTCTGGCTGGGGAGGTATAGTACATGTAATGTAAGTTTTTCTACTTTTTTCTTTATCATTATTTAACAAAATTCAGTATTAAAGTTACTATTTATTGATTCTTTATATTTTATTTTCAGTGAAAAAGACAAAATAACAACTAAGATTTTAAAAACGAGGATGGATTAAGCAAGTTATGTTATTTTCTGCATTCAAAAGTGTTGAAGAAAAATGTCTGTTTTCAGAATGTACAAAGTATCATTAAACCTTTTTTTATAAACTTTGTAAGAAATTTATTAATGAAAGACTAGAAGGAACAGTACAGTGAAAGAGTTGTAATAGGTATACATATCAATTGATTTTTGCTTAATAAAAAGAATACCATTTAATTATTTTGCTCATTTTATAATAGTTGCAGCCATTAACTATAAAATAAATTTGAATTTTATTATGGCGAAAAATGATTGATGTTCTTGCCCCAAACTAATATCTTGTGGGGGGGGGGGGGGGGGCATTTGTATATTCAAACAATTTTTTTTAAAGCAAAAAGTTGCAGTTTATCCTGCAAAGCTGCATAAACTACAACATCTTCCAAAAAAAAAAAAACTGTACATAAAATAGCAATTTTATAATGCAGTAATCGCAGTTGTATTTTTGTTTAGTTAAGTTTCTTTGTCAATTCATTATTTGACAATAATACAAAACTACTTCTGCTTTGAGCTTCCTCTTCATATCATTGAAATGGTTTAAAATGTTGTCCCATTTATTTTCTAATTTATTGAAACTAAATGTTGGGAGGGGGGAGTTAAGAAGAAATATTTTCATCTTCAAAATTTTGGACCACCTTATAGTACACTATAGCAAAAAAATTGAAGCACTGAAAATCATTTGTCAGAATGAAACAAAATTTTACACTCATAAGGACAGCATTGCTAAAAGAAAGTGATTACCGAATAAATGCAAAATGATCATTTATTACAGGAAAAATCCAAATGAATAAAATTTTATTTACATTTTTTAGGTGGTTAATGTCGAGATAAAAACATCGGAGATGTTATAATGAATTAAAATATTGCATTCATATATAATCATTGCTCACTCAGTATCAAAAATAAAAGCATATATTAAATCAGCTGTTTCTCAAATGTCCTCCAGACTTTCGGCTCTGTTCTTTAATACCTTTGAGCTTTTTATAAAATAAATTGCTATTGGGATCCCAAGATATAATGATCCATCCTATTAGAACTCCAAAACATTTGCTCAGGCTCAATGTTTTCCAATAAAAAAGTTCATCTTGGGATTCCTATAAAGAAAAATAAAATATTTGTTGGAAAAGAGAAAGGATCTTGTAGGAAATAATGTTATTCAATTTAAAATTGCATTAATGCTAGTTTGTAGCTGTGTACAGTATGATCTTGTTAATTCAGCTATTTTCCAGTATGGGTACTGGAACACTTGGTTTGGTGCTTGTTTATTTTCTACCTTGGCAGAAGTTGAAAAATTATGCTTCATCGTTGCAATATTTGCTCCTCTTATTCTAATTGTCCATTTAATGTTTGTGACTCAATATACATATTTAGCTGATTATTTTATGTGTTAGAGGAGCATTTTAAGTTTTATCGCAAATTATTTCAATGATAATTTCCATGTTATGTACTAGCTTGTTTTTTTATTTGGAAAATTATTTTCCTTTTAATGGCTTAATTTAGTTATTTAGCCAATTACTTTTTCATTTTACCAAAATTTTCAGTTTTGCATACAAGTCCTTTATAAAGAAAAAAATACTGTATGCTGTTCCCAAATTAGTTTTTTCTATATTACTGAACAAACCTGGCAATAACAATTAAAATTAAAGATGCACCATGACATTCCTATAAAAGAAAAATGCTGGACATCAGAGAGGATAAAGTAAACAAAATTAACCAAAGTACAGTCGAGTCCCGATTTACACGAGGGATACATTCCAAGACTCCTCTCATAAGTTTAAATTTTGCCTTTTGGAAAAATGTAGGTATAAATTTTTTTTAGTAGCATACTAAATTCCTTTAGAAACTTATAAACACCCCTCAAACTGCTTTAAAGCATTCCTCAACGGTAAATTACAGTTTCTTATTTAAAGAACTAATCTTAAGTAATCTTTTCCGTATTTGAAAAAAAAATCTGTTTTATTCAACTTTAATTGAAATACTTTAAGGTGCACAAAATGAATGATCAAAGACTTAAATAAAACAACACGGTAAGCACAGTGTTTAGTAATAATAAAATACTGCTTTACAGCAGTACTGTACAATGGATTAGTAATAATATTTATGAGTAAAAAATGAAGAAGATTAATGCTTCATGATCAGATTGTTATCTAATACATTTTAAAATACGGTCGACTTTTTAATTGTATGTATGGTTAGATTCACTCATTTGTGTCGTGCTACCGTTGACATTTGGCAATTGTTCAAGCATATTGAGAATCTTAACCCTTTTTTTGTCAGAAACTTTGGTTTTCCTCCCATCTTTATAAATTTTAGATAAAACAGCGCACTAAGATGCCATTATATTTCATCAACTTTAATATTTATAATGAAAAAAAGATAAATGAAAGATACTGAGTAGTTATTTGGTGCACTAACAGCGCGATGTGTAGAATAATTTAGTGTGGGAACTTTTGCTGTCGGTGATGCTAAACATATGTAATTATATTCAGGAAATCAGTATTTAGTAGCCAATAACAAAGCCGATACTTCCTTCAAAAATAATTCGTGTTGTGGACGAGGAATTCGAAAAATTCGCGTCATAGCCATTTCGCATAAGTCGAATTGCGTTGCAGTGGCAGTCGATTGTACAGCCATAGCTGCGAAAACTCTTGATTCATTTAGGAGACTGCTGAATTTTGATGCCTTCTCCCTTTCGAGCTACCATGATTGCCGATTGTTTTTACACACACACTTTTTTTGCAATTACAATTGTGATAGGAGCCATTGGTAAAAACAAGAAACTCAACGAGTAGGGTTTTATCGTAATTCATGATTGGAAAAGACATAACTTGAATTTAATTTTTTTTTTTACCAGTTTTGCCTGCGTCTGGAAAAAATAACCAACCATGCTTATTATTAGTTTATACGGGGTGAATCAGTACAGCGTTTAGACTTACAGGGCAGATAGAGTACACCTAGACGATGGGAAAACACATAGCAATGCATGGTCGGAAACACTTTCCTGACGGGATAGTGACGACACAAGCACAAAGACAGGACACGAATAAGAGGAGAAAACATGTTTATTATTTTTAATACAGCAAAAATGATGGTAAGTTTTTGTCTGGTGTACACGATAGATGTTGTTACGTAAACCGAAGCATCAGATGACGGTGCATGCGCAACTTCACATGACATTTCCTTTGACATGCGATCTTCAGTGAACCGGAAATGTGAGGCATGCATCATGGCTTGGGGTCGTAATTTCAAACACCTTTTTTGATGACGATCGTTGGCTTCTTCATGTTCTTTTTTCTTAGTTTTTTTACTCTTCTAAGGATAGTAAAATATGTTTTCTTCTCTTATTCGTGTCTTGTTCGTTTGGTGATTTGTGTCATCACTACCGCGCCAGGAAAGCGTTTCCAACCATACATTGCTAAGTGGTTCCCCATCGTTTAGGTGTACTCTAACAGCCCTGAAAGTCTGTTAACGCTGTACTTATAAGTACTTACCATCACTTTGAGCAATTCCAAAGCTGTTAAATTTGCTTGTGGCAAGCAAAATTTCTCATCCACACTGGCTGTGCTGAGACTCAGAATTAAACAAATGGGATAAATGATGAGCACTAAAACCTTTATGTCACACCTTTTAATTGAATGATACAACTGCTTAGGGTTACCAATATCATACCTGAAAAAAAAAATACATAGTTGTATGTAAACTACATTATGTAATGAATTGTCAAAATAATTGTTTCTGGTTTTACTGTATTGTTTTTTGTTTAATTGAGCAGCAAGTATGTAGCTATACCCCTGAAATTTTACTTGTGTGGCTGTCATAGCAATATTAAAGAGCTACATATTTTTATGGGGATTTTTTTCTTCTTTTTTTTTTTTAATATTTTGTTTACCACTTTTTTTAATAGAATTTTTTTCAACATTGTATAAGCAATGCATTCAAAAAGTCTTGTTTGAAATATCCTACAATAATTACTTGATGATTGATTATTATTTGGAGACCTATTTGTGAAAGCGACATGACATACATTTTTCAAAACAGCACATTTCTAACTTTCTTGTCATCAATTTGTAGAATTTTGGTGAAAATATACTATTGGTTCCCTCTTTCTTGTCCTAAATTTGTACAATTTTTACAAAGGCAAATTTTATAACTTTTTGTTGCCCTGACCACCAATTTTTTTAAAAGGAAATGTTATTTATACTTTTATGATAGAATCAAGTAAAAAAAATATTAATAACCTAGAAACAGAAATTGTGTAATATAATGTTATATACTTAACCCTCTGACAGTCCTGAGTCATGAGTAGGATGTGTGAACTTCTCCCCTGTGATTTTTTTTTTTTTTTTTTGGAGTAATTTGCCATGTAAATCAAGTGTCAATACCTTCTATCAATGCCTAGCTATTGCCCTGTGCCTCTGATTATTTGACAATGAACATAAAAAAAAGAAATGTAAAATTCTTCAAACATGCTCGCTAGGGCCTGATAAGACATTCAAAACCATCAGAGAGTTAATCAGTACTAAGTTATTTTATCTTGTAAAGCAGATTACTGTCATAACTTTTATGAATCAAGTAAAAAATTTTAGTTTGAATTCCTGAAACACTAATTTTGTTTAAAATTCTTTGTTATTTCAATGTAAGAAAATGTAACAACTATTATATGTACTTTTAAAAAGTTCTTATAGTGATTTTAATAATTGCAGTTGCAATATAGTCCTACAAAAACAAAGTATTTAGTTTCATTATTGATAAATATATGTATGGTTCATGCAGCATGCAGACAAATAGCAAGTTACCAACAAATGCTCCTAATTTCAGAAAAGTGGATGAGAGATTTGCCTCAAAGATATTTTATTCATCTTTTTTCCTTTTATCCATTTGTATTTTATAAAAGTGGAATCAAATGTATTTTGCTAATTACGAGATGTTAGGGAAGTTTTTTTTTTTTTTTTGCAAATCAAAATGCATTAATTTTCTATAAGCTTCAAACTCTTATTTTACATTATTTAAACAAAATTGCTTAATGAAAAATTTGTGCTGGATAGTGATTGCAATACTGGTATACTGAATACCAGTATTTGGGAGCCACAGTGGCGCCGACTCCATGAGACCTGAGGGGGCCCGAGCCCCCTCAAAAAAAAATTTTGAGGGGCAGAGCCCTCTCAATAATTTAAGAAAATTATTAGTTATTTAATGCTTTAAAAACTCACAAATTTGTCTCAGTATTTTTTATTTTCCTTGTTTGAAGATAGTTAGTTACCTTGTAAAATACATTCAGTAATGGGTTACAACAAATAATTTTTACGGTAAAAAGCATGTTAACTGAAAACGAGTTGTGTGAATAATGATAGTGTAATGTTGCTGCGAGCGCTTAGAATTTGTCCCAGTGTGTGAACCTGCGAATAGTCTGTTCGATCAACAATGGGGCAGAAGCGATTGAACAACTTCGCTGTTCTTCATAACCACCCAGATATTTTGGATGAATTGGATATTCGACCAGTCGTCAACGACTTCAAATTCAGTAAAATTCAGTAATAAAAGGTGGTGGTCAGGTGGTCGACATTTGCACCTTTCTAAAGACAGCCCTAATATTGGTATTTAAAGCAGTTTTAAAAATCTCTGTAAAATAGATAATTAACTACATATAGAATGTTAGATTTATAAAACTTCGAAATATTAGTACTATTTTATTACCGTATTACTATAGTACTGCATTAGTTATTTTCAAATACTTAAATATAGTTAGGATATAAGACCCTATAAAAACCCGCTATTTACATACTATATTAACTTTATTAAACAAATTAACTGTGGGATATTATTTTTATTTAATGAACTCTGAGCCTTATTTAAAGCAAGTTTAAATTAGCTATATTTCACTTATTAATCAAAGTGCGACAGCAATATCTTATGCTTTATTTTTTAAATGATGATTTAAGATTTATTTAAATATAATTTCAATCTTTTTAGATATATATTCACTATTCTGTAATAGACTAAAAACAAAATTATAATACTATAAATCAAATTAACTTTTTACAAAAATACCGTACATGTGGTTTTTTTTTTTTCGTTTTTCAAAGCCAAAACATGTGTTGAGTTAGTGAGAGTAGAGTTTTCGGGATTCTAATGTTGATAATATATTATTCTAAAATGCTTAAAAAACTGTAAAACTTACTTTTTCCATCTCCAATTTAAAAAATGTCCCGGGGTTAAACCCGTGGTATGCCCCCCACTCTCCCAATATTTTTTGTATTTGGGCGCACTGGGAGTGCCCTTCCATGCAAGTCAAGTGCCCTACCTTATATCAATGCCTAGCCACGGAACAGCACGATTTCTCCCAAAATAGAACTGTAAAAATGTCCCACAGTGAAGACAAGTGACATGATCTAATTGAACCAGAAAATTTGTATACAAATTCTTAGATTGACTTTGAAAACGCCATGCCGCATATTGTTTGTCTATATAAATCATATACACCAGAAAATATGTAAATTGGCATTTTCAAGGTTCAAAAAATCTGAACTGTTTTCTTTTTTGGAAAAGAGGGGGGGGGGACGCCGTGGGATTACATAACCCATGGATTACCGGCGACGTCTAGCCCCCTCAATAATTTTTGCAAGTCGGCGCCCCTGGGGAGCCATTTTGCAATTTTGTAATGCCGGTATTTTTGGTATTAGCTAAAAAAAATAAATAGTTTTTAATTTGAGAGTTTTCAATTTAACTAATTAGATATCTACTTTATTTTAAATATAAATTTCTTTTTCAATGAGACAGTTTCAAAATCAATCTATTGAAGTGAAAATTTGGCTTCAAAAGCACTAATTTATAGAATATCAATGAATAAATGTAGTGGAAAGATTACAAAATGAAACTATGTTCATGTGAACTACGTCTTTATTTTCTCAATTTCCTTGACTTGCCCTCTAGTGAAAACTAACCTTAAGTGCAATTACAAATATGTTGGTGCTATGAGCAATTCATTCGAACCATCAACGACAGCAATTCTTTATGATGTTTTCTTTAAATATTTGTCTCTGTACTGAATGTTGAAAAAAAAATGTTTTTTTGTTAGTATAGCAAACAGAAATTTTCTGTCTCTGTCTCCTTATTCATCTTTATACCAAACGAGGTAATATTTATAAAACCTTCAACATTTGTAAAGAGGTAAGGTATAATCAGTTGCGGGATATATTTTCAGTTAATACTAGAAAAGGACTGTCGCTCGAAGAACAATTACTATATACATGATAGTAACTGTTCAGCTATAAATAATAATGAAAAAAAAAAAAAAAACACTTACAAAAATGCTTTTTTCAAAACAAACAAGTTAAGGACCGAATTATTTGAAGATAAAGAATTTCAAGGGAAAGGCAACTACAGGGTATTATGCATTATTAACAGTATCACCTGCCTGAATTCAGAAAGAATATTTTCAACTGCAGAAATTTTTTCCACTAAAATGTGCTCCAGACTTAGTGACAAAAAGATACATTATGTTTCTTGATAATATTGATTTCTTTTTTTTTGTACTTGTTCAATAAGTAAATGCAGTCGAGCCTGCTGAATGGAATAGCCAATTCGCCATTGAAAAGTATTCTAATAAGTGGGATATTTCATTATGCGGGATAAAAATTACAAGTTACAATGGTTTGGTACATTGAAAACGTATTACATTAAGTGGGATATTTTTTTAACCGATATTCCAATAAGCAGGCTTAACTGTAATACACTTTTTGCACAAAATAATAAAGTATGGCAACGAAACATTGTTTTTGAAGGAGGTTATTGGGGGGGATTTCTTAATACCGGTATTCCGGTATCACGTTAAAAAAATACAGAATATCAGTATTGCATTTTTGGTACAGTATTGCAATCCCTAGTGCTGGAGGATTCCTCTTAAAAATATTAACCTATGAATTTAAAATAATAATTATAGAAACAAAGCTAGCAACTCATTTTTCATATAATACAAGAAAAATCCCTATGTGGAATGGCAATGAAGCATTTAATCATGTGATTTATCATTTAATCTATATCCTTATACAAACTAAAATATTAAATTTAAAAAAAAAACAATTATATGAATAAGAATAGTATGCAATAAATATCCCTGTAGGGAATAAACTATTGAAGAGCACCTAGCAGTTAGACAAGCCACATGAACGAGCAAAACATTGTAATTTTATATCTTATGCTCGCTTTATATCATTCTATTGTTCTTTTTTTTTCTTACTGCCCCACTTTAATTTCTCTACATAAAATATTAAATATAGAAATTTATACATAGAGTAGTCAAGAAAAAGTTAATTTTAAAAAGTATATTTTACAAAAATTAAGATGAAAAACCAAAATTTTTTGATGTGTAACTTCTTCAAAACCAAATTTAACCATAGAAGATACTTTACATATCAGTTGATAAAAACCTCAAGTGAGTTGTAAAAAAGAAAACATTTCTAAAATAACTTCTCTGTGTAACAATCTCAGACCTTCGAAGGTGGGTAGGTCCGTTTGCTCCCCTATAATGCAAGTATTTACAGTAATTGATTTTGTGTACATCCAGTGGCGTACCCAGGGGGTGAGCTGATAGGGCTACAGCCCCCCCCCCCCCGAAATTTTCAAAATTAATTATAAAAATTATAATAAAGAACAAGTTTTTTTTTATGATGTATTTTTGAAATCTTACATTCGTATTGATATCAGAAAAGCGATACATGAACTTTTCTTAGCTACAGTTCATAAGTATCCCCCCCCCCAGCTCAAAGACTTTCGAGCTCAGCCCCCCCCCCCCCCCGAACTGATTTGTCTGCGTACGCCGCTGTGTACATCCCTTCATTTAATAATTTATGTCCCACAAAGATAATCGCAATTGAATAAAATCACCATAAAAAGTCGACAAGTACCGAATATTTGGCCGAATACTGAATATTTGGTTAAATATTTTTAACTTTAATATTTGAATTTCATAGCAAACTAAAATAAAAAATTTTCATCTGTTTTGTGAAATGTAAATGCATTTCCATTTAACATTATAAATTTATTTACATAAAGTATTATTATTAATTTAAAAGAAATAAAAATAAAGTAAATAGTTACTTTGGTTTATGTTTATCTGCAATTCTGCGTAAAGGAATAATGAATTTATTTCCTGCTGTATGGTTCGATCACTGAGAATCATGGTATTCATTGTGTCATAAATGGGGAATCTTGCATTTTATCTTACGTTTTACATACAGATACAAACTCAAATTGTTTAAAATATTATTACAAATTACGATTAATTCTAGTGAGTTTTTCTATTTTAGACTGTTCAGTAACTGATAAATAATTTTATCATCATTAAAATTAAAGAGTGAATTTTAAAAAATTGCCAGATATTTTTATTTTTTGTCATTAAGTACAAAGCAGAATTTTTCAACTTTGATTACATTGGTTAGTTTTAATTTGTTATATTTAAACAATTTGTAATTTTTCATATGGTGTAAAACAGGGGTTTCGCACTTATGAGTATTTAAACACCACAGCTGAGAACAAAGGCTCACTAGGCTAGCCGCAACATAACTGTAGCCAAAACTAAAATACTTTTTGTGGGAGGAAATCCTTGACACCAGAATGAATATAAATTACAAAATAAAGTAAAAAAGAAACTTTTTCAAAAAAAATATAAAATGTATTCAACAGAGGTTGTTGGCTTGCTACCACCAAAGACGATGTCCACATCAAACTGTGTCATTCAGAGTCTCAACAATTTCGTATATATGGATTTGAATTTTACAGTGAGTGGTATTCATTTGCTGACAGCATTTTTAGCTGATATAGATTTTCGAAAAACTATTTTTCTTGCTTACGAGCATGAAATTTTACTGTGCAAATTATTTTCTAGAAATTAAGCTCATGGCCCGCCAGTTGGAAAACCCTGAATGAGAAACTTTCAGTTCTCTGAGAAACTTTCTTTGAAACTTCCCTGGAAACTTTAGAATTGAAAGTACTGCAAAATTTAATATCCAATTGTTTTCATTTTTTAAGCTGCCTATGTAATATTAAAAAAATAGCAGTTAACGTTTAGTCATAATAAATTGATTTTAGATATTTATTGCTGTTTAACATAAGGTTTTTTTTTCTGGTTTAAAGTCATATTTAAATGAGTTATGTTTACTCTATTCCGCTAAACCGAACCTTTAGTTTGTCTGCTGAATATGCAGTATACCGGATAGCAACCGAATATTCGGTACATCTCTCATAAGAAGTTTTTCTTCTTTTGCAACTGACAATCAGCTCGTAATATTGCATGTTCTGCAACAAACTGATAAGTTGCAAATTTTATTTTAACAACTTTCATTCTTACACATTAGCACTTTTTTTATTCATTTATTTTTATTTATTTTATTTTATTTATTTATTTTTTTTTTAAATTTTATTATTATTATTATTATTATTATTATTTTTTTTTTTTGCAAGCTTGTATGAAAGCATGTAGTAATAGATTTTCTCAGCAGTTGCAGTTCGATTTTCTTATTAAAAAGTTCATAGGAAAAGCTATTTTTTTACAAGAATATTCGTAATTTTAGTATTCTTATATCTCTTTTTAATACATTGCTTTTTTCACTATAAAAATACCTGCATTTAACATTTCCAACAAAATGAGAATTATTGCGCACTTTAATTTTGAAATAATTGCATATTCAACTAAAATTTCAAAGTAAAATATTCAAAGCATACCTGTCAAAAGCAGAAATGCAGCACACAATACAGAGAAAGTTGAAAACATTGTGAACAGGTTGTGATAAAAAACTGTAGTGGTTCAGCAGATCTTCGCCGTAATTTTCAGAATATATCAGATGAAATAACAGAAGAATATGTAAAAGGGACATGCCACCAAGAACTCCATGTAAAAAGTTACTGATACCATGAAAGTACCTGGCTGTCCTGCACGCAAGATCAATTCCCAATTCAGACTTCAGTTCTGTCTGATGAGGAGCATTGGTAAAATGTGGTTGGAAGTTTTCGCTCAAATCAATAGCCTTAAAACCTCCTGAAAAAATATTTAAAAAAAAGTCTTAAACAGTGCAACAGGAAATGATTCTTAATGCAATAAAACGTTTTCTTTGTTGTGATTTAGTTATTTCCTATGTTTAAAACATAACAACAGTCAAAAAAATATATATATAACAGCTTGCATATCATAGAAGTCTGCAATATAATTCATATACAGTTGTTTGAACTTTGTTTTTACTAATGATCAGTTCATCTTTTATAATATTAACACTTAATAGCACCTGTATAATGCATAAGGGCCCAGTGTCATACATTGCCCTAACACACACATATATGTATATATCTTTATATAGACACACATACACATAAAAATATTTAACATAGAAGATGTTTTTTGTCTCGATTTTTAATGCTTTCCACTGTTGTTATTTTTATTATTATATTTCTTTCTTCCTTTTTTTTCCTTCAATTTTTTTTTTTAACCTTGTAGTGGTTTGGATAACAGGAGAGTGGGCCTTTAAGTGGGATGTAGAACATCTATAATTTCAGGGGGTCCAGGGGAAATTTTTGAAAAATAGATACAAAAATTTATACTTTGAGGCCTTATAGAAGAATAATATGAAGAAATTTTTTTTTCTTTCAATCACAAGTAGTGCAGAAAATGAAATAGAGAGTAAGTGCTATATTTTTACTCATGCTTAAGATATTAACAGATGCATTAGACTTTAGATAAAAACAAGTAATAACAAAAGAACTTCGAAAATACTGAATTCGGTATTAAATAAATGGCAAGATATGGAAGGTGTCAGTCACAAAAAATTATTTTGAAAAATAACCTTAAAAATGCGAGAATAATAATTTTTCCACTTCTTACTCAAGATGTATCAAGGTCAAGGAGCTGAAACTGACACATCTTGGTAACCAAATACTAGCCTAATCGGAAACTAGGGGCCAGGCTCTTGGAGAGTCCCCGGCTTCAAATCCGTGCAGTGTAAGTTTTAGGGGAGGAGTGCAAATCTACCAAACTGGTAAGAGAGGGGGGGGGGGGGGTTTGCCTTGTCCCTAGACGGCCCTGAATTGAATTGGGAAAGAGAGAAGGAAGTTCTAATAAGGGTCTAAATTTCAAGTATGCTTTTTAGCTAATGAAAACTAGAATTACTTTTTCTGTCTTCAAATTTTCACTTTTTAATAATTACCAAATTAAGAGTAAGAAACTTCCGTTATTTTCCTTTTCTGACATTCGAAAGCAAAAAAAAAATTCTTCTGTTTTACGGTACAAAACATTTTGGATTTCGGGGGGGGGGGGGCGTTGACCCCCCCTACGAATACGGCCCTGCACATGCAACTCAAGCAATGACCACAAGTTCTTTGACAAAGAAAAATTGAAAAACATAAGTTTACCACATGTGGCAATTTTTTACCCATGTAACGAATAACGAATAAATACCTTTGTGCTGAAAATTAAAATAATCAATAAAACAACGTTTGAAGCGCAAAAATTGCAAAATTACTGCAGACATGTGTTTCAGTGTTACAAGGAACTAGTGATGTGCCAGATCGTTAAAAATGTAGATCCACAGATACGGATATGGATCATTAGTTCAAGATCCGTGGATACGGATACGGATCTCAAAATGTTTTTGCCCAATTCAACTATCCAAGTGTAAAATTTATTGCGGAAGGTATTCCCGTCAAAATAATAACACTGCTTCTTCAAAAAATGTCATCTGCGGCGAAAATATAATCAAGACTATGATTTACTCTTTGAAGAAATCTCCATTAAAATTGATGAAGAGTTATAAGGAACGGGTCAGCGCAGCATTAATGCTTAAATAGAATGAAAAATTATTTCTAGCTTGCTCGGTAGATGTAGGATACAGGAGCTAGAATGTAAAGTTGCTACTGGATAGGCTAGAAATAATTTCTCGCATTTTATTTCAGCATAAATGCAGCACTGACCCATTCCACCCAAATTACTCCGACCGACGGAATAACAGAGCCGGGAACACATTTACAAACAGTAAATAGAGACTTTTGTCTCACTTTTTTTGAAGGATACCGGGAAAAAACCAAAATGAAGAAAAAAAGAAACCCCATATCAATAACAAAAACTAATATTAAACTAAAAATTAAAAAAGAAAACATGTCTCAGAGGGTTGTTAGCTTCTGAAATGATACCTTAAAATTTAAATAGGGAATAAAACCTAATTTAAACGGAATTTAAGAGTCTTATTCAAATATTAAAAATTTTTAGAATAGAAAAGATCCGTTTCAGATTCGTCAAAAAAGTAATGGATACAGATCTTTATTTTTCCTCGGATATCCGCGGATACAGATATGGATATCCGGAACATCACTACAAGGAACACCTTTTTCAATGCAAAGAATTGTGAGCTTCTGGATGAAAATTCATCTGAGAAAAGCAGAAGGGTGGAACAGGAGACAGGCTGTGCATACCTATGGTTTATTAAAGTAAGATAATATTTTTTATCTTCAAATGAGAGTTACAGTGGTGCTAATAATGTGACTCATATCTGTTATTAGGTATAAGCTCAATACCACTACATACAAGCTTCCTAGGTCAGTTGATGCTTTTTATAATTACATGAAATTAGATATATACAATAGATAAATTAGTTTTTAAATGCTTAATACAATAGATATAATTTGCTTAATACAGTAGGTAGATGAATTAATTTTTAGAAATCAGCAGCAAAGGTTTGCTAATGCTGAAAAATACAAATAGAAACGTTTTTTTTAAATTGTGATATAGAAATTGCAACAAAACCTTTACTACTGTGTGACAAATTGCAATATAAAATGACTATTAAATGTTTAATGTTAAATATTCATTTTTTTTTTTTTTTAATCAAAGCTAAGATAATGTGGAACATTATACTATATTTCTGTCACAAGATATATAGTTTTCATTACATGTAGTTTTCATTAAACAAAAATTATACATTACAAATTTGGCACATTTGACTAAAAAGAGTAAGGTTTTTAAATATTTGTTTCAGGAAATGTTGGTTATGTTTGCATAGAGCTACCAGTCGATCGCGGTTAACTGGTGACTAACCGTAGCATTCCAATAGAGCTAACGGTTAACTGGTTTTTGCCGAAGTCGTTCTGATAGCAGGATTGCTAACCTCAGAGAAACAATTTGATTTGCATTGCCCCCATTCTTTGAATCCGTCCTTGGTTCAGAATAAAAACAATCAAGCATTGATTAATATTATCTTATTTTGAGGAGTGTTTGTGATCTGAAATTTCTGAAAATTTTGGGTTGCTGTCTCCGAAAATTTGTGTTTGGAAAAATTCTAAACTGAAGAATTTTATTTAAAAAAAAAAAAGTTTTTAAAATGTTTTTTTTTCAGTGATTTTTGTGTGCATATTTTCACAGGGGAGGGGGGGGGACGAGCTTTCAAAAATTTTACTGTCTTCAGAAAATTTTACTTGAGTCCAC
Organism: Uloborus diversus; assembly: GCF_026930045.1. NCBI lineage: Eukaryota > Metazoa > Arthropoda > Arachnida > Araneae > Uloboridae > Uloborus > Uloborus diversus. The sequence goes on along the minus strand of NC_072735.1, from coordinate 184,947,238 downwards.
TTGCAACCCTGCTTATTTGCATACTTTAATAAAACAACTGCATACACAAAATAATTATTTTAAGGTTTTTTTGCAATTAATCATTAGTTTTATAGAGTTTGTAAGGTGTGCAACAATGTAGGATTTCAGCTGTCACACATGTTTCAAATTTCATAGATTTAATCCCTAATCATATAAAAAACTGAATCTAATTGTTTCATAAAAGTATGTAAATTAAAAACAAAACTAACCGATGCTTGATTTTTTAAAGTTGAGCTGGTGAAAAAGAAATTTGAAAAGTATTTGAAAAAGAAAAAAGATAAAAATGTCACACAAATTAATGGTGGAATTACCCTATTGCTGAAATTAAATTTTTTTCATGTTTAATTTTAAACAAAACTAACCACATCAAACAATACTTGCATTAAAATTTTTAAAACATGTCAGGGATTAAGCCATTAAAACATAAAATTATCCACCAATAAAAGTAAAATATGAAACATGCTTTTTAATTCTTTAATATTTTTCAAGCCTGATCTGCACTAAAAAGTATGAAATAAAATAAGATAGCCAATAAAATTTTAACTGAAAGCCCGAGAGAGAGAGAGAGAGAGGAAATATCGGCGGTTCGAATGACTAGCTTTAGTAATTATTTCAAGTTATCTAAATTTATAAATTATTGAAACCAAAGAAAAGGGAATAAAGTTCAATAATTCTTACTTTCTTCTTCTATAAATACCTTTCCAACTGGTCTACTGGATACGTCGCACTGAACAAAACTACAACCTGTGGAAGCATTAAAGTTTTCTTTTTCCTCAGAATCTTTCTCTTGATCAATTTTCTGTTCCAATTTCCTTTCAGAATCCAGTTCACTATCACACTGCGATAAATTTGGAGATCCATCATAATCAGTGCTCGAATCCAGTGCAGCTGGTGACAACATTAACACTTGTGGCACCTTTAGAGATGTTATTGGTGGAAGCTGTTTCAGTTTTTTTCTCCTATTTTGACGTGCAATGCTCGTTGAACTCATTATTATTCGTAATTAGTAATCCGAAAGTTGATAACGAAAATTTTCATTAATTTGTTTCTATACAAAGCGAGAAAAAACACATTGTGGAAAGATTGTTTACAAATGATAAAATATATTGTCATAGCAACAATCGCAATGTTGCCAACAAAATTATATTTTCAGTAGAAGCAATGATTGCGTTCGACGAAACTCACCGGTCTACCGGTAAGTAACTGGTTACTAACCGAATCGTTCTATGATCAACCGGTTACCATTCTAAGCAGTTGATTGGAGCAAGTGATCATTAGCTGTCACGTGATTAACTAACCGGTCGCTCTCGTCGACGCAACCAATAGAGGAAAGGAAAGGGAAAGCCCACGTGACAATTTAGTGCCTGTGGAAAAACGACCGATGCTATTGTGACTAATAAAAGGCCTCTATAGTGGAGGAGCCGACGCATCCGCCATTTTGGAGATGCAGGAAGAAAAAAGAAATGGATAAATGATGGCACGCGACAGCGCCGTGTCCAAGGGAAGGGTTTTAGGGGTTAAACCCCTCCCATGGGTTTAAAAAAGAAGCAAAATGAAGAAAATGTATATTTGACTTAAATTTACTTTAATGAGAAAGTTTGCGTTCAGAGTTTTTATTTTATTTTAATTTTCTCTCTGAAGTTTTTTGTGATTTACAACTGCTAAAGCCTTACAAACTGATGTAATATTTCGGAAAAAGTATGCCGGACGAACCGCTGAATGATCTACCAATGCAAAGAAAGAATATTGCTTATTGTAAGGAGCTTATGGTGAATTTGGCATAGGTTACATCTATGAAGATGCATTAGTGATTGTGCTTGGCTATGTAATTTGCATCGGCAAAGAGCTCTTTCTTGTTTAGTTTATTAAGCATTATTTCAGAACATAACAACCTGATATACATTCTATATTATAAAAGAATTTTTAAAGATTTTAATACTCATTGCAATATACTACATAGTAAACAGATTTAATTAAAAAGAAGCAAGCAAAGTTTGATTAAAGCGAATCTGTGAAACGAAGGAATACTTTGGTAACTTGTACAGCTAGAGGTATCCTTTAAGAATACAGCAGTCCTTACATGTGAATAAACGCCATACTGGGATCGGCAATTTGTCGCAAAACTAGAAGCTGTAAGGGGGTTGAATTCTCCCCCTCCCCTACTGGTAAGATTAAAACCCCTCCCTTTATGAAAATCTGGACACGGGCCTAGCACGCGAAGTGACTGCAGCTTGGAAACGACGCCAACTGTTTCCAAAATTTTGCCAATGTTCACCTTCGCTCTCCGACTATGTTCCCTTTTTGGCGAAAGATTGCCAATAAAGGTAGCTTTCCCTGTTGTACTCTTGCTCCAAAATGGCGGATGCGTCGGCCTCTTCAGTTAAAGGGGCTCTAGGGCAGCCTTTCGCCGAAGATCCCTTGTTTTCTTAGGGACATTTTGAGCGCGCTGATATTTTTATTTTTTAGGAATTCAATAATCCTTTTGAACACACTAAGGAGACCGGATTCATTAAAGCACAATCTAAATAATCTTCCTCAAGTAACATCAATGACGATATTCGAATATTTCCGAGAGGATGAGAGGTTTAATGTTCCAGAAACACAAGGAGTTAAATGCGAGCAGATAAGCCTTTTACGTTTCGTCTCAGAAGTCGAATGCACGTCCTTCGTTCGGTTTCTCCCCTATCGAAAGAGCGCATGACGTCACTTCCTATGCCATTTGACGTCACAAGCGCTTGACAAGCAGCAAATTTTGCAGAAAAAAAAAATTCATTAACATATCTTTCAGTGTCGTTTTGTTTACTGTCACTGCCTGCATGTCAAAATTATCACATATTTAAACAGTGTGCTTAGCGTTTGGATACGCAGTTACGTAAAACTGAAACTCGCAATAAGGAATTTTAGTTTTTTTTTTTTTAATCTAAATATACTTATTTTGAAGAACTAGTTCTTTTTAACAGCTCACTAACTCTTTCGATATAAAAAAAAATTGGGAGGAAGTAGGAGATAATTTGTAAAGTGTTTTTAAAGTAATAATTTGAAATTCAAAACGCCTTTCATGAGTGTCGGATTTTCGAGTTGGTCACGCCTCATAATCCTCCACGCCCATGACCAATTGGAGGTAGAGGTGACCAATAACCCCCCCCCCCCCCGTATGCTAGTTTAGCTTCAAAAATTCAATGGTTTTTTCTTTGAAATTAAACCTTTTTACCCTTTTTACACGAAAAATTCATTTTAGTGCTTTGAGCTTGGTATAGTTGGAAAGATCGTAGAAAATACTCTGAGGCATTTACCCCAGTGTACGGTGCGAAAACGTAAAGTCGCTTAATCGACTAGAAAAAAAAATATTGCAGTACTAAGACTTTTACGAAAAGAAGTAATTGCAATTTTGCCTTTGATAATTCTCCAACATAAGACTAAAAAACAGAAAAATAAAATAATAGTTTAAAAAATATATATATATATATATATAACTCTAATTTGAATTCCGAAACTTTGTATTCAAATTATGATTTTCGCAATCACGAGTTGCGACAAGACTCTACTGGTTAGAGTTATTGTTTCTAGAAATGGCTCCCCCGCCCAAGCATGTCCCTCCTCCTGGGTGCTTACGTGTATATAGTTGTGTGTGTAGGCTTACGTGTGTGCACGTATGCGTGTGTATGTGTGTAAATGTGTGAGCACGTAGGGGAGTGTATATGAGCATGCGTGTGTAGGACATGGACGCCACCGCCCAGCAAAAGTGGATTCCGGGGGACAGTGGTCAGGACCAGCCGCGCCGCCGCCGGTGGACGGTGGTGCTGCAGCAGCCCTGGTCCAAGCTGAAAAAGGAACCGGAACATCAAGGACTGTCAAGTGAGAACAATAAGCAATCGTGATTGCTCAAAAAAAAAAAAAAAATAATAATTTGAATTTTGATATCTTGAATTCAAATTATGTTTTTCGCAATCACGAGTGTGTGTATGTAGGCGTGTGTGTTCGTGTGTGGGGGGATATGTGTGTTTGTGTGTAGGGGTATGTGTGTGTGTGTGTGTGGGGGTGTATGTATGTATGCGTGTGTGTGTAGGTGTCTGTATGCATGCATGCGTATGTGTTTGTGTATGTGTGTAGGGGTATGTGTGTGTATGGTGGTGTATGTGTTTGTGTGTGCGTGTGTGTTGGTGCATGTATGCGCATGCGTGTGTGTGTGTAGGATATGGACGCAACCTGGAGACTGTTTTCGCTAGAGGAGCAGCATCGCTGGCAGAGGGTGGCGTCGCGCCGGTGGGAAAAATGATAGCACGCCAAAAACAGTCAAATGAAAGCAATAAGCAATCGTGATTGCTTAAAAAAAACAAAACAAAAAAACTAGAAGCAAATAAGTGAGTGAAAATTCATCTTTATTTGCTTTTTCACGTGACATACCAGAGTCTTAATGAAATAGATCCCCTCCCCCCCAAAAAAATAAATAAAACACATCTGTATTTGATCAAGAAATGCTTACTTATTTTCTGAAAGTTTGCAATTGTTAAGTGAAATCTGAATTATCCAAAAATCTTTGATCTGACTTATTTGCTGCAAACCAGGGAATATACCAAATCAAGAACAAACAGACTTTTTATACATTTTTTCCGACTTTTCAGAAATTAATAGAAATTGCAAACGGGGGGGGGGGGGGGGGGGGGTGGTGGCAGAAAACAATGTGTGGACAGCTGTTTTAACAAACAGCAAAGAAACAGAAAAACAGGAAATGCAAAGTAAAAAATATCTCAATTAAGCTAAAGTTTACACCAAGACTATTCTTAGCTTTGTCCATCTATTTTCGAAAGTAGAAAATACCGTTTGATTGAGGCAGAAATTATGGTAAGGACTATCATTTATTTCAAACAGGGTTGGTATAACGTTTTTTTTTTTTTTTTTTTTGGAAAAAAAAAATAATAATAATTATGATTATCTGTAATTATGCTTTAATCATAATTGAATTATGATTAAAGCATAATTACAGATCGTGTATGCTGTTTTAATATCTATATTGTTTCCAGAACTATCATTTGCTCGGCGTATACATCTTAATTTGCGTAGTCGGCCATATCTTACGCGTCCGACCGCTTAGAATGTCATTGGGAAAGTATCTTAATTTGTGTGGTCGGCCATACATAATTCGTCCGACCGCATAGAATATCATTGGTCGGCTGTTAGAATTAGATCCCGCCCATCGTAACGCCCCCTTGGTCGGGTTCATAAAACAGTCCCGACCCCAGGCAGTAATTTCTACTCTGCGCATGCGCAGAAGTTGGTCGGTGCTTCATTACATTTCCGGCGGTCGGGTCTGCAACCACTGCCATTAATTAAATAATTGAGAGTAAAATCTTGTAATTTCATTTCCACATATTTGGAGACTTCTATAGGAGAATATTGTTTGAAAATCTTCAAGTATTATAAAAAATACAAAACGTAAAAGGGTCTTGGTATCAAAGAATATAATCAAAGAAATAATTTACTGTGATAATTCAGACATTATTAATTACAAATAACCAAGAATAAATTCTTGCAAATAAATTTCCTCATAATCATAGCTATCTACTATAAATAAAATAATTAAAATTAAAATCATGCATTCTTAACCATGGAAAGTATTTTGCAGTATCTACAAATACTTTCATAAGTCTGATGTACATTATACAACTTTAACAATGATCAATGCATATTTTGAGCAATATCAAAGATCAATGCACATTTTGTTTAAATATTTTTAAAAAAGTTACAAATCATGTAATTTATTTACCTAATGTATCAGTGACAACAATTATAGAAATAGGGCAAATAGGTTTTAAGAAAAGTGTTATGTTTTCTATTGTAGACATTATTTCTCCTAGTTTAATGCATTTAGGAACACAATTCGTTTCTCAAAGAAAAAAACATCATTTTAATTAAAAGCCTCAGTACAAACTTAAATTAATATATTCTTTAAACATATTTTAATAATGAAGATTCATAAAAAATAATGTTTGTTGATTCTTTCACCATTCATACTCACTTTTTTTTTATTATACAGTAAAACCTATCTACAACGATACTGTAGGGACCGAAAAAAATATTGTTACAGACAGGTTATCGTTATAGACAGGTTTATTGTTATAGACATTACTGTTCTACACAGGTTTCACTGTACTGGGATAAAAAAAGTTTTTTGAAAGGTGAAAATTTGGCATTACATTTCTTTTATAAAACACATTAGTTACACGAATGTTTTCTTTTTTCATAATTTTAAACATTTTCTTTTCTTGCTTAGACTGCATCATCTGTGGGGATGCAAAAAGTGTGCAGATATAAACGCAATTTTATACCTACTCTAAGTGTTTTCAGACTTCTTTAGTTATTTTTTTTTATCTTGTCAATATTCTAGAGTTAAGATATATCTTAAGTAATCAAGCAAATTAGGTAGCATATAAAGTTTTGTTTGAAATACGTTTTTTGGACTACAGTGGAAGACCATTAAAATGCACACCTTGGGACCAGTTTTTGCATTATACAGGTTTTGCCGTTATATAGGTCAGTTCACAAATTTTTAAACTAATATTCAGAATATATCTGTATATTAGCACTTTAGAATGAGTTTTATCTGTAGTGAGTATTAAAGCACTAATTATACAATGAGTCATTCACAAAAAAATACGTTTCTTTATTACAAGAAAGTGAAATATCCTGCACTTCTGCCAGCTTCATGATTTGCATAACAGCTGCGTTTTCAAGAACCATCTGGTATTTTCATTTTACTGTGAATGCTAATTTTCATTTAAAAGCTTTGAATTAAGATGAAAAACTGATTCAAAATTTAATTTTCCTAACAATTTTTATGTTTGCAAGGCAAAACAGAGGGATTTTTTAAACTTCAAAACTTATTGTTTACTTCTGAAAAACTGTGCGGTTTATAGAGAATTGCGTTATACAGGTCAGTGTTATAAAGGTATTCTACTGTATTTTGAAATGCAAGAGACTGAAAAACAACGATAGTTAAAATTGGAAAAGTGCTAATTGGATTTTTTTCCATGTAAATTTAGAAAACTTAGTTAGTCTGCCTTATATTTATGTGCCTAATAGGAAAGCTGCATAAATTTAAAAAAAATAAAAAACAAAATAAAAACTATTTGGAAAACTTGCATTACCTTAAAAAATATAATTTTCTAAATTTATTAAATTTGTAATTTATCTGTACAGCTTTGCTAGTTACTGTACATTAATTAGATTTTACTCATGTAAAATTTATGAAAACTTTTTGGGGAAACAATGAAACTTTAAAAAAAAAAAAAATATTTTTGAAAAAAAACCACATGGTTAAAAAAAAAAAAAAAACACTTGATTTAAACCAACCCTGATTTAAAAAAAAAACTTTTTTTTTCGAAAAATAACTCTTACTGTGTTTTTCCTAAAAAATACTCTCACCTTTTCATTGAAAATCCCCCCTCCCTTAAAAAAGCTAGTTTTAGCTGAGTTACCTTTTTTTTGTTTGTTTTACATAAATAGAAAACCCTAGTTCCAAGGGTTTTTTTTTTCTTTTTTCAAACCCTGCCCTTTGAAATTTTGCCAACCCTGAAGTGAATTGGTATAGATAAGTATTTGGTGCCAATTCCAAACTCATGGGGTTGGAGCACTGAGTTGCAATCAAAAATGAAACTTTATGATGGGGGGGGGTAATAAAAAAAAGAGGGGGAATCAGGAACTAAACAGGGTGAAGAAGGGAAAAAGGAGTGAGCTTAAAGCAAAATAAAGGCCGTCCGTAGCACAGACGACTATCGACTGCCGCACTCAGTCCCGCGGGGGGGGGGGGGGGGGGGGGGGGCGCTACGCGGACCCCCCGTGAGATGGAACCGGAGGCCTACGGCTAAGAGGTGGGGTGTGTGCAGAGAAAAGTTAGTCTGGATAAAAAAAAAGACAAAAAATAAAAACATGATCTATAGTTTTGAATATAGGAAGTGAAATGTAATTTCTTACAGGTCACCCTATGGGACCGGGAGGAGGGTCCCACACTAATCAGTTCTTATAGTCATTACAGGATGTGCCAAGACCAAGCCAAGACAAGACAGGGGGAGATCAGGTCAAATAGCTTTCCCCATAAAGTCTTTTTGAAACATCACCTACATTATTAGTATGGGGAGAGGCGGGCGGTCCTTCCCATTAGGCCAGGTCCAGACTGCCTACCTCATTCCAATAGTATCCAAGATTATCACTGTCCCACGCCAATAGTCCTTCCCAAGACCTGAGATCCTCCGAGGGGGCAAGATGGGGGTGTCGTGACTACAAGGACACTAAAGTTTCATGAGGGTAAGTCCCTTACCTCGGACAGGAGTACCTAAAAAAAAAAGTAAAAAATCAAAATAACCAAAAATATAAACGTTGTAATGTCTTGTGCTGTTTTATGTTGTCATGTGTAAATGTAAAAAAAAAAAAAAAGGTTCCCATAGCATGGAGATAGACATTCCAGCCAGCTTCCAGGCATGGTATCGTCAGTAAGCCCGAGGTCTTCAAGGAAGCAAGTTCCGCCCCCATGGACCCCCCCCCCCTCGAACTCCCCATTTAACTTTCGTAATTTTCATTGCAGGAAAGAGTTTTCTCATTTTAAGCCGACACCGACAGGGGATCGGCGAGAAACACTTATACGGCAGTATTTAACACTCCTTTATTTTTCAGCAATTAATCTATTTATTCAATTTCAGAGAGGACACTCCGGAAATCGGAACAGATCAGTATCTGCTCCCCATATGGAAGGAGTGTCCTAGTATATGTTTCTGCCGTAGTGCATAAAATGTAGTAGTTCATAAATGTTTTAGTGCATTTCTACGTCTAACCCCCTTCCCTTACAGGGAGCCAGGGTACGCCAAAGAAGTACAGGGAGATATCCCGTATCCCATGGCAAGCAAGGTTCATACATTAAGGGGTAAACTCCCAGGGACCTTCCCCGCCACAATAAGCACCAAGACCGTCCGTGGCTTAGATGACTATCGACCGTCACACTCAGCCGTGCGGGGGGGGGGGGGGGCGCTACGGTGGAACCTAAGGCATACAGCTAAGTGGTGGGGTGTGTGCGGAGAAAAGTTAGTCTGGATAAAACAAGGCTGTACTATATTTTCAAATTGTTGAATAAAAGATAGATTAACAAGGTTAAAATGAAAAAAAAATTAAAAACTTCATGCAGTGTATATTTTTCTTTGGTCCACATTTAATATATTTTAGAAGGTGTCAAAATCAGTATGTTTTCAGCATTCATTGGGTGCGCAATATATAGTTTAGCAATGCTGATTTCATGTGTATGGAGTTACCAATTTTACATTGAAAACCCCCCCCCCCCCATGCTTTGCACACACACACAAAAGCACCATTTTTTAATGAAATCTTTTATTTTACATGACAATGAGGTCCATTTTGTTCTATCAAAAAATCAAGTTAAGAGTAATTTCAAATTAGAATAACAAAAGTCATAACAATTCAAATGAATTTTTTCACATTGCATATAAGTGTTCATTAGAAATGTAAAAAAAAAAAAAATAAATAAATAAATAAAGACATGCTAAAACTTTTACAGCATTTCAAAAATTAAATCTTTTGTATAATTCCTTGGAGAAAATAATTGGAAAGTCAAAATTTGTAAAACAAACGACTTTTCAAGAACTGGCAGCAAAACAGTTGGAGAGGAAATGCCTTGCACGTCATCTTGCAAATTTAGGGCAACTTCCCAGTGTGCACAATTGAATGCATTTGTAAAATCCTTTCATAAGCAAAGGTCATTCCACACCATTCACAAGTATACGGGTTTTCTTGACCATGCGATTTGTTATGATCCTCAAATTCATCCAACCGAACAAAGGTTTTAGAACAGACCTTGCAAACGTAATCGTCCTGGTGAATCTTCTCGTGCTCTTGCAAATCCGCATCTTCCGAAAAGGCTTTCCCGCACGTGGCGCAAATACGTGATGAAGTAATGTGACTCTCCATATGAGCTGTCAACTCGGCATCGTCCGGAAAAGATTCACCGCAAAAGTCGCAAGTTGGCAAATGCGACCTCACGTGGTCCTGATAGTTCTCTTTGTTGGTAAACATCTTATTACACAGGTCGCAACAAAACAGCATGTCTTTGTGCGAGAGAGAATGGACCTTTAATTGCGATGTTGTAACAAAAGCTTTGCCACATTTTTCACAACGGTAATTTAGCTTCTCGTGAGTCACAGCATGCTTTTGCCATTCGTCCGTTCGGTAAAAAACCTTATCGCAGTGTACACATTGCAGTAAACTATTGATTACTTCTTTACAGTTAGCAATGAGGTGACGGTGGAAATCAATTTTTTTTTGAAAGCTTTTACCACAGTCCTTACAAGGATAAGCATGTTGCTTTGCAACATGCTTCTGCAACTCACCTTTTCGATCAAAAACGAAGCCACAGTATTTACAAAAATGCTTAACTTTTCGACAGTTAGTAGCAATATGACGTTCCAAGTCGCTAAGTTCCGCAAAGGATCTTTTACAATATTCACAAACAAATGGCAGTTCTCTGTGAGATTTCATGTGTTGGTCCAAGCTAACTTTTCGATAAAAAGTTCTGTTGCATACTTCACAAGCATGTAGTTCTTTATCTATAATATGTAATTTAGCATGCGTCCTTAATTTACTAACTGCAACGAAAGCCTCCCCACAGGTATCACACACATGTGCCTTTCCTCCCGCATGAAATCTAGCATGTTTTTTAAGAGAGTCATTTGTAGCAAAAGATTTTTCACAAACCTTGCAGGTGTAGAGATTTTCTTCTGTATGCGTCTCTAGATGCTCTTTCATGGAAGTTTTTTCGGTGAAGAACTTGCCGCAGTATTTGCATATGAATACTTTTGAATCTTTTATCTCTTCCAAAACTTTTGCCATGACCTAAATCTTGAATGTTACCTTGGATATATGTTATGATTATTAACATTCTTTACACAAACAAGTGCCTTCAATTTGTTACAGGTTTTCAAAAAACATGCTTGAATATTTATCAGACATTATTTCAATAACAATTTACCATGGGGAGCTCCATTGCTTCTTTCAGTTCAGAAGAAATTTCCAATTGCAGGTTGGAACTGAAAAATAAATGTTGAATAAATCAATTCATGAGCTATCAATAATTGTTTTTTTTTAAAGAAAAATCAAAAAGCTTTTGCATTCTAAAAAGCATTTTTCAGTAAATGAATCTATTAAGGAATAAGCATTTATTTTGGACATTATAAACATCAGTCTTCGCAGAATTCTCGATTCCATTCGTGACTTGACGAAGGATTTCAATCGATTTAAAAAGAAATTATAATGGAATGGACAGAGTAGATAAACCATTATTAGGGTAACACAGTTGAGCTTGCTTTGCTTCTTGGTTCAACGTGAGTTTGGGATTTAGAACTTGTCAAAATGCTAATTCAATAACAAAATTCAAAAATTTATTGCTTTATATTACTTTAAAAAAGGCACTGTATTATTATAAACGTTCTTAGTTTTAAAGTTTAGTTTTAAACACTTGCTACCTTGCTTAGAATGTCGTGTTCTGTTCTTTTCTGTATTCGACATTCTTCATACATCGCCTCTTGTCAAACAACATTTCTTTACTGTACGAATCATCTTACGTTCATAAAATTCAAATGCACTCACTGCAGCAGCTAATCAAATCAATTAATTGTCATTATATAGATAGAATGAAGGTATTATTTAACAATAACGCACCATTTCTAATTGAAGGCTCACCTATTTTTAAGCTTGAAAAAAGCAAAAGAACCAAGAATAACTCACATTCTAATTATCCTGGAAATTTCAAGCAAGCATCATCAATTGGAAAAAAAAATCAGGACTTCAGATTGATGCATAATATTTACATGTATGAGTACTTTTTCACCCAAATATTCAAAAATTTATGAGAAAATTTTGGTTAAAATTAAATAAACTAATTATTAGACAATAATTAATTAAAGTAAGAAATAACAGCATTAGAAAAGCACAAATTCACAGGTCGCTGCAGACACGTGTTTCGGCGTTACAGGGAACCCTTTTCAAAGCAAAAAGTAATGAGCTTACAGACTTTTGCATTGAAAAAGGTGTTCCCTGTAACGGCAAAACATGTACAGTGAAACCTGTGTAAGTTGACCACCTGCAGTGCACTGCTTTAGTGGTCAACTTACAGAGGTTGATTTATAAGATAAGGAGCTAATTCCGTGCCTGAAAAAAGCAGTCAACTTAGACAGGTGAACTTACAAGGGTGGTCAACTTCACAGGTTTTACTGTATCTGCAGTAATCTGCGAATTTGTGCTTTTCTGATGTTATTTCTTACTTTACTGTTCTGCAAAGGTGTTAATCATAACTAATTTATCTTAATAATTAATTAATTTGATTATGGAATAATGAAATTCTAACCAAGTCTGCTGTTGCATGGGGGGGGGGGAAGTAATTTGGGTATAAAAATGACCTATTTTAAACTTTCCAGTCTTGTAATAAATTTACATTTCTTTTTTTCCCCCTCTTTTTCTTGTTCCAGCTTAGCACTGGGACTTCCTAAAATAGTTTTCTACAAATTTCATGTTAATAAAATATCGACGTGACATATTTGGTAAACACTTCTAGATTTTCTAAAGGCAACTCAGTTGTTTAAGGGAAAGAAAACCAGTAAACACTGTTTTGCCATCTGTGGTGAGCTATTCCAGAATCTTTTTGTGCCAAGCTTTTGGTGCATTGATTATAGCATAACATATTTGAAATAAACATCTTGAATCTGTATTCAGATCACTTTTATCAGCTTCAGGTAGATATAGTTCAATTGCAATCAGGGCCGGATTTAGGGGAGGGCAGGTGGGGCTACTGCCCCGGGGCCTCCACAACAAAGGGGCCCGCCACAGTAAATTTTTTACAAAATATCCTAACTTTCACGGGTCAAAAATATCAGATACATACATATATATCAAAATATTCGGATATATATCAAAGTATCGGATATTTTCAAAAATATGATGATCTTTTCGAACCCCGATTAGGGGCCTCCACTCCTTCGTTGCCCCGGGGCCTCCACATTTCCAAATATGGCCCTGATTCCAATGAAGTTCACTGCTTTAAATCTTTACACTTTGCCCTATTTTTGTCAAATTTACATGAGCTTGTTGTCGTGTACTTAAATGCTCAAAAAACGCTTCGATGGTAACTCATTTAAATGCAGTTGCCAAACAAGCCATTGCAACGGTTTACAGCAATATTTTTCAAGTGATCTTAAAATCCCTTACTCTTTTAAGCCAGTATTGATAGCTTTTCCAACACATGTAATGGCCAGTTCCACATTAATGCTTTGACTTGCTAAATACTTTGATTTCTCAAGCTCTCAGTCAAAGATGACTTTTGTTCCCAGGACTGCTTTTAACATACCAATTTACAATTTAGTATACTATGTCACACCGCATGTAGTGGCAAGTTAATAAAATAAATGATTGGAATAGAATAAAAGATGCTAGTGACGCAATACCCATGTCTTGTTAAAATGCAAACTGGCATTTCGTTCAAGTACAATATCGACGTTTCTTTAGTGGCACCGTTGAGGCACCAGAAGAAATTGTTTCACACCTTTCAAATTTTGAGGGTTACATTACAGGGGTATGGCCAGAGCATATTTGGGTCCGTTAACGGACCCTTCACAAAAATCCGATCAACCAAAACGGACCTTTCACAAAAATCCGATCAACCAAAACGGACCTTTCACAAAATCCTGATAAGCAAAAACGGATCTTTCACAAATTGTTTATTGAAAGAGCAAATCTCAATTAAAATAATGCAGCATATTTGCTGTATAAAAACGATAATGTTTGGAAATTTTTTTAAAGCTTAATTAGAGGAATCAACTAATTAGCTAATTAAGCTTAATCAGCTAATTTTGCAAGAGGAAAAAAAATCGGCACCCTTGTGATGCTCTTGCAAGCCATAAATAATTACTACGGCCAAATAAATATAATGCCTGTTGTTGGTTTCTTTGAAAGAAATTAACAGTTGAAAGTCAGAAAGGCTTGTTTGTTTTATGCAATGGTGTTGTTGTAAGCTTCTTTGAAAAAGCGTCAACACTCTCTGAATAGGCGAAGTAAGCACTTTTCCCCCCACTCATGATTTAAAAATCAATAATATACATCGAAATGAACTTAGGACTGCAAAGGATAGCAGGGGGGGGGGGATGTGATCGCTTCAGATAGGGTTGCCAAGTTCAAACTGTGCGATGCTGCGATGGATGTTTAACTGTTTATCACCACTTAGCGTCTGGCGGTGCGATGTTAAACTGTTCTTTTGGGAGAAAGTTATATGGGTTTGGTTTTTCGATGCTAAAAAGGGAATAAACTCTTTTATTTGCCGTTTTTTTTTCTTTTTCTATAGATGCCTATATTTTGAAAAACGCAATTTTTTACATCCAATATGAGAATCATATTTTATTTTTTCTTTCGAGCTAACTTCGCTTGATTAGGATGCAAATAAATGAAAAGTCTCTTAATTTTTGTAACAAATCTTATTCAGTTCTTAAAGCTGAATTCCATTTTCTTTTATAAGTCAATAATTAAAATGCTGAATTGATGGTTTATTTTTTATTTTATTTATTTATTTTATTTTTATTTTTATTTATTTATTTTTTTTGCTTCAACTGTGTCCAGATATTAATGATATGTTTATTATAGGACTCTAAAATGCAATTCTTAAATAATTTTATCAAAAATATTTATTTTACAAACCCTTTTTATACTTTTGATGCCTTCACTTTGAGGATTGCAATCTCTTTGCATCCGCTATGGGAATCTGATTTTTCAAACTTTCGATGTTTAGTACGCTTAGTTAAGAGATAAACAAATAAAATATTTTTTTATTTTTGTAAAAATCACGGAGTTTATAAGTTTTAAACGAAACTGTGCTCTTAAACAGTGTCTTGGGTTAATAAAAAGTTAAATGTTGAACCCCTGCCTGAATTTCTTTTTCTTGCAGTTATTTTAAATACCATACAAATGATATTTCTAGTATAATTTCTAGTAAAATGGTAGATAAGTATACTTGAGGGGTGCCCATCTCCCAATGAGCGATGCCACTCCCCCCCCCCCCCCCGCTCCTCAAGTACTAGAAAAACACTCAAGAATGATATTCTCAACAGAAAAGAGGAAAAAACACTCAACTTTAAGTGTCAATGATGCAGTTTCCACCATCTCAAGAGTCTAAACTTAGGTTTTTACAAAAAAATTTTTTTTTTTCAGAATTATTTGATTTTTCAAAATTGATTTTTCACAAAAAACGGACCCTGTGAAAAATCCTGGACAGACCCCTGCATTATGTGCATAGAAAGGATATTTTTCCGCACTATTACAATTTGATTTTAAGACCTTTTGTTTTTTTGATCCATCTTGGTGTACAACATTGGAGCTTGATGACACACCAATGTCGTTATTCTATTTTTGGAAGAGTTTTAAAGATGGAATTGGAAACAGCAACTTGGGGGTGGGGAATACAGGGATGTGCTAACCAAAACTTGCTTTTGGAGCAATCTTGGGAGCAGAAAAATGGTGAGTCTGGAGCAGTAAAATCACAAATTTGGAGCAACTTGCAGCAGTAAAAATTTAAATTTTGCATCCATTTAGAGCAAGTATGTTTGTTTCACACACAGAAACACGTGTGGTATGATAAAATAATAAAATAGGAGATTAAGGATGCAAAAACACCATAACTACAACTACAAATTGAAGCTCTCTTAATTAGTTTTTGTCTAAAATTTTTCATAAAAGACAAGTTCTGTCCTGCTCTGCTTTTTTCTTACACTTCTTTTGATTTAAATTTAGTGCACACATTTACTTTGCTTAATACATCACTGCTTTAGTGCACATTTAAGTTAGAGTGCTTTGATATCTACTTTTAAAATTTGCTTGCTTTTTCAAGTATCAAACGATCACCAAACAAGCAATGGCTTCATTCAAATGTAGAAGCAATTTTCACTCGTCATACCTTGACGGGCGATTTTCTAGTTTTTAAAGAAAACGTTTTCTTGTACCATATACTAATCTTAACACACATTTACGTTTGAGCCATGTTTATTGCATGTGACCGTATGAAATACAAAGTTCATAAAGCACAAATTAGCAATCGATTGCAGACACCTGCTTTAAGCTTCCAAGGAATAAATGTAACAAGCAAGAGTTTTGGGATGTAATGTCATGCAAGACCCCAAACAGAGTACCTTGGGACATTCTGCAATGTAAAATCATTTGACAAAATTTCTTCTGTAAGATTAAATTCATACATTATAAATTTAACTACACAACATCATTAAATGTACGAAAACGTAAGACATTAACGTAAAACTTAATTGTGTACAGGGAAATGTAACTTTTTCTAAAATCAAAACCATTGGAGTCTGGAGTTTGAAAAGAAATCAGTCTTACTGTAGAAAACAATGCGAAATTAAAATTTCAGGCACGCATTCTTGAAAGAAAACACAAAACACTGTACTACACTGGTGGACAAAATTAAGAGATGGAAGACATTTTCTCACATTTCTTCCATACCAAATTTCATGTATTTTTATCCAGTATTTCTCGAGTTATTTGGGAAAATGCCTTCCATCTCTTAATTTTGTCCACCAGTGTATGTCTTCATTCTCAGCAACTACAAGCATCATCTCTGTTCTTCTAAAGATCGAAGAGTTCCAAGCACTTTGATTTGACATCATCGCAAGCATACAGTAGACCCTCGTTTTATGTGGATTTGATTATACACAGTTTAAGATGGGACACTTTTATTTCATTTTAAGAGGACGCAACATAGAAAAAATTTTCCCTTTTTCCAAAATCCAAATTCCTTTGACTGCAGACGACAAGTTATAAACTACATTTCAGCATGTAAACAAGTGAGCTTGGGCCACTGCTAGAGATGTAAAATTTCTAGAAATTTTGAAATGGTGGAAAAAAAAAACGGTTTTTTTCGGGAAAAATTGGAAAATTTGATTTTTTTATGAATAAAATTAGGGTTTATTAATAGCTATGTGTTTCTAGAACATATAAAGGGTTAAGCATTAAGAAATATATGTTATCCACACATCTGCTCGACAGAAATACACATAAAGGTAAGATTAATTAGAAAAAAAATTGTTTTATAACTGAGAGCTTTCATGATCAAACACCAGAAATAAGTCAAGTCGTCATTCAACCAATAATATTGGGTAATGTGTGTCTTTTCGTAACAATTTCATTTTCTATTCTAGATTGCCTTTGAAGCTTGAAGTATTAATTGAAAATTTCAACTTTCAAACATGATTTTTTTTTTTGAAAGAAAAATAATACAGTGTAACTTTACTGTCTGAAAATGAAAGCTATTGAGTTTTTATTTTTTCCAATTCAGTCTTAGACCAAATCAAAACTAAATTGGTGTTTCTTAAGCTGAACTTCTACAGTTTCAGTTTATTCAAACGGCCGTGCTAAACACAATAGTAAAAGTAGTTATACCAGCAACTTTTGAAAAAAAAAAAAGACATCTGAATCAAATATATGGAAGAGAGCCACACGTTAAAATACAATATCTCAGCTTGAGCACAGCTGCAAATTTCCCTTTTTTGCTTTGCACGGCAGTATACAGGGTGCGGCAAAAAAAATATCGGACAAAAATTGTATCATCGGACAAAAATTGTATCATCGAATGGAAGAAAGGTAATTTCATTTTAATGAATGCCTAATTTATTTTTGTCTCTCACTTTATTAGAAAATAATATTCAAT
Source organism: Uloborus diversus (assembly GCF_026930045.1). Lineage (NCBI taxonomy): Eukaryota > Metazoa > Arthropoda > Arachnida > Araneae > Uloboridae > Uloborus > Uloborus diversus. The sequence goes on along the minus strand of NC_072735.1, from coordinate 184,929,465 downwards.
ATATTACCTAGTTTATGTATTGTTTTTCGGTTTTCTTACAATTTTAAGCAAAACACCTGATACTTTAAGTTGTTTAACCAAGTAGAACGACAGTTCGTTTGCTTGTTGTCTCTCGACAAACAGTATTTGAAACGGCATGCCGTTTCAAGTGGCTTGGAAATGACAGTCGGGAATGTGTACAAAAATGAACAGTGAACATTTCAGTTAATCGTCAGGTCATCCAAAAGTGAGTTCAATGAAATCCTTGGGTTTCCACGAGAGCAGTCGTTTGTGGGAATTTGTGACCGAAAAGTGGGACTAAGGGAAAAAACAGCTCAAACAGAAGTTTTACGAGTTCCAAAGAGGCATTTGTATGACTCCAAAGATGCCAGAAACGTTTGAGACGGGCCACAAGTCCACGCTGAAAGAGATACCTTTCACTGAGTTACCGCTCAACCGGCTCACATCCCCCAGAACCATAGGATTTGGTCTGTAGACACTCCAAGCACCTTAAAAAGTGTTAGATATCGCCAAAACCCGAAGTCAGGCTTGGTCTGAGATGGAATCAGCACAAGCAACAAAAAATCTCTAGTTTTTTGTGGATGAGGGCAGTAAAATGAATCAAAAAGTGAACCAGAAGGACATTTTAGAAGTTATTGTATGTACTTCTGTGGGCCAAAGAGCATTTCATCATTGTAGACTGGACATTTTCCTTTAACTCCACACCGATTCATATGGCCAAAAAGACAAGAGTGGTACAAGGCACATTGTTTTTGACATGATATCATCTTTAGAGTGGACGCTCTACTCGCTCGACCTCAATTCCATTTTATTACACTGCATGGCCTGTTTCAGAGTTAAAGGTCTACCCTAAACTGCACATAAGTTTGGACTTTTTAAACCAATTGCTTTGTAGGGAATAGAATTGATAAAAGGACTTGCTGCCCTTGAATGAAAATTTCAATAAGCAGTTGCATCTCTATATTACTACAAAAGGCTGCTATTTTGAAGCAAATTAAATTTATTGATTGCTAAAGGTCTTCTCTTTCTATTATTTTTTGTGTTTTGTTAATTTATTTGTTCTTAATAGAGTTTCTTAGGAAATTGCTTGCCCGTTTTTTTTTTTTTGCTGCACCCTGTACATTTGGTTTGCACAGTCAGTAGAAATAGTTTTGTGATTCAAGTTATGCTTGTTTGTTTTATGAAGAAGGAAAATAAATTCTTCACTAAGGATATTGGTTTAAGCATTTTTGCAAAAAAGCATTATTAAACATCTCTTGATCTATATGCAAATTATATTGTCATACAACAACTTGCATTAATGTTAGACAGTATTTTAACATAAAATGGGGGGGGGGGGAGGAAATTGCATCAGAATTTAAGCCTGAGAAATTTCTAATCACTTTTTGCTTAACATTTCAATTAAAACCCTGAAAAGTTGAA